>NC_056732.1:420475461-420775461 GCF_019279795.1 Protopterus annectens
TACTAAATGTCCAGTGCCTGGACCACAGACCCTCTAGTGGATTCAAACAGGGATTCCTTCTCCATTAATGCCAATCACATGCTGAAGAGGAGGTCCTTGAAGACGAAGAGTCAGTCCTAAGTAGCTCTTTATCCGCAACTACTTAACTCGAAGGACCACTTCCCGCAATCTAACTAGATGGACTTGGATCTGAATCATTCAAGTGGGGAAAGGTGATAATCACCCCACACGTTCCAAAGGTGGGAGCTAGGGGTGCATTTCCCCTGGGCCTCGGGAATTCAGCAAAAGACAGTCCAGGAATGGGAAAGCAAGTCCACTAGGTGAGGATAAATAAACCCAGCTACTGAAAAACCAGAGATACTGCAGACTAGCAGATAAGCTCCTGCCAATTCTCTAAGGAAGATCTCAGGCAAATCTCTAATCCACATGTTAGGAATGAAGAGGGACCCTTCCCAATGATACCGAGAGAAATCTTTTAGTCAGAAATACAGCCACATTAAAAAAAAATAGCTTGTGAAAAACTTTTTCAGTGCTAGCAAGGTCTGAGACCTGAACGTTGCAAGCATTAAGAAAGAACCATCATATGCAGAGGACGAAGTGTATAAATAGTGGACTTGTGACACCACTGTATGACTCAACCAAGAAAAGCATCTCCTTCTGAGCACAGGATTTCTGGAAACAAATATGTCAAACGCAGTCTGTTAAAGATAAAACCAGCTGTATGACCTATCAAAGAGATCCTCCAATATAAGACTTTATGCTCCAGATATGTTTGTTAAAGTCATGGATCAGAATGTCACTGCATGGCACTTTATTTATTTATTTTTTTAACCGTTGTAAAATTTGAATTTTCTGCACTGTACCAGCATATTTTAAATAAGATGCAACTTCTCCTTCCGAAGCTACAGTAAAGCCATCAACATGTCTATAAATGAATCACAAACAGATGACGTCACTTGAAAAATAGAAAAACTGTAATTTATTAAGCACTTTTGCTCGACACAGGACTTCGTCAGAATAAAATAGTAACCATTAACTCATTCCACCAATGAAAAACACAACTTAATCAATTATACCATCAAAAATTTAAAGGAATAATTTAAATTGGTTGTGGCAGGTTATGTAAGTGCGCTATTCCTTTAAATTTTTGATGGTGTAATTAACTGATTAAGTGGCATCGTCTGTTGGTGATTTTATTTGTGGTTTGTTTTTATTCACCTTTTCCACAATGGGCATTTTTTGGTTTTCATGTCCATAAATGAAGCATGCAACATTGAATGTGCACGTATTAATAAATAAATAAATAACATTACCTTAAAAAGTGGTGTAGTATGAGCTCGCTTTAGAGATTCCTCTAAACTGAAAGAGAACAACACCTCAGCTTCTGCATCTCGGAGAATAAAATTCTGTTCATCTGAAAACAAAAAACAGTAACTTAATATAGTACATCCAACCTCCAAATACCAACACACTGTACATATACTTAACATCTGCATTTTCTTTCTTGGGTATGATAACACATTACAAGTTAGACTGACATACACTGTAATCCAAATTTTAAAGATGATCACACAAGATTCTTTTTCTTGGAGCTGCTTCTCTCTCATTATACAAAGGTCATCAGTTAGTGCCTACAAAGCAGTTTTCTTTGGCTGATATGCCACTCTCCTTGGCTGAACCTCTAAAAGAGGCATTCTCTCAAATATGCATCCTTTCCTAACACCTTTGGAACCCATCCAACTGTCTAGAAAATGTCCGAGATGCAGTCTTAAATTTACCAAATATTTAATAAGTGCAACAAAATGGAGAAAGATACCACAATAGGTGGAAGAAATAAACGCATGACAGCCAACTGAAATGTTCTCAAAGATATGCAATTATAATAGCAAACCATTCAAAGTGCAATTGTACAATCATTTACAACAGTAAAAACTCAAAGTACAGGGCTTACTCTTGGAAGTATTACTCTTACGAGAAATGAATTAGTCGCAGGCAGATGTACACCCATCTGGCTTGTTTTAGAGAGGTTTGGACATCTCCAGGGAGAGCTGATAGTCTCAAAACACTGAATAAATTGCGTTTATATTACACTGTCAAAAACTCAAACTGTCAACAGCATAATAATTGACATGAAAATGTCGAAATCCCCAAACATAGAACACACACCAAAAAAAAAAAAAAAAAAAAAAAAACCCAAACACTATGCAGGGGGGTAAAGTCCCCTTGCACCTCCCACACCCCCACTAATTAAATATACCAACTCAGAGATTGCACTACATTGCAGTAAACGGAAATCTCCCCTTATGGTGATTTCCGTTTACACACGAGATGACTTTCGCTTTCGACATTTTGGTGCCGACCATATCAGCTTCGATATTGTTGGCCTTCGACAGGGTGAAGTAGACCCAATAAATCAGTAGGACACCAGGAAGAAAAAGAACAGCCTGCACTATCTTCTGTTCTTTTGGGTGTAAGAGGAAGAAACTATCCCCTACAAGTGTTTCTGAGAATGGTGCCATGAGAGATGGAAAAACAAACCATGAAGCGACAAGGAATATCACCGAACAGTGAGTGGGAGTCTCCACTGAAACCGTGACCCCTGTATTTAAACTACTGCTATAGGAAGTTAATACCGTTGTACTATGTTCATCACAGGGATAAGTGATTCAGTATTACTCATGACATATGAGAAAAAAACTAAAGCAGCATTCTGCTTTGACCAAAAATGATGCCTAAATTCAAGGATAAAAAACAACTGGCTTCAATAATTAGCTAGCAGACTGATGTCATCCTAGGGAGATTCAGTCTGTGTCTGTACTGGACAAAATGGTAAACAGACCTCACTGTTTTGCTGGTAATGGCCTGCACATTTCACTCCCTGGATTTCCACATTGACTAAAACATCTGATACCTCCCCGTAGTGCTTTTATAGGCAGATTTCACCTGCTGGATATCACAACACAGTAAATTCGGATTAGGATAAATTTGACACAACAGAATACCAAGTATAAAATCTCTGAATATGTGGTCTTCTGCTTGGTCAACTAATACATGCTGACATCCTGAAGGTAAACCACTTAAGTCAAAAATGCAAACCTTGACTTCCTAGTACACAAGCTCCAAGGAAGAACCTTGGCATTTGCAACTTTTAAACATATTTTTTGCAGGGGGGGGCTTCTCTACACCCCATGTGTGTGTGGGTGTGTGAGGGGGGGGGGGTTGTGCCCCCCATTCCCAGCTACTTATATATATGTACTAACTCCGAAATTGCACAACACCTGGGAAAAGGAATATTCCCCTACTCAGGGATTGTCGATCTCGCATACTTAATGACTGTCTTTAACTGATCAAATGCAGTCCAGTAAACAGATGTTGACCAAATTCCATGTTGACCAAACCAACAAAACCCAATCCTCTTCAACAGTGAAGGCATCAGCATTTGTGCAATTACAGAAATCCCGTTTCAGTGTTAAGGACAGCACTTTCACTATTCCAAGATACAAGACCTACCGCACATTCAGATCTACTGGCAACTACAGGGTGGGGTCTCTGTATTTACCTGCAACACCCACTGTCTTTCATCAGGTTTGGCATGATATAAATCTGGGACAGCCTAAAGTAATACTCAGAGTTGATGATCACACTGTAGCCACTTGTAGAACCCTGCCTATGACCCCTTCAGTTCATGCAGAACACTTTAACCAGCTACAAAAAGTTAACCATTTTAACAAATGCCTTTTTTATGGTCGAGTTCAACTAGCCACATATAAACTGGCAAATATCCTTCTGAGAAGTTTAATCATACTGTAGGATGTAGGGCAGGGCTCTATGATCAAACAGGTTGAAACAAGAATAATCTGAACTTTACAGAGGTGTCATTCATTCTTGAGCTATCATCCTGGACCTTATCAACAAGGAGGCAACCTTCAAACTCTTGACCCAGCCCATTTTTGTTTCAAGGATAGATCTCGATCATTAAACCTGGTAGACTTCTTTGAGAATGTCACCAAAGCCCTGGATGAGGGCAAAAGTAATACATACCTCCTATTTTGATTTAGCCAAGGCTTTTGACACAATCCTCCACTCAGGGATCATTGAGAAACTCTCCCAGCTGGGGATTAACCCATACGTCACTAGGTGGTAGCCAAGTGGCTCACCAACCGAATGCACACAGTCGAAGTTGGGGAGTCCATCCCACCAGTAGACCAGTTACCACTAGGGTACTGCAAGGATCTGTGCTGGGCCCCTCACTGTTTGGAATCTATTTCTCTGAAGTCCAGAAGAAAGTAAATGGCTTGTGACTTACCAAGCTTGCAGATGACTATAAACTGGGTGCAATCAGAGTCCCCAAATGATGTTAACACTTTACAGAAGAGGCTAACGCATACAAATGATTAGTCCATGACTTTGGCACCAAAACTAAATGCGAAAAAATGCCTCATTATCCCTTTTGGCAAAGTAGCAGCCCCTGCTAATTATGACACAAATAGCACCGCTCTAAGCTCAAACCCAATGGTGCGAGACTTGGGAACACAGGTTGACAGACATCTAGACTTCGATCACCATGTGTCCATAGTGGAAAGGAAAGCCTTCTACATTACGAATCTCATAAATAACGGCATCGCATTCAAGACTAAGGAGGTTATAATTCCACTGCACTTGACCCTTATCAGACCACTAATCGAGTACAATGCTCCCTTCTGTATGCACCTCGCCAGACACCTGCAGCAACTGGACAGACCACAGAGGTTTCCCACCAAGAGAATCCAGGGCCTCTAAAACAGGACTTACATGAAAAGACTGAAAGCTCTGTCACTGTACTCTGTATCATACAGGCTGCTGAAAGGCGACTTGAGTCTGGCTAACAGAGCAGTCTCTGACTCTGCTCTAATGGAAATGCTGCACATCCGCAAATCAAATGGGACAAGAGTCACTCAATCCAGGGATCTCAACCTAGCCTGTGACATTAACAAAACATGTTGGAAAGAGAGATGCATCTCCCCAGAGACTGCCGCGCCTCTGGAATAAGCTCCCACTTCACATGAAGCAGAGTTCCTCAAGCAACCTTGAAAATTAGATGAGTGACTGTAAATTTAACCTGGAGGTGGCACCTACATCCCTCATGAACAGGGGTAGTCCGTGTTGATCACAAAATTATTCTGCTAACGACCATTTAACTATGGTCAATTAGGGTACAATTTTTTTTTTTTTAAACAGGGCCAGGCTTGTAAAGGCCCTAGGGCCATTAGCCTAGTAACCTCCTATGAACCAAAGAGCCTGTTGCACTGTGGCTTTCTCTCAGAAAATTTGGTAAGCTTCACAACATGCAAGTAATTTTTGCTACTTGCCCAAATAGGTCTTTCGAGCAGCTGGCTAGCATGCAGTCTGTAAAAGTTGAGATTTCGAGAGAGAAAAAAAAGCCTAATAGAGTCAGGGACCTGGACTCGTGCCAATCCTTCCCTGCAGAGCTGGGATGCATCACAATGACCACATAATGGCTCAGCAGAATGCAGGACATAGGTAGGCTGAAAGGCTCCTGCTTTCTGAACAGAGGAAATACACCTGTGTACGCAACTCAGACAAAACAACAAATGCTCATATAGGAGATCTCCACTAGAATATCATGCCTTATGCATTGTATTTGCTGCAGGTAAATGTTTGATATTTTGGTCTGCCTTCCAGAGTATTCATGGCTATCCACTGAGAGTGTAGCTCATCCTTGTTTGATTGACATACAGCATATAAAGAGGACATGCTTGTGCCACTACTCAGCCCTTTTGGCAGGAAGGCATTCAGGCTTATGCCATTACTCAGTCCTTCTGGGGGAAAAGCATTCAGATGCACTCCCACTCTGCAGGAGCAGAGAGCCCCCTCCCAACTAGTCTTTGTTCTACAAACCTCTCAGCCTCTTAGAATAAGAAACTTGGATACATCCACATATAATTGGGGGGCAAAGCCCAAACATAGGGACAAAGTTTAAATACCCACATGATTTTTTCTTTTTTTTTTCTGTTGCTAAGCATGAACACTTTAAAATGACAGTTAAAAGCATACTTCACTAGATGTATGTTTGACTTCATGCTTTTCCAATGAATAAAAAACATCCTATGCTTGGAATATTCTTGTGAGGAGCTAAAAAAGATGGGTGCCTAAACCTCAGCTCTTGCCTGGCCTAGGGGTATACAAGTCAGGAATAAAGAGAAAAGGGGATAAAACAGTAAGACAAAGGTAGTAAACAATCCATAAAATAAGGAAAAACAATGGAACAGCAAAAAGGACAGAAAATAGAGGTGGTCACTGGAAAACTAATACAGATGCTGGAGAGAGTATCTAATGATACAACATTCCTAAAAAAAACAAAGGTCCAACGGCAAAAAAACAATTAAAAAACTACAAGAGCAGCACAAAGAATGCAGAAAGAAAACAGAAGCCACAGAACAATTTGCACAATGTATGGACAAGCTAAAAATCTTGGAAGAGTCATAACTAAAGAACAAAAATGGATATGCAGTAAAACAGATCCAGGAAGGAAAAATCTAAACATCACTGGAATAAACAAAAGAATAACTGGGGAAGAGCTAAGTAACTTCTTTGAAAACCTAATAAAAACACAGTTAAACACCATATGAATAAGTGAATTTAGAAACAGACAGAATCCACAGACAGAACAGGAAGAATCTAAGGGGCTGAAGCCCAGACAAGACGTGCTACGCAAGTTGCATTCTTACACAACAAAAGAATAGATTCTCAGGAATGCTAGACCAATGAAGTTAAAGGGCCCATATGGCAAGGACATCAGAATAACTACAAACTACTCAGTAGAACTGCATCAACACATTCAAGAATACAACATAATAAGAGAAGAATTGAAAAGAAGGGGAGTACGCTCTAAACTTCATTTCCCAGCAATGTTACTGAAATACTGCAGGATATAAAGCCATTCTAAAAACACTGGAAAATGTCTGGGATCTTTTAGAGATGGACAGAGGGCTACAGGAAGCACAACACCCAGGAGCAGAAGAGAGGGAGGTAACAATACCCCTTACAAAAGAAAAACCTCCAATGCTTCAGCAGAAAGTGTCATATCCTCCTACAACAAAAAAGATAAAATGGAAGATGCAACAGCTAATCAAGATGATCAGCAGACCCCAGATTATGGCCAAAAGAATGATGCATGCAATGGAAGCACAACAAACAATGCAACAAAGGGAAGCTGTAGTACTGGCAAAACACAAGAAAGTAATGTCCTGAAGGATCCATAAAGCGAGGACAGAAGTAGTACAATGTCAAAAGAAAACAGGGTAACAGAATATAAAGCCAGCAGGAGTAGGAGCAAAGAAAGGAGAGTCACAAAAGTCAGAAGAGAAGGCAAAATCCACCAAGGGGAAAAAGTAGAGGCAAAAGCAGGACAAGAAGGATAACGGGTACGAATGGCAAGAACAGCTGAATAAACAAACTGCAACACAAAACAATAAAAATAGGACAGACTGGGCAAAATGGGCTTATTAATGCCACACAACAGAATCACAAGGACAAAATGTAAAGTAGTTAGCTCCATATATCAAACAGCCAATGGAACACACCAGAAAGAAAGGCAAGACTGCATTAATTATTTACCTCAACAAAGACTGCAACTACAAATCAGCCCCATGAAAAGAAGGTCAGACAAGCAAGGAGGATTCCAATGCTCAAAGAAAGCATCTTAAGCCCACTGCACAAGAACAAAGGTACAGCACACATGCATAGTAATCTACAATGCTTGCCTCCTCGTCAGCACCAGTCAAAGGAAGCCCAAACACGTTTGGCAATTCCTTCCTTAAATTGGCAGATTGAGAAGCAGACACAAAGGAAAAGTCAAAAACAGTTAAAAACCAAATGTTTCTTTTCTTTTGTCTTTTTTCCCCTCCCAAGCAAAATTTCACCAAGAATTTACTCCAATGAACTCAATAGAGCAGGTCTGACCAATCAGAGCAATGGATGGGTGGTAACAAAGGAGGAGGTCAGCAGGAAGGAATGGAAAACCAACAATTGTAAACACTGGAAATAGGAAGGCAAAGCCACAGAAGACAAACAGCAAACATGGACTCAATAGAAGAGCCTAAAAGGTACAATAAAAATAAGAAAAAAAAAAAGTCAAAAGGAGGGGTTAGCAGACCTACAGACTGATGAGGAATGGATATAAAAACAACATGGCTCTGAAAGTCTTGAATGAAACACCAGGCAATGCAGACATGTTCAACCAACATGCTGCACACTGAAATAAGTGTGAGTGGGAAAACTTACACCTCTTAATTTATAAAAGTACTTGATAACAGGGCAGTAACAAGTGGGGGTCACAAACAGCACATGAGTGTACAAGAAATGTGTTGTAAGGCCCATGCTGAAACAGGCAATATGACTACGTCAGTTCTGATAGTAAGTTGCTGATTACCAAAGGCAGTTTATAGAAGATACAAGGGAAGGAGTCCAAGAACTATACTCCTATAAAGAGTAAAAACTAAGCCTAAAGACTAACACAGTATACTAACATGCCCACAGTCCTTAGCTAAAACATAAGGATACAGTACTGATGCACTGATCGAAGCAAGTGATGAGATTAACAATGACGCTCGTGTGCATATATATTAATGTATTTTTTTCATATCAAAACAGAAATATTAGCGAAACAGTGTAAAGTAATAAGGCAAGTAATGTAAAATTGTGCTATAAACATCATCATAAAATGGTAAACTGAGAACAGATATACCTTTAGTATTGCAAACTATATGCGAGAGAAAGGGGAAGAGAAAATGAAAAAAGGAGGAGGGAAAATAAATATAAATAAATATATAAATAAATGACAAAGAGGAACAAAGACAAGAGAAAGTGAATTTAGATACAAATAAACAAACACGGGGAAAGAGGCAGTACAGAAGGATTGAAGGAAACAGTACTAAAGAAGCAGTAACAGCAATGGCAGAAGAAAAGTTAGACTGGTAGATAAGTCCACTCACAGAAAAAGGAAGAATATAAAGGGGGGGGAAAAAAGACAAGCACACAGCAAAATAGGCCAGGTAGGAGGAAGAAGGAAAACAGACAAACACACTGATGGATGGAGTTTAATTACTGTACCCAAGGGCTGATAGTACGGGGATGTAGCCTTCTAGCCCAAGGGGACGAGATGGGAAGGCAAAAGACCACAGGTTCACAGGTGTATACTAGGCTAATGGCCCTGGAGCCTTTACAACCCTAGCCCATAGGCTTACCCTGGCAGCGTGCCACCCGACCTTACTTCCCAGTGCCTCTGTCGAGTAGATCCACGGGGTGAATTTTCTATTTCCCATCCACTCATCAAGATTTCTCTTGAAGAGGGCCAGTGAGGTGCTCTGTTCGACATGTATCGGAAGTCTATTCCATAGCTTGGGCAGTCTCTGGGTTATGAGCCTGCCCCTCCAGCATGTTCTGTTGATTGTGGTAATGAAATTGAGGTCTCTGGACCGTGTGGTGCAGAGGGATTGGGATTTCTTTAGATGTAGCATTTCTATCCATGTTGGACAACTGCTTAAGGCCTAGGATCTTCTTTATGAGGTACTTTTGCGGCCTCTCCAGTTGCTGCAGGTGTCTAGTGAGGTACATGCCAAACGGGGCACTGTACTCAATGACTGGCCTAATGAGGGAAGAGTAGAGGGAGACAATGACCTCTTTCTTCCTGGATGCAAAACCCTTAGTAATGAGATGTGCCACATAGAAGGACCTTCTGACCACAGTGGCAATGTGGTGGTCAAAAGAGAGGTTGCTGTCAACCTCTGTTCCCAGATCTCTTATAACACCTTCTGTGTTCAGTGGACTGCCATCAATGTGGTAATTCATGCGAACCGGGTTTTTCCCAAAGGGGATGACACATTTTTTGGCATTGAGCTTAAGGCCATGGTTCTGACACCAGTCGTTGGTCTCAGTGAGGCCTTTTTGTAGGATGTCAGCATCACTTGGGGAGTTAATGACTCCCAACTTGCAATCGTCTGTTTACCTTGTCAGCTAGAGTCCCTTCGTGTTGGCCTGGACTTCTGAGTAGATACCAAACAGGAGAGGACCCAGGACAGAACCTGTGGGACTCCCACCTGTGACTGGTCGGCAGTCGCACTTGGAGTCAGCTATTTTCACACTACGGGTTCTATCTGTGAGCCAGTTTGCAACCCACCTAGTGATATAGGGGTTGATGCCTAGCTTAGTGAGTTTTTCTATGATTCCTGAGTGGGGAATGGTATCAAAGGCCTTGACCAGATAAAGGTAGGCTGTATGAACCACTTTGCCTTCGTCCACAGCTCTGGTGACTGACTCAAAGAAGTCAACCAAGTTGAGCAGGCATGATCTACCCTTCACAAAACCAAACTGTGTGGGATCCAGAGTTTGGAGATTCCCTATATCCTTGCTTATTAGGTCCACAATGATGGGTTCCATAGCTAGAAGTCATGACCTAGAATGCAGGAGGAATATCAAACTCGGTCAACAGAAGCAAAATTACCAGAAAATGTATCAGAAATGATGTATTGATAATCTGCATGCTACAGGAGACAAAATTAAAGGTACAGGAACTAGAAAGGCTGACAAAGAGACTACCCAGTAGGGGTAGCAGGTCACATGAGGGAGGAGGAACAAAAAGGGGGTTGCCATTCTATTCAGAAGAGGGATATCAGTAAGAAAGTAAACAGCAAGGAGGAGTGAAGGAGGTCAGTGGTGAGGGAAATAGAGGGGGAGAAATGAAAACTAGGAAACATATGTACCAAATGAAGACGGCAACAAATTCTTCAAAGAATTCTTTGCAGACTGGTACCAGTCAATAACCCAGGTTCAGATGGAATGGAATGGAGGGAACTACTATAAATTCAGACCTGGAGAGGAAGTGGGGGTTGGGAGAGTGGAGGAATACAGTGCAAACAAACAAAAGGACTTAATGAAGTAATTGATTCAAAAGAAAAATAATTCACTTTTACCAGAAGGCAAATAGATCAGGGAAGGAGGCTAGACTGGTTTCTGGTGAGATTAGACAGTGCAAAAATAGTAGTGCAAATGAAAATACTAGACAGATCCATCTCAGACCACACTCCAGTATTAATGGAGACAGGGACAATAAGGGGGAAGATACCACAATGACAATAGAAATGGGACGTCTCAAAATGAAGAACAGAGGACCAGCAGAGAAAACTTAGGGGATGTGGTGAAAAAAATCATAACAGAAACCCAGGAAAACAAACTAAAAATGAAAGCAAAGTGGTGGGATGGGATGAAAGTGGTGTTAAGAGGCTGGACAACACATAAGGCAGGGAATTTCAGGACAAAGAGGACAACCTAAGAAGGTGGGAGCAGGATCCAAGACAAATACTAAGGGAGACGGATAAGACAGAAAGAAACAATGAGAAAAAAACTAGAACTCTGAATCAAGAACAATACAGAAAGCCTAGAAATCACATATATTGAAAGAAAAATGGCCAAAAGGAAAGAATTCTGGAGGCTGCCAGGAGAGAAAGCAAGAAAGGCTGTGGCATGGAGACTAGCAACAAAAAAAGAAAAAGGTATCACCAGGCTTAGAACAACTGGCAAGTAATTAAGGGGAAGAAGAAAGGGAGGAAGAAATGAGAGCTTCTTCCAGGAGATATACGAACAAAATATGCACCTGAAAGTCTCAGAACAATAAACTGTAAAGGAGTGAAGATCTCAAAGGGATAAAAGGATTCATTAGATAGACTAAGATTAGAAGTTAAGACTAGCAATAAAATAATTAGAGGGAGGCAAGCAGCCTGCCAGGGTGGATATCCCACTGAATTCTACACACTAGTAAGCATAAAAATGGAAGAGGAAATAGCAAGGGCATACACAACAAGGTTAGAAAATAGGGTATCCTCCCTAATACCATATACCATGACAGAAGCAAGAATAATTTTTTTTTTCTTCAAAAAAATGTTTTTTATTTATTTTACAACAGGAAAAAAAATGTATACAAGTTTTATAACACTGAAATATATACATACTATTTATACAGATTAAGAACAAGTAAAACTAACAAATGGTAAAAGAAAAAATATTTACAAGGGTGTCTAGAATTAATTCAAGATCATTATCTGCATATCTAATTCAGGTCATAATTTGTTAGTCATTACTCTTCAGTATTTCAGTTACTTTTTGCCATGTAGTATATATTGATAGAGCTCTTTCAGTTCTTCCTCTGATGGTACCCATTTCAGGCTAAGATACTGTTAACACAATATTTCTATAGTCTTTAAAAGCTGGAGAAGACTCAAGACTTCCAATTCATTGTTATGTTCTTTCTTGCAATGGCTAACAGAGTCCATATAATTATATATTTTGTTCTTGGAAGATAGGTATAGGCGCACTAAACAGGATCAGAGATTTAGAAAGCTGGAGTTTGTCATTAAATACTGCTTGTAAAAATAATTTTATTCCAGTATTATTTAAGCAACTGACATTCATAGAACATATGCTGCCAGTCTGCTTTTATTTTTAATTTGCATCTCCAACAAGCAATATCTTTTTTAAACATGAACTCCTTTTGTCAGGTGTTATGTAAGATCTGTGCATGAACTTCCATGCAAGTTTCCAGTGTAGAGAGAGAGAGAGAGAGATGTTTGCTTTGAGGTGAGAAGAATTAGATTTTTGGCTCTGTCGTTTGGTAATTGACTGTTAATTGCTCTATAATAATCCCATAAGTTTTCTTTGAGAGATTTTTTTGTTTATTTTATAGATAGATGAAAAGTACCAATTTCCAGTAATAGATTTTACTGTTAATGTACTGTTAATGCCATGCGTTCTACAAATTTTGGAACGTTTTAGTATATTCTACCTGCGTTCCTGTATAAACAATCACAGGTTACTATCCACATTAAACTTCCTTTTAACTTGATCTACTGTCAGTACTTTCCCAGAGTCCAGCAACTGAAGCCAATCTATCAGTCCTTTCTTAAGAGTCTTGACTGCTTCTATATCAAAAGGTTTTGATGTTACTTTGTGTATATGCAACTGGGTACAATAAAAACGGTCATGCTTTTATGTCTGGATTATTATTTATAAAGTTCTTATAAGCTTTTAGTGTACAAGTGAAAAATGTAAAGCTTATATTTGTTATGTTTATTCACGGTCATATATTCTTTTAGTAACCAGAGAAGATTATTAGATACCAGTTCAGTAAATCTGATGATACAAAGCTCAATTTCAACCATATGTTCTCATGTAACAGCTTCTATTTGGATGTATAACCTGTACTTAACCACAATTATATAGTTTTTATGGCAGATTATAGTGTAAGCTTCTACATATGGCAGACCTATTCTACCCAATTCCCATTCATCAAAGTGGTAGTTCATCGCTATTCTAGGCTTATTAAGATGGCACAGAAATTTTATCATTAGTCTATTAAATTGTTTTAGATATGATCTGGAAGGTGGTAGACAACATGCTTGTATAAAATATAAGACCTTTGGAAAAATAATCATTTTAATTATATAAAGCCTATTTTCCATTGAAAAATAATTTATTTTTTATAAGATTTTTAAAATGGTTTAAAATCTCTTTATAGTTTATTTCAGTTGTTGCATCTTATTAGTTTGTTATTGTAATTCTTAGGTATTGGATTGTGTTTACAATGTGAATACATGCTCTTTGCTTAAATCTTTTTATTTGTATTTATAAGTAATATATTTGTTTTCATTAAATTTAAGTCCTGAAATTTTCTGAAAATATTACTTAGGTCCCACAGGTTTTTAAAGTGTTATTGTTATCCTTTAAAGTTAGTAAAATATAATTTGCGAATAGTTGGATCTTCATTTCTAGACTGTTGTCTAGTCATATTCCTCCAATATTTTTGTTTGTTCGTATACTGTTTGCTAGTGGTTCAATGACTAAGGCAAATAATAATGGAGATAGAGGACATCCCTCTTATGTGCCCTTTGTGATTTCAATAGATTTAGATAATCAGGATCCTAGCTTTATATATGCCAATGATTTTTCATATAGTGACTGTATTAATAGGACAATGTTTTTTTTTTTTTTAGAAACAGTATTCTTCTACAACTAACCATAGATAATCCCAGTTTACTGAATTGAAGGCATTAATGTCCAGACTAATTACATTCATTTTATTTTTCGCAATGTTTACATAATTAAGGAGAGGACTTTTTTTAATATTGTCATATGTGTTTCTATCTTTTATGAAGCCAGTTTGATCTCTCTCTATTAGTAATGGAAGTAATTTTTTATCCTAGCTGCATGTACTGCCATAAATATTTTACAATCTATATTAAATAAAGATGTTGGTCTATATGATGAACATTCACTAAGTCCATTGCCTTGTTTCAAAATTGGTGATATTAAGGTGACTTCCAGGAGGGAGGGATTTCTTTACCATCTTTTACTGACTTAAACACTTTCAATAATAACACTAGGGCCTCATTGGTTAGTAATTTAAACATCTCTGGGGTGATACTGTCTGCACATGGAGCTTTATTTAATTATTTGAGATTTAAGCTCTGTCATTATTTATATATTAGTTTTGTTTGCTCTTCTAATAACTTAATCTTAACATTTCTTTTAAGGAAGATTTTTAGCATGGTTTGCAATTCTATTTTTTCATTTTGGTTATTGATTTTGTGACAATATATTTTGAATGCTTCTAGTATTCCTTTTAAATCAGATATTTCTTTTTAGTTTCTATATTGCATATTTCCTTTATTTGGTTTGCTCTCATCATTTTTTTAGTTCTATCTGCTATTTGATTCTTTGGATTCAATGAATAGGAGCACAGCCTAATCTTCTCTAAGTTAATCATTGTCTTACAATGTAATGCCTTGTGTATTTTTGCTCATGTCATCCAATTCATTTGTTAGGTTAGAGTTCCTTTTTGGATATTAAGTTTTAATTTACCACTCTTTACTTGCAAGTCTATTAATTCTTTGTTGCATTGTTTTTGTTTATTTTTATAGCATGGTAGCACTCCCATATAAATATGCCTTCAGTGCATCCCACAGTATATTTCCGATACATCCTTAGTGAGATTTATATCTAGGAATGTTTATATCTCTTTGATATAAAACTCCTTGAAGTCTTTGAGATTTGTTATGTTTGACGGCATCCTTGTTGCTGATATCCTTTGATTAAAGTTCAAGTCTAGTTCAAAAGTAAATGCACTATGGTCTGACAGTGGACACATTAACTTTGTAGTTAGATCCCTTGATACATACACTCTTGTCTATTCCTGATTGTGTACCGTACCTATAAGAATAATGTGTAAAGAACAGCGTATTTGGTTCAGCATATTCATTTATGCTTATAATATTAAAAAATAAATAAATCAGAAAGCACCTTTGATAATGGTTTATTTCTTACATGAGCTTTTTGCATTTGTGTCAGTTTCCTCTGCAATACAGTCAAAGTTCCCCGATATAACTATATTGCCTTTAATGTGTTGCACAATGTCTTCTAAATGCTGTTTGGCTATTTTAACTGCTATCCCTGGTAGTGTATATATCTTTGCATCAACAGATACTGTTACTAGGCAAAACATTCCTGAACTGTCATGATCTGAATTTATAATTTTAGGCATTAAAGTAGTATTTCTCCATAATATTGCTACTCCCCTTCTTTTGCAAAATGACTGTGCTTTGCATATTTTCAAATATCTTAGAACAGTGATTATCAACCTTTGTAAGGCTGGGGCCCGGTAAATTCTTTTTTTTTTAATAAAAAGAGAGCCCAGTCCTAACAAATTTACTCAAATACCTTTCCAACGCAGGAGGATGTCAAATTATCAGCAAAACACTTATTGCATATATACGTCAAATATTTATATATGCAAAGTATCTAATTTAATAAAGATAAATGTATGAATCTCTAAATTATAAACACTAATTCAAACAGTGACTAACATTTTTAATGTAAAAACTCAGCACTTTAACAGTTACTAATGAAGAGGTTGCTGCTAGAAAACAACTTTATTTGTAGATGAAACAATGAAAATGTGCCTGTTGCCCTTGAAGAATAAATTGCCTATCTTACATTAAAAATGATAAGCTGGTAATATTGCAATACGGAACAGATGGCAAACTGATAACAGGTTCATAGTTACTAGGTATCTCCTCCAAAGGAGGACATACTTAGGACTGCAGCATCCACCATCCACCACCTTTAAAGCACAACACAGTACAGTAGCAGCAATCCATCTACATACTGTGCGAGTAGAACCCACAGCCTTCTGCATCAAAAGCAAGTATACTACTTGTTGTGCTACTAACAAATAATTCAAATAATTAGCACTAAATGTCTCTTCCCCTAAAGCACTCCGCTCCTTGTAAAATCCACTTGACAACTAAATCTCTCATCTTTGCAGCACAAAAAAACTGGAAAAAGCCAAAATTTATTGGGGGGGGAATCAAAGGCCCCAAAACAGGGACAGATTTTAAACATTGCTTGTATAACCTTAAAAAGTTGCTAGATTAAAGTGTTTTGTGTTACCATGTGTTTCCTGAAAGATAGGAAGACTAAGGGCTATCATTAATGAATTCAGTTCTCACCGATTTGCCAGAAAACCACAAATTTTAAAAACAGACTAAAAATATGAGCCAAATATTTTGTGAAAATCTGGACAGTTGAAAGCTATGGACTCAACTCCTTGAATCACAAGTGGTAGTATGGGTAGAGAATTCAGGCTCTTGTTTCTTGTACCCAAGGTATACAGTTTTGGGTCCGAGTAACACTAACCACTGGTTATACATAACTGGGGCATTTTTACACACACATACATGCGCACACACACACACACACACACACACACACAGACACGCGCACAGAGACACAGACAGCAGCATAAACCCCCCAGCAAAAACGCAAAACATCAGCATAAAGCCCCCAGGAAAAACATAAAACGTCAGCCTAAACCCCCCAACAAAAACACAAAACATTAGCACAAACTCCCTAGCAATCAGCATACCTCCCCAGCAACTCTCCTTACCTGCAAACAGCAAAAACACTTGGGCAAATGGGCAGCATATGTGAGCAGAAAACTAAACCTGCACTGTAATGTATTTTAAAATTGCATGGGCGGCAGACGCTGCCACCATGGTCTTGCGGCTGTGAAGTGGGGGCCTCCACCCCCCCCCCTCGCGTTATGGTTCCGGCACCCTTGGCTCAGCCCCCCCCTAGCTATACCACTGTCACTCACACCACTCTCTTCACACCTCTCTTTCACACACCCACTTTCTCATTCATACAGGCATTCACTCACACATCGCTCTCACTCTCGCTTGATCTCTCACACAAACACACACACAGTCTCTCTCTCTCTCTCAAACTGTCCAGTGTTTCTCAACCACTCGTGTCCTGGTATAATTGATGCCAGGGCCCAGTACCAGGCTGCGGCCAGGTGGTTGAGAAACACTGTCTTAGAAGACTTACTCTTTTACAGTTATTCTTTAAACCATTTACATTAATGGAAATACATTTTGCAGTTGTATTAATACTTACTTTGTTTTTAGCCATATTTATATACTCGCAGTAGAGTGTAGACATGTTTATGTGAAGAGAATTACTTGTTTTTTCCTACTGCAACAGTGTAAATACAGTTCACAGAAACCCAATAAAAAACATTAAAAAACAGTACCTTAAAGCATTAATATACAAATGACCATCAGACCTTCCCATGGGAAAAAACATCCCATCCTTGAATAGTCTAGCCATTCAAGTGATCCTACTAAAACACCTTCCCAGAATCATTTCTTAGCCCTACCATCCAACACTTTTATGACAGAAAACAGTTAATTATATTCTGTATCTGGTTAATATAACACACTTTCCTATAATATGCATAAATTTTAATTTAAACACAGTCATATAGTTATTACAATTTATTGTTAGATATGAAAACAGTTATATTTAGACTTAACTTTCAACTATTTAGTTTTGAAAATAGGATTATAAAAAACAGTCTTTGTTTCTCTATACACCTATGTACATCATATAAAGATAAGATATCCAAGATTTTCTTATGGTGAAAAATTCTTCATTTTAATGTAAAACCATTTCTATTACAACAATAATATATTAAAGAGTTATGTTTGCTTTACATCTCCTTTATATGTTTTATATCAGGCTTATTTATGCTGCAACACCCCCTGTTTTAATGCACAACCATTTAGGCATCATATGTAAATCAGCTTTTATCTATGTTACATTTTCTTTTTTCATGGCATAAAACATCTACAATCTTAGACAACAGCATTATGAGTTTACTTCTATAAATCATATACCTTAATGGTTTTGCTACTTTAATATAAACGTAAAACAATATAACAGATGCTATTAGTTTACTTCTTTGTCTTTGGTATCTTATGCTTGATAACCATATTTTCTAGCACTTACTATAGGTTTTGTTATAACTGTCAGGAGTCACTACAAAAAAACTCTGTGTAGAGTAGATGCCTAATAACACTAACTAAAGGTGTTAATGGATTTGTATATTCCTTTAGAGGCAACAAATATGTTTTTCATTTCAGTACAGAGAAACATGCGGTAAGGGTGCATGAAAAACATTTCAATGGGATATTACAAAAGTATATAAGACTCCAAAATTAATGTTTTACATAACATACAATAGGCAGTGACTTACAATCCTCTTCATATTTTTACAATACGCATATAATGTTATAGCTGAAAGGACAAGAGAAAGGTATGACAATGTAACTATTGTCATGTTATGACAGTATTGTCTGGTATCATTCACTGATAATCAGCTTAGATGCATGACAAAAGCTAACTTCTTCCTTAGCTTCTGTCATACAATGAGAAGTGTTGTCTCTCTCTCTGCGACTGCTTAGATTCAGTGATGCTGGTCAGCTTTCATACAGAGTGATATTATATATATATATATATATATATATATATATATATATATATATTTACTTTTTTAAATTGAGAAGTTCTTTACTATATGTGTGTGTCATAATGCGATTACAAGAAAGCTAGTGAATTTATTACAGTTAACTGTTATTTGATGACTGTATGGCACTGTAAACCAAGTATTCACAGCATACCGCAATAGAGATAGCAACCCCATCCTTCACTATTTTAAAAATTTATAATGACAAGCGGTTACATAAAAAAAATAATCTTATTACTTACATGCACTGTACATATTAACTGCAAAGTACTAATTTATCATATTATTAAAATATATGTATGTTATGACAATTACAGCATAGACCTATTCTCTAGGTTGTCTATTTTGTTTAGTAATGAAATATTTTGTTTAGAGAGAAATATTTTGAACCACGTTACTCTCTGTTACATAAGATTGTTGAACTATTGGGAGCTTTTTCCCCCAGGCCACCACTGAAAAAGGACTTTAGCTCAGATGAACATTTCCGGTCAACAAATGTAAAATAAAATAAAATAAATAAATATAGAACTCAATGAATTAAAAACTTCTACCTGCTTAGCTTATACTCTTTTAATCTACATACAAGCTTCTGATGTCAGGGAAAGGTTATACTATAATTGTCATAACATACACGTTTGTTTACCTTTTTAATACATGTACTACATTATAAATTGTATGCTGCTTCTATTTATAGTTTGTGTTTAATTTTCTTTGTCAGATAAGCCTCTAAATTCATAAAAGACTTTTATTTACATTCAGTATTTTCATGTATTGTTCATATTAGTTTAAATGCATCTAAATACTACTTATTTATTTATTGCTAAGATAGTGTGCCTGCCACTTTAAAAACCTTGAAGGCTTAAACAGCTCATTTAAACCTTTGACCCAAGGCTGTTTACTTTCACTTTGAGCCATTTGCACATTCACAGAGGATTCAAAGCCTTTCTAATGGATTTAACTGGATGAATTCTATTCAGGAAATAAAAAAAAACAAGCCCCCCAGCTCATGATCTTGGTGGGAAGCCTAAAATCACTTAAGTGAATCTTTTAAAACATTTTAAACTGGTCGCGAGTATTTGAATGGTTTTAACAATTTTCCATTCCCCCAAACAGCACCCAAGTGAAGTAAAAAGAAGTTATGTCTTACCATAACGTTCCATCTGCGTTGTTCATCTTCATTCATTCATTACTGATGGGTTATCGGTTTCGTCCTCAGAACCGAGCTGGTCTCATATCCAGCTCGCATGAGCCAAGATCCTACCCACAGTGCTCTGCTCCCTGTTACCTCAGAGTTTGCAAGTTGATAGACAAAAGTAGAGGCTACCTCTGGTCATAACAGACCTACAATAATAAAAAAAGGAGCATATGAGATCCACCAGGAACCTCCGGAGGGAGATGGAGGG
Organism: Protopterus annectens; assembly: GCF_019279795.1. Lineage (NCBI taxonomy): Eukaryota > Metazoa > Chordata > Ceratodontiformes > Protopteridae > Protopterus > Protopterus annectens. Next base: position 420,495,781 of record NC_056732.1, read on the forward strand.
TGGGTCGTAATGAATGAACGAAGATCAACAACACAGATGGAACGTTATGGTAAGACATAACTTCTTTATCTGATGTTGTTAATCTTCGTTCATCCCTTACTGATGGGACAGAGTCCCCAGCTACCTGTATCCTTGGGGGGCTCTTGTGGAAGGACATTCCTGAACACCATGGAACCAAAAGAAGCACTTCCTTTGGAGGCCAAATCCAATTTGTAATGAAGGATAAAAGTATGGGGTTTGGCCCAAATCGCAGCTGAGCAAATGTCATTGAGGGAAGCCCTAGCAAGGAAAGCTGCTGAAGTTGCCACAGACCTTGTAGAATGGGCTTTCACTTTGTGAGGCAAGGTGATGTTGTTCTTGCTGTAGATGAAGGCAATGCACTTTCTCAACCATGTTGCCAATGTAACCTTAGAGACAGGATGATCTAGCCTTGGTCAAGAAATAGCTGGGTCTGATTTACGGGTAGATTTTGTTCTGTCCAAATAAAAACGTATTTGTCTGTGAACATCTAGGGAATGCAGCCAATACTCTCCCTTGTTAGAATGATTAGGAAAAAATACTGAGAAGTCAACAGACTGGTCGATAGACCGCTCTGACACCACTTTCTGTAAAAAAGAAGAAGTAGTTCTCAGTGAGACTATACTTATGGAAAATAAGGTAGGGAATTTTGATGCATAAGGTTTGAAGTTTTTGACAGATATCTGGCTGATGTAATTGCAACCAGAAACAAAGTTTTCCGAGAGAGGTACTTTAAATCACATGAAGACACAGATTCAAAGGGGGGAGCTGTTAGGGCTTGTAAAATCAAGGCCAAATCCCAAGGTTGTACTGGTTCTCTAAAGGGAGGTTTTAGGTGAAAAACGCCCTTCAAGAAAGTCTTACAGAGACATAAGTGAAGAGTCCTGAAAGCCAATGTGGAAATTACAAATGGCAGCTAAATGAACACGAATAGTAGAGGCTGATACCCCAGATTGAAAAAGATCTGATAAGTAATCTAATACCACCGAAACTGGGGCTGACAAGGGGTCCAATTGTTTGTTCACTACCCATAATGTAAACCTTCTCTATTTGCTGAGATAAATTAGCCTGGTGGATGATTTACGAGATGCAATAAGAATATTGCGCACCGGGGAGGACAGGTTATCCTGCCTGGCAATCATTGGAAGTGGAGAAAAGTACAGTTTGGTACCTACCATAAATGTAGATGTCCGATAGGTATGCATCTGCAGTCATAACATATGGGTTGTCCTGCCTCAGGCAGCCCTTCGGTCGGCCGGATTCCAAAGTCTGGGTCTGGCCTCGGCTGATGTCGCACTTTCCCCGACGTCAGAGCTTCTGGGGTATAAAGGCATCAGCCGACGCCATTTTCCTCAGTGTTTCTTGCCCCAGGTGCCCTCTAGGAAGGCTGAATTTGGATAATGCTGAAAAGTTCCAAACAGTAGCAAATTATATACATATATATACAAACAAACAAATACACCATAATAGATTCCCCCAGCTAGCTGAAAGAGGGGTAAGCACCCTAGGAATACCACAGAGGGGAAGGAGGGTGGGTAATCCTGACTGCAGATGCATACCTATCGGACATCTACATTTATGGCAGGTACAAAACTGTACTATGTCCTTCAAGGATGCATCTGCAGTCATAACATATGGGTAGAATACCATAGCCAAACTGGGGGAGGAGGTACTAAGAGAAGAATGGTGTAGTTAAGATCCCCTGCAGAACTGCAGTTGCAAACCCCGCTCGGGATCTGGAGTATAAAGGTAGATTGTAATGCTTGGCAAATGTATGCACGGAGCTCCAAGTAGCAGCTTCTAAAATGTCCTTGGTAGCCACCCCTTGTAGGAAAGCTGTAGTGGTGGCTGTGGCCCTTGTGGAATGAGGCCTGATATTTTCAGGAGCTGTCTTTCCATGAAAGGAGTAGCAAAAACGAATGCAATTTCCTATCCATTTTGAAATTGTCTGTTTGGAAATTGCTCTTCCTTGCACCCCAGTTGCATATGCTACAAAAAGTTGGTCAGTTTTTCTGTTGGTTTTAGTTCTGTCCAGATAGTAGCGTAGCTGTCTGTGTATATCCAAGGTGTGCAAAAGTTTTTCTCCTTTGTTCTGTGGGTTAGGGAAGAAAGTAGGCAAATGAATAGCTTGGTTCAAGGATACCCTGGATACCACCTTTGGCATGAAAGTAGGATTGGTTCTCAGTGACACTCTATCCTGGTGGAAAATAAGAAAAGGCTGCACTGCCATTAATGCCTGTAACTCGGATACTCTTCTTGCTGAAGTGATTGCCAGAAGAAAAGCAGTTTTCCAAGATAAAAACTGTAGGTCTGCTGATGCTGCTGGTTCAAAAGGAGGTAGTGTCAATTTTTCCAGCACAAAATTGAGATCCCATGCAGGTAGAGGGGGTCTCCTTGGAGGTTTAACATTTTTGATCCCTCTCAACAATTGTCTGAGCAGAGGGTGAGAGAAGATAGGTGGATCCATATTGTATTCTGCTGAAATTGCTGAAGCATGAATCTTAATGGAAGAATAAGACAGGCCATTGTGGAACAATTCTGCTAAGTACTCCAGGAAGTGTGCTAGATTTGCCACTGTGACATCTGTGCCCTTTGATGTGCTCCAAATGAGAAATCTCTTCCATTTAGCTGAGTATGTCTTCCTTGTGGAAGGTCTGCGAGCCTCCAGGATAATGTCCTTCACCCTCTGAGATAAAACAGTTTGGTTTGGTTTTAAGGAATTTTCCAGGCAGTTAGTTGCAATGTTTTCAAGTTTGGATGCAGGGTCTTGAAGTTGTTCTGCGTTAGAAGAAGAGGCCATAGGGGAAGAGGCCATGAGCTCGCCTGAGACATGCTTCTCAGTAGCGGATACCAGTGTTGTCTTGGCCAGTCCGGAGCTATTAGTATCACCTTTGGCTGTTCCACCCTGATCTTCAGTAGAACCTTGTACATCAACGGGAGAGGTGGAAAGGCATATACTGTTAGGGCATTCCAGCTGAAAGAGAGAGAGTCCACCCTCCAGGCTTGTGGGTGGTATGTCCTTGAGCAGAATTTCTTCAGTTGGTGGTTGAGTGGGGAGGCGAACAGATCTATCTCTGGCATTCCCCATTTCTTTGTTATGAGTTTGAAGATGTCTGGATGCAGCATCCATTCGTGTGCATCCGTGGTAGTTCTGCTTAAGCTGCCTGCTAGTGAATTTTCTTTTCCTGGTACGAATTTGGCCTGTAGCTGGATATTGAGATTCAGGCATAGGTTCCACAGATTCATTGCCACCCGGCATAGAGGGTAGGAATGTGTGCCTCCTTGTTTGTTTATGTACCACATGACCGTGGTGTTGTCTGTCCTTATTAACAGATGTCCTTGCTGGAGGAATGGTTTGAATGCCTCGATTGCATGCCTCACTGCCAGCATTTCCTTTTGGTTTATGTGCATGCTTAGCTGCCCTTGAGGCCATAGGCCTTGGATGCATTTGTCCTCCATGTGTGCTCCCCATCCTCGGTCTGAGGCGTCCGTGGTGATGGTCTGCCTTGTTTTTGGTTTGTTGAAAGGCAACCCTCTGTTGGACTGGCAGGCCTGAGCCCACCACAGGAATTCCTTTTGAAGGCATGGAATGATTGGTATCATGGTTTCTAGACTGTGACTGTGTTGAGACCATACATTCCTTAGGTACCATTGCAATTTTCTCATATGCAGCCTGGCATGTGGAATCAAGATTATGCAGGATGCCATGTAACCCAGGGCCTGCATGACTTTCCTTGCAGTAAGCTGAGTTTGTCTTGTCAAAATTATGAAATAATCTGGAAGTTGTTTTTGTTTTTCTTCTGTGAGAAAAGCCATCTGAGTGATTGTGTCCAGATCCGCACCCAAAAAGGTTATCCTTTGGGATGGCACTAGTCTTGACTTTTGGATGTTGACTGTGTATCCCAAGGCCTGTAGCAGGTGTATGACATAGGCCAAGTCCTTTAACAATTTTTTTCTTGTTGTCCGCTTGTATTAGGCAGTCGTCCAGGTATGGATAAATTTGAATTCCTGAAGTCTGCAATGTGCAATTACTGATGCCAGGCATTTCGTGAATACTCTGGGCGCAGTAGATAAGCCAAAGGGCAATGCTGAGAATTGATAATGCTCTGATCCTGCAAGAAATCTGAGGTGTCTTCTGCAATCTGGTCAGATAGGGACGTGCAGGTATGCCTTCTTGAGATCTAGAGTCACCAGCCAAGACTCCTTGCCCAGCATGGGAAGAAGTTGCTGTAGGGTCAGCATTTTGAATTTTGGCACAATGAGATAAGTGTTGAGTGCGGACAGGTCGAGAATAGGCCTCCATTGGTTTTCTTTTCTTGGTACCAGGAATAATCTGGAGTAAAATCCTTGGCCTTGTTCTATAGATGGTACCCTTTCTATAGCTTTCATCTGAAGTAAATTGCTGATTTGTCTTAAAGCCTCTGCCTTCTGGTTTGGTGGAAGATTTGGCATTCCGCCGCTTTTTGGCAAAGTGTGGAAGTAAAACCTGTATCCTTTGTCTATTGTTTGCAATGTCCATGTATCCTTTGTAATGCAATGCCAGTTTTTCGAGAATAAAGCCAGCTTTCCACCCAAGGGAGCTTCCAGTTGATCCCTGGTAGGCGGAATCAGAGTCAAGTCATTGGGTCTGTCCTGTGGTAGTGGTTGTAGTTGTAGCTGTGGCACTACTCCTCTGGTTGGCAGGCTGCCACTGACGGCCCCTGTAGGCACCCTTTGATTGACCTCTGCCTCTAGGGCGTCTGTTCCTGCCCCTCTGTGCTCTGGAGGTGTCTGGAAAGGGCCAATTCTTTGTAGGCCAGTTTCTGCTGAACCTCAGAGGTTGGACCTGCAGGAATTCCTTTACTGTTTGCACAGATTTTGCTTTTTCTTCCACCTTCTTTAGGATCTCCTGTGCAGGGGAGCCAAATAAATTTTGTTTCTCCATTGGAGCATCGAGGAGTTTAGTCTTGACATGGTCTGGCAAAGATTGCTCCTTCAGCCAGGCATGCCTACGAATTACTGCCCCAGTCATAGCTGATCTAAATGAAGCCTCCAGTGCATCATTGCCACATTTTAAGAAATGATTACTGACCTGCTGAGAGTTGTGTACCAAATCCTGAAGGGATTTACGGTCTAAATGTTCAGGAGAAGAAAGCTTCTTATTCAGCTGATTTAACAAAAATTCTTGGTACTGTATCATATGGAATTGACAGTTTAATGCCCTGGCAGAAAGAGTAGCAGATGTATATACCTTTTTTCCCCATCTCTCTAATGCTCTAGACTCTCTTTCAGAGGGTAAGGGATTTTTGGCAGTAGCAGCTGCAACCCCTTTAGGGCCCTGAGAAATAGTTTCTGGGTCTGCAGCATGGGCTTTATACAGGTGGAAGTGAGAATCCGGGACCCTGTAATATCTGTCAGGTTTGGCAGGGGCCGGGGGAAGAGAATCAGGTGCAGTACTGACATCATTGTACACATCATCAATTACAGTTAGAACAGGTGGTATGGCTAAGGGCCAATGCTGGGGCAAATGCAAAGAGGTCCTTAATCTTTTTCTAGAATCAGAGAAATCCTGACCCTGCCATTGAAAGTGCTCCCTCATGGAGTGTAAAGTCTCCCCAAAGGAAAATTCTTCAGGTGGGGAGGCCGAAGGAATAGAATCTTCTGCATCTGAATCCTCATAAGGCGAGTAGGCCCCTTCCTGATGGTCTGACAAATCAGATCCATCCGTGGAGTAATCTGAGGAGAGAGGTTCAGAGGGATCAGTCCTGGGCCTTTTGTCTGGAGGAGGTTGGGAGGCCCTGTCTGGGTGAGGTTGGGAACCCCTAATTAAGGATATAAGGTCCTCAGCAAGACTGAGGATCTGAGAACTGGAGGAAGGCCTCTGGGAAGTAGATTTGGCAGGCAAAGTTTTTGAAAGTTTGGCAGCTTTTGCCCTGGAGAAGGCCTTAATAGACATAGAAGCTGGGGGCCTAGCTGCCCCACGTGCAGGGGTAGAAATGTCCAAAGGTATGGTGTCGGACAATTCTTGAGCACTAGCTTCGGTAGGGAGTTCTGAAGCTGACTCAGCCGGGGCCTCGGTGGTCGGAGGTATGGTTTCGGTAGTAGTAATAACCGTGGACTCGGTTTCAGCCGAAACCGAGACACTCGCGGTAGGCCTAGCCGTGGTTTCAGCCGAAACCACGGGCCGCGAGTGTCAGTCCTTTTCCTTGCGTTTTTTGACCATATGCGAAGTCGGAGTCTCTGACGGCATTTTATAAGCAAAAGCAGTTCCAAAAAATTCCTCTGCAAACTCCGACCGACGTCTAAGAGTCCGTCGGTTGAAGGAGGCACAGGCTAAACAAGCTGATACGTCGTGGTCTGGGCCTAAGCAAGGAAGGCAGTAAGAATGGAAATCCTTATGAGGTATTTGTTTCCCACAAGTTAAACAATTATTTACCTTGTCTGACATCGGCTGAGGCAAGAAAGAGTCCCCAACGGGGTACTTAGCTTTTTTCGAAGTCTTCGGTAGCTGAAATCTCTGGATCTGACCGACCGGCACTTGCGAACACCTTCTGCTTCGGGCACCGCGCGGCAAGAAAGACTGAGGAAAATGGCGTCGGCTGATGCCTTTATACCCCAGAAGCTCTGACGTCGGGGAAAGTGCGACATCAGCCGAGGCCAGACCCAGACTTTGGAATCCGGCCGACCGAAGGGCTGCCTGAGGCAGGACAACCCATATGTTATGACTGCAGATGCATCCTTGAAGGACATCCAGGCTGTCGGCTTCAGGTTTGCTAGACTGGGGTGAGTCAGACTCTGCGGATGGGAGATCAACGTTGGGGATGGAGTGAGAATCCATGGTCGATCTAGCAGGTGAGGCCAGAGAAAGGGGAATCAAACCTGTCAAGGCCAATATGGAGCAATGAAAATCACTTTGGTGTTCAACTGCCGTGCTTTCTTCAGAAATTGGAAGATGAGGGGTAGAGGAGGGTAAGCATAAAGCAGACCTGAGGGTCAAGCATGGACTACAGCATCTCTCGGTGACTGTCCCCGAGGGGGGATCAGGGCAAAGTAGTTGCTGCACTTGTAGTTGATTGGGGAGGCGAATAGATTGCAACAAGGCTGGTCCCAATTGTTGAAAATTTATGCCACTATTACAGGATTGCAGGACCACTCATGAGGTTGTAGAATGCACCTGCTCAATTTTTCCACTACCACGCTGGTGCTCCCGGGAATGTGCGTTGCAATTGGAAAGTGGTTGGAAGCCATCGCCCATTGCCATATTCTCATGGTCCCTCAGCATAACGGCTAAGATCTGGTGCCCCCTTGCTTGTTGATGTACCAGACTACTGGCATGTTGCCTGACTGGATTGCAATAGGCCCTGACTGAAGGATCGAGTGGAATGCTTGCAACACTAATAGCACTGTCCTCAGTTCCAGGACATTGATATGCAAATGGGCCTCTGTCTCCGAATAGGTGCCTTGGACCCAGTTTCCCTGACATAGCCCCCTCACCCCATCAGGGAGGCGTCCGTTGTCACCATGGCTTTTGGCTGATGGGGCGAGATTATTGTTGGGGATTTTGAGACGTCCACCAGAGCAAATCTTGCTTGCATCTCTGAGTTACACTTATCTGAAAAGACAAAGGATGTTGTACTGGGTACCACTGAGTGAGAAGTAGCTACTGAAGAAGTCTCATGTGGAACCCGGCGAGAGGAACAATGGTGATTGAGGCTACCATCGACCCCAAGAGTTGAAGTATGGACCGAGCAGAGGATTTGTGGTGACAGACTAGCGGCCAAACCTGTTGTCTTATTCTTTGAAGTCTGTGATTCTGAAGAGATGCTATGCAATTCCTCGTGTCCAATAGAACTCCGATGAATTCTAAAGATTGTGCCAGGGTTGTGTTGGACTTCTCCCAGTTTATAGTGACTCCCAAGCGCTGAGTTGTGAGAAGAGTGTAGTCTAGGGCTTCTTCCAGCAGATGCTTGGTGGGGGCGATAAGGAGACAGTCATCTAGGTATGGAAACGCCTGGAATCCTTGAAGTCGCAGGTGAACGATAACCACTGCCATGCATTTGGTGAACACTCTGGGGACTGTGGAGAGACTGAAGGGCAGTGCTCGAAATTGGTAGTGACTGGCTCCTATGTGGAAGCAGAGGTATCTTCTTGAGCACTTGTCCACTTTTATATGGTAATACGCGTCTTGAAGATCTACAGACCACATCCAATCATTTTCTTCCAGAAGAGGAAGGATAGACTGAACTGTTTTTACAAATTTGTTTAGTGTGCTGAGATCTAGAATCAGTCTCCAGTCCCCTGTCTATTTTGGCACTAAAAAGAACCTTGAGTAAAAACTGGATCCTATCTGGTCTGGGGGAACCGTTTGGTTGACTCTTTGTTGTAGCAGTTTTCGGATTTCATGTGCTGCTTCCCTTTGACTGGGTGGGACATCGGGTAAGTCTCTGGGTGAAGTGGGACAGAGATGGAAGGGAATGCGGTAGCCTCTGGATATTATTTGTTGTACCCACGAATCGGTGGTTATGGTTCGTCAGGCAGTGGGGTACAAGGAAAAACGACCCCTGACCACTTCCAGAGGTGAGCAGTCGGGCAACACTTCAGGAGCGCTGGTAGGGTTGCCCAGAGAAAGAATCGCTGGAGCCCCAGTTTCGCGGACCTCTCCTGCCCCGAAAGGGGCGTCTTCCATTAGTTTCCCCCTCTGCCCCTAGGGGAGAACTCGGCAAGTGCGCCACTAAAAGAGCCCTGTGATTTTCTGTGCCACATCTTCCCGCTCTTCTGATTTCTGGAGTAGAATCGTTGAGGGGTGGAGTGTCAGACACCAACGGCAGACAGGTTCTTACCATCTTGTTCGCACATTGCCAGCATATTTTTAACCTTAGGGCCAAACAATGAAGTGGCTTCTATAGGGGCATTCATAAAGGAAGCCTTGAAGGAGTCTGCAAAGGCGCATCCAGCCATGATGTCTCGTGACTATGCCTGCGCCTGCCGCTCTAGCCGCTCCTTCCACTGCGTGTGAAATGAGGCGTATGGAAGAACTGGATATCTATTCTAGGGTCGCTATCTGAGAAGCTACGTTGTCATGCACGTCATCAGAAATCGCTCCTGCCAAGGTTTCAGTTGGTTGATAAGATCGCTCTGGAGCCTCGATAAGTGTGCCAAGTAGTTCAAGGACCTTACAGTGAAGGTCAGTGAAGCAAACACATGCTTCCTGAGTCTATCACCCAGGACTCCTTGTTGGGTGGACAGACGGTCTTGTCTCTCTTCTGCCAAGTCTTTTTTGGTTGCAGCCTCCACCACCATGGCATCTACTGGAAAACCTTTGGATCAATGGGGATGTTCAGCAGAGGGAGATAAAATCTTGTCAGGCCTCCGAGGTATAGCTTCCAAGGTGTCATGAGCCTTCCATGCACGCTAGACAAGTTCCATTAGCCGGTGGAGTAACCCAAGAGGTAGGGGGGGCCGGTTACGGCTTGCAGAAATACGGATTCTTCTGAGGAAGGGTTGGAGGACTTCCAGTCGCCCCTCTGTCTTAGGATCTCTAGGATGCCACCAAAGGTCACCTCATCAGAGGGTGACCGTGGGGACCCTTCCCCATCAAACTCTGTATCTTCGGTCAAAGACTCTTCAGTGGAGTTCATGTGCTTCCTCTTGCATGAGGCCTTGCAAGGGACTTCCTCAGTGGGGAGCTCTGGGGAAGATTGGAAAGAGGGGATCTCCTGAGGGGGAGAGATCTGAGGCCCTTGTCCCCGAAGTCTGGTAGTTGTGGCTTGCGACAGTTGCGGCACAGAGGGGGGCAAGGACTCCGACAGGGAGGTTTTGCCAGCAGAGGCAAGTGCCCTCTCCATGGCCTGGAAGGCCGGACCACCCAAAGAGGTATGGGAACCCGGAAAGTACAGTTTTGTACCTACCATAAATGTAGATGTCCGATAGATATGCAACTGCAGTCCTGACATATGGGTTGTCCTGCCTCAGGCAGCCCTCGGTCGGCCGGATTCCAAAGTCTAGGTCCGGCGTCGGCTGATGTCGCCTCCTCCCCGACGTCAGAGCGGCTGGAGTATAAAGGCATCCGCCGACGCCATCTTCTTCAGTGTTTCTTGCCCCAGATGCCAGGTGCCCTCCAAGGAAGGCTAAATTTGTGAATGGATAAACAAAAAATTCCAGACATGCACAACAGTAATAAACAGATACACCATAATAGATAACCCCAGCTGAAAAGGAGACGGGGAATGGACCCAAGGGAAAAAAGAAGTGGGGTAGGAGGGAGGGAAAACCTGACTGCAGTTGCATATCTATCAGACATCTACATTTATGGTAGGTACAAAACTGTACTATGTCCTTCAAGAATGCAACTGCAGTCCTGACATATGGGTTGAATGCCATAGCCAAGCTGGGGGTGGTAGGATCTAAACTATGGATGGTGTAGTTAAGAGACCCTGCAGGACTGCAGATGCAAAGCCTGCTCGGGATCTGGAGTATAAAGGCAGGTTGTGGTGTCTGGTAAATGTATGCACGGAGCTCCATGTAGCAGCCTCTAGAATGTCCTTTGTAGCCACTCCTCTTAGAAAGGCTGTGGATGTGGCTATAGCTCTGGTTGAGTGTGGCCTAATATTTGCTGGCACACCCTTTCCATGGAAGGAGTAACAGAATCTGATGCAATGTCCAATCCATTTAGAAATTGCCTGTTTGGAAACTGCCTTTCCTTGCACTCCAGCAGCATAGGCTACAAATAGTTGGTCAGACTTCCTGTTGGTCTTTGTTCTGTCCAAGTAGTAGTGTAGTTGTCTGTGTATGTCCAAAGTATGTAGCAGCCTTTCCCCTTTATTTTGAGGATTGGGGAAGAAAGTAGGCAGGTGAATTGCTTGATTTAGAGACACCCTGGATATCACTTTTGGCATGAATGAAGGATTGGTCCTTAGAGAAACTCTGTCCTGATGAAAGATGAGAAAGGGAGGTACTGCCATGAGGGCCTGTATCTCCGAGACCCTTCTTGCTGAGGTAACTGCCAACAGGAAGACTGTTTTCCAGGAGAGAAATTGCATTTCTGAAGATGCTGCTGGTTCAAAAGGAGGTAGAGTTAATTTTTCCAAGACGTAGTTGAGGTCCCATGCAGGAACTGGTGATTTTCTAGGAGGTTTGATATTCTTTATTCCTCTTAGAAACTGTCTTAGCAAGGGGTGCGAAAACACAGGTGGGTCACAGTTGTAATTTGCTGAAATTGCTAAAGCATGAATTTTAATGGAAGAATATGAGAGGCCACTATGAAACATTTCTGTCAAGTATTCTAATATCTGAGGTATGCTCATCACTAATGCATCCTGGCCCTTTTTGGTATTCCAGATGATGAATCTCTTCCATTTGGCCGAGTAGGTTTTTCTGGTGGAAGGTCTGCGTGCTTCCAGCAAGATTTCCTGAACCTTTTCGGAGAGGGATACATGGGGCAAAGTCATGTAACCCTCCAAGCTGTCAGTTGTAATGTTTGCAGGTTTTGATGAACAGTCCTGTAATTGTGTTGGGTTAGGAGCAATGGCCATTGGGGCAAGGGCCATGGTTTGGTGTGAGTTATGCTCAATAGCAAGGGATACCAATGCTGTCTCGGCCAGTCTGGAGCTATCAATATTCCCTTTGGTTGCTCTGCTTTGATCTTCAGTAACACCTTGGTGAGTAGTGGTAGAGGAGGGAATGCATAGATTTTTAGGGCATTCCAGCTGAAGGAGAGAGCATCCGTTCTCCAGGCTAGCGGATGGTGTGTCTTTGAGCAGAACCTGTCCAGGTGGTGATTGTGATGAGAAGCAAAGAGATCTATGTCCGGACTTCCCCATGCAGTTGTTATTTGTGAGAAAATGTGTGGATGCAGCATCCATTCGTGCGGATCCACGAAATCTCTGCTCAACCTGTCCGCCAGAACATTGTCCTTGCCTGGAACAAACTGGGATTGCAAATGAATGTTCAGTTTCACGGATTTTTCCCAAAGAGCCATTTTGTTAGCCTGCAGAGGGGATATGAGTGAGTGCCTCCTTGTTTGTTTATATACCACATGACCGTGGTTTTGTCTGTCATTATTAGCAGATGGCCCTGTTGAAGAGATTTTCCAAAGGCTTCTATTGCATGCATCACTGCCAACATCTCTTTTTGATTTATGTGCAGAGGCATTTCCGTGGGAGTCCATTGACCTTGAATGCATCTGTCCTCCATGTGTGCCCCCCATCCATGATCTGAGGCGTCTGTTGTAATGGTTTGACTTGCTTGAACCTTGCTGAAAGGCATGCCTTGGTTTAAATGGCTTGCTTGAGCCCACCACAGAAATTCCCTTTGCAGGCATGGGATGAGTGGTATTATGTCTTCTAGGTTGTGGCTGTGTTGAGACCATAAGCTTTTTAGGTACCATTGTAGCTTTCTCATGTGTAGTCTTGCCAGAGGGATCAGAAGAATGCAAGATGCCATGAAACCCAGGGCCTGCAGGATCTTCCTTGCTGTCAGCTGGGTAACTTTTGCTAGGCTTTTGAAGTAAACTAGTAAATTCTGTTGTTTCTCCTCTGTGAGGAAAGCCATTTGTAATTGTGTGTCCAGGTTTGCTCCTAGAAAAATAATCTTTTGGGATGGCAGTAGTCTTGATTTTTGCATGTTGACTGTGTATCCCAAAGCCTGTAGCAACTGAATGACATAGTCCAAATTTTTCACCAAGGTTTGTTTGCTGTCTGCTTGTGTGAGGCAGTTGTCCAGGTAAGAGTATATTTGAATCCCTTGGAGTCTGCAATGTGCAACTACTGATGCCAGGCATTTCGTGAACACTCTGGGCGCAGTAGATAAGCCAAACGGCAATGCTGAGAATTGATAATGCTCTGTTCCTGCAAGAAATCTGAGGTATCTTCTGCAGCTGTGTCTGATTGGGACATGCAGGTATGCCTCCTTGAGGTCCAGAGTAACCAGCCAAGACCCCTTGCCCAGCATGGGAAGGAGTTGCTGTAACATCAGCATTTTGAATTTTGGCACAATTAGAAATGTGTTTCGAACGGACAAGTCCAGTATAGGCCTCCATTGCTTTTCTTTTCTTGGAACAAGGAACAGCCTTGAGTAGAATCCCTGGCCTTGTTCCTGAGGAGGAACCTTTTCTATGGCTTTTATTTGTAACAGCTTTGAAACTTGTAAGAGAGCCTCTGCCCTTTGATTTTGTGGCAGGTTTGGCATGCCTTGTCTCGTTGGTAAGGTGTGGAAGTGGAACCTGTAGCCTCTGTCTATTACGTCCAGAACCCATTTGTCCTTGGTTAAAGTGTGCCAGTTCTTTGAGAATAAGGATAATTTTCCGCCTAGAGGTGCTTCTCTTTGAGCCTTGGTAGGCGGAGTGAAAGTCAAGTCATTGTGATTGTGCTTGGGGTGCAGGTGAACTCCCTGCGCCACTTCTCTGATTTGGTGGTTGCCATTGGCGGCCCCTGTAGGAGCCTCGGTATTGCCCTCTACCTCAAGCACGCCTGTTTTTTCCCCTTTGTAACTTGTCTGAACCTGGAAAGGACCAATTCTTTGAAGGCCAATTCCTGCTGAATCTGGGGGGCTGAACCTGGAGGAAATCCTTGACAGTCTGTACTGATTTTGCCTTTTCCTCAATAGACTTCAACACATCCTGTGCATGAGCACCAAAAAGCTTCTGTTTTTCCAGAGGTGCATCCAGGAGCTTAACTTTAACATGGTCTGGCAGAGGCTGTTCTTTCAACTAAGCATGTCTACGAATAACAGCCCCTGTCATGGCTGCCCTACATGAAGCTTCCAATGCATCATAACCACACTGCAGAAAATGATTGCTAACCTGCTGAGTGTTATGAACCAGATCCTGCAATGCCTTTCTATCTATAGGCTCAGGAGAGGCTAGCTTTTTCTGCAAATCATCCATTAAGTAATCCTGGTACTGAAACATATGAAAAAGGCAGTTGAGTGACCTCATGGTAAGGGTGGAAGAGGTATAAACTTTTTTGCCCCATCTCTCCAGGGACCTAGCTTCCCTGTCAGCGGGCAGAGGGTTTTTGGCCGAGGAAGTAGCCACTGCCTTAGGGCCCTGTGAAATAGTTTCTAGATCCACCAAATGGGCCTTAAAGAGATGCTTATGGGTGTCTGGAACCCTGTAATATCTGTCAGGCTTGACAGGAGCAGGAGGGAGAGAATCAGGCGAGGCACTGGAGTCTGAATATACATCAAGGACATCCAGCACTGGAGGAATAGCTAAAGGCCTGTGTTGGGGTAGTTTTAGGAAGGTACGAAGCCTTTTCCTGGAGTCAGAAAATTTCTGACCCTGCCACTGAAAATGTTCTCTCATGGAATGGAGTACTTCACCAAAAGAAATATCCTCTGGAGGAGAGGCAGAGGGAATTGAATCCTCAGCATCCGAGTCCTCATAGGCCTGGAAGGATTCTTCCTGAGTATCAGAGTGCTCTGAATCCCCAGAGGCTTCATCTGAAGAGAGGGTGTCTGTCTGCTCAGTTCTAGGTCTTTTATCTGCAGGCGGCTGAGAACCTCTGTCTGGGTGCGGTTGGGACCCCCTGATTAGAGAGATAAGATCTGCAGCAAGAGTCATGATCTGTCTATCAGAAGAGGGGCCCTGAACAGCAGGTTTAGGATGGGCCTTGGCCTGGCTGGCAGCCTTGGCACGTGCAAAGGCCTTGATGGACATGGATACCGGAGGCCTAGCTGCCCCACGTGCAGGGGTAACCTTGTCCACAGGAATGGTGTCGGGTAAATCTAGAACTTCGGTTTCCGGTGGAAAATCAACAACCGGCACCGTTGTGGTCTCCGGGACCGAAGAACGCGTTAACGCGATGTCGTCGGCCTGGGGCGGTAGAACTACCGCTTCCGAAGGGACCGATGCACTCGCGGAGGTCTTAGGCGTGGTATCGGTGGACGACACGGGCCGAGGATGTCGGTCCCGGTCCTTGCGTTTTTTGGGAGCTTGTGTTGTCGGTAGTTCCGACGGCATGATATATGAGAAAGATTCGCCAAAGAAGTCTTCGGCAAATTCTGCCCGGCGCCTGAGAGTGTGCTTATTAAAGCAAGCACAGGCAGCACAGGCTGATACGTCGTGGTCTGGGCCCAAGCAAGGGAGGCAGTAAGAATGGAAGTCCTTATGAGGTATTTGTTTACCACAAGACAAACAATTATTAACTTTTTCAATTTTTTATGACATCGGCTGAGGCAAGAAAAAATGTTCCCCAACGGGGTACTTAGCTTTTAGATGACTTCGGTAACTGAAACACAGGAGCTGACCGACCGGCACTTGCGAACTGCTTCTACTTCGGGTACTGCGCGGCAAGAAAGACTGAAGAAGATGGCGTTGGCGGATGCCTTTATACTCCAGCCGCTCTGACGTCGGGGAGGAGGCAACATCAGCCGACGCCGGACCCAGACTTTGGAATCCGGCTGACCGAGGGCTGCCTGAGGCAGGACAACCCATATGTCAGGACTGCAGTTGCATTCTTGAAAGACATCTGATCACGACAACCTCTGAACAGAGGTCACACCCCACTCTGACGAGCCAACCTCCCCCACTCTGACGAGCCAACCCCCAGACCAGGAGTCTCAAGAGGACTGTGGAGCAAGTGGGGAGGAGGATTCCTGGAGGGTGCCATAGAAAAAAATTAGCGTGGAACCAAGAATGCTTACCCCCAGGGCACAACCACTAGCCTGAGAAGGACTCAGTGCCCCAAGGGCCACAAGGATGACTCGTCTCCAAAGTGAGGTCCACTGCTGGTGTCGAAGGAAGGAAAGCTGCTGTTGGAGGAAGGGGCTTTGATGCTTCCCTGGAAGTCGAGGTTGGGGTCTGTGGAGAAATATGGTCACCTGCAAGAGGGCACGCAGCTTTAGACAGTTGAGAGAGTCCCCTGGCCACAAGCAACAAGCCGACGAGCTGCAACACACCCTGTTCTGAGAGGCTCCTGGTCGACCTCATAGAGAGACCTGAGGGTGATTCTGGCCTGTCTAAAAAGGGGCTACACTGGCTTCCCACAAACAGATCCAAGGAAGGAAAGAACTTAGTCCTTGCTAGCTTGTGTGGTGCAGAGCCCAGAACAGAGGGTGTCTGCACCGAGGAGATTGGTGTTGAGGTCATCTACACCGACAAAGGCAGCATCATAGGTGTCGAGGGTGACTGTACTGTAAAGGGTGGTGTGGCAAATGTCTGCACTGATGAATACGGTGCCGTTGAGGAAGGTTTCTGCACCAGTAACAACAGTGCCAAAAAAGACTGCACCGTACAGCATGTTGGTGGTGAAAGCACCTGCACCGTAGAAGGCAGTATCCTGGAGGTTGACAGCATCGGCAAGGATGAAGCAGAAGGAATCTGCACCAACGGTGCCGAAAGAGACTGTACCTGTAGAGATGGTGCGAATAAAGGCTGCGATGAAACTGTCGGAGCCATAAGTGTCTGCACCGGGAACTCCGGTACCAGTAGCAATAAAAAAGACATAGCTGGGGTGAGAATCAACTGGGGCGGTGCCGAGGCTGGGGCTGGAAAGGACCACCGATGGCAGCGTCAGGCTCAAAATTTTTACCTTTTTGTGAGGCGACTCCTTGCAATCTTCAGTGGGAGATGAAGTGAGCGACCTCGAGGAGGAAGAACGCCTCTTACGGGGTTTAGCAAAAGGGGGTGAGCTCTCCAACCCATAGATAGCCTCACAGAAAGGAGTTTTAAGGAGGCCTTTTAGAATTAATTTATTCTTCCTTTCATTTAGAGTCCTAGTCGAAAAATTTCTACAAATCCCACACAGAGGGTCCACTGAAAGGTGGGAAACATTCAAGCAATAGACACATAAATCATGGCCATCAGAAAGCAGTAACTTACGGCTGCATTCCGTACATTGTTTGAAACCAATACTACTTTTCTTATCTGACATAATGATATGGAGGATAGAGACAGTAACTAATTGAAAACTTTCTAAACACAAACAATAGAAAAACTTCAAAAAAACTTTTCACTTAATTGAGAGAGAATGGCTTGACATGACTGTACAGCAACGTGGCAAATGAGTTCTGAGGTAACGGTGCAGAGCATTGTGGGTAGGATCTTGGCTCGAGAGTTTTTGGCTGATGCGAGGGTTGGTATGAGGCCAGCTCGGTTCAGAGGACGGAACCGATAACCCATCAGTAAGGAATGAACGAAGATTAACATCGGACGCAACTCTTTTTAATCAAAACAGTATATTTGGCAATCTAAAACAACTAAGATAACTTTTAAAATAATCTTTTTCATTTTCTTTTTACTGTCGGCATTTAGCAGTTTCTAATGTAGTTAAAATAAATCCATTCAAATGAGAAACTAAAGGTCTTCACTGGTACTTTCTTTACTGATAACACATTATTCAAACTATTAACTTATAATTCTGCTTGCCTTTACTTAATGATGCAGTGTCAAATGTTTAGTTAATATTATTTTCTTGCTAGTGCGTTAGTTGTAATTTCTTAACAACCTCGTCATATTAAAGCATATACAACAGCACAGAAAGTCATAAGCTAAGTTTTCTTTCCCTTTTCCCTGTTCTTACTGAAAACAGAAATAAACTTTAGTGTTGAAGCTGTCTATTACTCAGGATTATTGATAAAAGATAAATTCAGTATATCAAGTTTGTCCAAGTATTACTCAAGATTTATGACATTAGAAGTACAGATAATTGTACAAGAGTAAAATGTTTTACCTTGTCTTCTTTGTGGTTGATTCCTTTGATTAGAAAGCATCCTGCTTACCTTACATTTCATGTTGTTTCATAGATTTGACATTTTGCTAAGTAATAGGTCCATTTAAATCAGGATTTGTTTAACCTAACAGTACGAGTATAAAAATAAGAAGTTATGTACCTACCATAACGTTCCATGTTAGTTGTCTTCTCTCGCCTTCTTTCTTGCTGGATGGGTTCGAAGCCGATCCTTGGCTCCGACTCGACACTTGCTAAGCTCGAGAGCTAATTTTACCAGCTCAAGGCAACCCTATATCCCATGATGCAAGGCGTGACTACCCAGATCTCGTTTGGTAGCTATAGAAAACCCTGCCAGTAACCTTCTTCCCAGAAAGGAAGAAGAGGAACTAAATGTGGAAAGAAACAAAGCAAAGTAACCACTAGATACTAGTGACACTTCCTACTAGGGCCCATATAAAGAATGGATCGTACCCAGAGAAGAGTACAACTTCAAGGTCTGTCCAGGCTAATGGGAAGGAGGGAGGGACGCAAGAAAGAAGGCGAGAGAAGACAACTAACATGGAACGTTATGGTAGGTACATAACTTCTTAATGTTAAGTTGTCAAACTTCATTCTTGCTGGATGGGACCGCGTCCCTAGCACCTCTATCCTGGGTGGCTCAATGGAACAGACTCTTGAGAACTGTGGAACCAAACCTAGCCCTGTCTCTGGAGGCCAAGTCCAATTTGTAATGAGAGACAAAGGTGTGAGGAGTGGCCCAAGTGGCTGCTGCACAAATGGTGTCAATAGGTAGCCTATCCTGAAATGCTGTAGAAGTGGCTAGGCGTCTGGTCGAATGTGCGTTTGGTTTTGAGGGCAGTTGCTTGCCCCTAAGGAGATAAACATGAGAAATGGTAGAAGACAGCCATCTGGATAAGGTCACCTTGGAGACTGGAAGACCCTTTCTGTTTTCTGCATAAGAAAGAAACAATTGATCAGATTTTCTGAATTGTTTAGTTCTGTCCAAGTAATATCTGAGTTGGCGATGGACATCCAAACAATGAAGTTTCTGTTCCGCTCTATCAGAATAGTTAGGGAAAAAAACTGGCAATTCAATAGACTGGCTAATATTTGTCTGGGAAGCAACCTTGGGCAAAAAAGATGGATTAATTCTTAAAGATACTCTATCTTTGTGGAAAACCAAGTATGGGGGACGGACACAGAGAGCATGAAGTTCAGACACCCTCCTGGCTGAAGTAACAGCAACCAGAAAAATAGTCTTCCAGGAAAGAAATTTTAATGAGCATGTAGCAGCCGGTTCAAAAGGGGGCAGAATCAAGGATGCCAGCATTAAATTCAGGTCCCATTGCAGAGGGGGATCTTTGATTGGAGGTTTCAGTAGAAAGATCCCTCTAAGAAAGGCTTTGCAAAGCTTGTGAGACATTATGTTTTGATCCGCTAAGCCAACATGAAAATTTGAGATCGCTGCCAGCTGGACCTTAACTGTAGAGGAAGAAGAACCCGACTGAAAAATCTCAGCTAGGAAGTCCAAGACTGACTGCACTGGAGCAGTAAAGGGATCTATGTCCCTGGACTTTGCCCAGAAGGAAAAACTCTGCCATTTGCTAGCATAAATACTTCTGGTAGAGGACTTTAGAGAAGCTACTATGATATCTCGCACGGGATTAGAAATCATAGGGAGCCTGGCTAAGGAAGGAAGTGGAGCAACCAAGCAGTGAGGTTGAGAGAATGAATGGCCTGGTGCAGATGACCCGAATGGTGGGTCAGAAGATCTGGAATTGGATCCAGATGCCAAGGCTGAACCAAGAGATGACAATGTAGGGACGGAAACCAAATTTGTCGAGGCCAGTAAGGGGCAATGAGAATCAACTTGGCTCTCAAGACGGTAGCTTTCTGAATCACTTGAGGTATCAGCGGGAATGGAGGAAAGGCATAAAGAAGTCCCGGGGCCAATCCTGGGTTAGAGCGTCTCTGGGGGGATGGCCTGGTAGTGGAAAGAGGAGAAGAAGTCTGGGCATTTGCTGTTTTGGGGTGTAGCAAAAAGGTCGCAGCAAGGGACACCCCACTTCTGAAAAATCTCGCCCACTACTGATTGTTTGAGAGACCACTCATGTGGCATGAGAATAGCTCTGCTCAGTCTGTCCGCTAAGAGGTTGGATTTCCCGGGGATATGCGTTGCTATCAGAAACCGATGAGAGGAGATTGCCCATTGCCAAAGTCTGAGAGCTTCTCGACACAGTGGATAGGACCTGGTCCCGCCCTGTTTGTTGATATACCAGACTACGGACATGTTGTCCGTCTGAACTGCAATAGTCCCTGAAGGAAGAAAGTCGCTGAGGGCTTGCAACGTTAAAAGCACTGCTCTCATCTCTAGGACATTTATGTGCAGATGGTATTCTATGGGTTGCCAAGTCCCATGGACCATCCTGCCCTGATAATGCCCCCCCCACCTGATCAGAGAGGCATCAGAAGTGACTGTGGCAACCGGGATTGGGGGAACAAACAGTCGGCCCTGATGGAGTTGCGGAGAAGACATCCACCAGGTTAGGTGACTCTTGCATTGTCACGAAGATCTCGTGGTGCATGGCAAGCTGCTGGAAGGACCACTGGGTGAACAACATCCACTGCAGAAGACGCATGTGGAAGCGAGCTAAAGGAAGTAGTACGATGGCGCAGCCATAAGACCTAGCACCTTCAGGACAAATCTGGCCCTGATCTTTTTGCTGAGTAGTATGATCCGAACATACTTTTGGATGTCCAGAATTCTTTGGTTTGAGAGTCTTGCTGACATCCCGACAGTGTCTAATTCTGCGCCTATAAAGGTAATAGATTGGCAAGGAGACAATGAAGATTTTTCGAAGTTTATAGAAATCCCCAATTGGTCGCAGGTGTGAAGAGTGTAGTCTCTAGCCTTGAGAAGTTGATGCTTGGTGGTGGCAGAGAGGAGCCAGTCGTCTAGATACGGAAACACCTGGAATCCTTGACGTCTCAGGTGAGCCGTGACCGCTGCCATACATTTGGTAAACACTCTGGGGGCTGTAGTGAGACCAAAGGGCAGGGCTCTGAATTGAAAATGACTGGTCTCCAGCTGAAAGCGGAGAAACCTTCTGGAGCGCCTGTGAATTTTTATGTGATAGTACGCATCCTGAAGGTCTATTGAGCACATCCAGTTGTCCTTGCCCAAAAAGGGTAGAATGGACTGAAGCGTGACCATCCGGAACCTTGCCTTTTTGACAAACCTGTTTAGTTTGCTGAGGTCTAAAATTGGTCTCCAATCTCCGTCTTTTGGGAACCAAAAAGAATCTTGAGTAGATTCGGATCCTACTTGGTCTGCTGACACTAGTTGGATGGCTCTTTTGTTAGGAGCTTTGATACCTCCAGCTTTGCCAACTCCCTTAGACCGGGTGAACGTCCGAGGGATTGATGAGGAACAGGATATCTCACGAAGGGATATTGTAACCCTCGGATATGATCGACTGTACCCATTTGTCTTGAGAAAGGAACGCCAGGCTGTTGGGTACGGCGACAATCTTCCCGCGCCTGACTCCAAGGGTGGCCAGTGCGGCAACCGCACAGGGCTGCGGGAAGGGTTTATCAGGCAGACGCTCTCTGCTACCCTGATTCTGCGGACCCCTGTGCCCCTAGGGCGGCGTCTATTGTTATTACCCCCTCTGCCTCTGGGGGTAAACTGACCACGTGCGTCCGGCGTGACTCCCTGAGATTTACGGAACCACATTTTCCCTCCCTTCTGACCTTTGGGATAGGGTCTTGAAGGGGTGGAGAAATGGACTCCTACGGCAGAAAGAGTCTTGCCGTCTTGCTCACACCTGGTCAAAGTGTCCTTCAACTGAGGCCCGAACAAAGCCGAACCATCGAAGAGAGTATTAGTGAAGGACGCCTCAAAGGGGTCCGCGAAATTACAAAGCCGCATCCAGGACTGACGCCTAAGTGCCATCCCTGTGCCTGCGGCTCTACTTGCCCCATCGGCTGCATAAGAAATGAGCCGCATGGAGGAGTTAGTTATAGAAAGTACAGTTTTGTACCTACCATAAATGTAGATGTCCGAACTGGATAGCATCTGCAGTCATAACAACTGGGTTGTCCTGTCGTCAGGCAGCCCTTCAGTCGGCCGGATTCCAAAGTCCGGGTCCGGCTTCGGCTGATGTCGCACTTCACCCGACGTCATCTCTGTTGGTCTTGGGGTATAAAGGCACCACCCGACGCCATTTTCCTCAGTGTTTCTTGCCCCAGATGCCAGTAGCCCTCTTGGAGGCTAAAATTTGGATAGATGCCAATGTTTCCAAAAGATAGAGGTAAACACAAAAATAAGCATGTATGTACATATATACAAACAAATACACCATAAAGACTCCCCCACCAGCTAGCTATTAGGAGGGTAAAATACCCTAGGAGTACCACAGAGGGAAGGAGAGAGGTGGTTGACTGCAGATGCTATCCAGTTCGGACATCTACATTTATGGTAGGTACAAAACTGTACTATGTCCTTCATGGATGCATCTGCAGTCATAACAACTGGGTAGAATACCATAGCCAACTAGGGAGGAGGATAAAACTAGATTATGGTGTGTTTAGGATCCCTTGCAGTACAGCAGTGGCAAACCCTGCTCGGGATCTGGAATATAGAGGTAAGTTATAATGCTTGGCAAATGTATGCACGGAGGTCCAAGTAGCCGCCTCAATAATGTCTTTGGTTGCCACTCCTCGAAGAAGGCTGTGGTAGTGGCTGCTGCCCTTGTAGAATGAGGTCTTATGTTCTGTGGAATTGGTTTTCCATGGAAGGAGTAACAGAATCGTATGCAATTTCCTATCCATTTGGAGATTGTCTGTTTGGAAATAGCTTTTCCTTCCCTTTATAGGCTACAAAAAGTTGGTCAGACTTTCTGCTATTTTTGTTCTGTCAAAGTAGTAGCGTAGTGTCTATGCATACACAGGTATGCAGTATTCTTTCCCTCTGTTTTGTGGGTTGGGAAAGAAGGTAGGTAGGTGGATTGCCTGGTTTAAAGACACTCTGGATACCACCTTAGGCATAAATGTAGGATTAGTCCTCATGGACACTCTATCTTGGTGGAAGATTAGGAAGGGTTGCACTGCCATTAAGGCCTGTAGTTCTGAAACCCTCCTTGCTGAAGTAATTGCCAGTAGGAAAGCAGTTTTCCATGACAGGTGTTGTAGGTCTGTTGTTGCTGCTGGTTCAAAGGGTGATAGTGTTAACTTTTCTAGCACAAAGTTTAAGTCCCAAGCTGGCAGAGGTGGTTTCCTTGGAGGTTTTACATTCTTGATTCCTCTGAGGAACTGCCTGAGCAAAGGTTGAGGGTGAAAAACAGGTGGATCAAAGCTGTATTCTGCTGAAATAGCTGATGCATGTATCTTGATAGAGGAGTAGGACAGGCCTGAATGAAGAAGTTGCCAGATACTCTAGAATGTTAGGCATATCTATGTTTGACACATCTTTTCCTCTTTCAGTACTCCAAATGACAAACCTTTTCCATTTTCCAGCATAGTTCCTTCTTGTTGAAGGTCTGCGTGCTTCAAGGATAATGTCTTTAACTCTTTGGGAAAGTTCTGGGTTAGCTGTTGCTATGTGATGTTCCATGCAGTCAGTTGCAACGTTTTAGGTTTGGATGTATGATGCTGTAGTTGTTCTGAGTTAGCATCAAAGGCATCAGGGTATTGGCCACATATTGTTCTGAGACATGCTCCTCAGCAGTGGGTACCAGTGTTGTCTTGGCCAGTTTGGAGCTATCAGGATTATCCTTGGACGTTCTTCCTTGATTTTTAGTAATACTTTGTGTATCAAGGAAGAGGTGGGAATGCATATGCTGTCAGGCCTTTCCAGCTGAAGGAGAGAATCCACTTTCCATGCCAGTGGGTGGAATGTCCTTGTGCAGAATTTTTTGAGCTGGTGATTGAGAGGTGATGCAAATAGATCTGAGGCATTCCCCATTTCTTTGAGATGGTCTTGAAAATGTCCGGGTGCAGTTTCCATTCGTGGGCATCCGATGTGGTTCTGCTTAATATGTCTGCTAGAGTATTTTCTTTTCCCGGTACAAAAATTGCCTGTAACTGGATGTTGTAGCTGAGTGCCAGGTTCCACAGCTCCAAAGTCATTCGGCATAGGGGGTATGAATGAGTGCCTCCCTGCTTGTTGATGTACCACATGACTGTGGTGTTGTCTGTCCTTATCATCAACTGGCCCTCTTTGAGAAATGGTCTGAACCTTTGGATTGCCAGTTTTACTGCCAGCATTTCTTTTAGGTTGATGTGCAGGTGAAGTTGATCCTGTGTCCACAATCCTTGATTTGCCCAGCATGTGGGCCCCCCATCCTAGGTCTGAAGCGTCTGTTGTGATGGTCTGGCTTGCTTGACATCTTAGGCCTGGGTTTGTCTGGCATGCCTGAGCCCACCATAGGAACTCCTGTTTTAAGCATGGAATTAGTGGGATTTCTGTTTCTAGGCTGTGACTGTGTTGGGACCATAAATTCTTTAGGTACCACTGTAGTTTTCTCATATGTAGTCTGGCAAGTGGGACCAGGATTATGCATGATGCCATGAAGCCCAAGGCCTGCAGTACTTTTCTTGCTGTTAACTTGTTCAGCTTTGTTAGTGCCAAGAAGTAAAGAGGGAGTTCTTTTGTTTTTCTGCAGTTAGGAATGCCATTTGTTTTACTGTGTCCAATTCCCCAAGAATGTCCTTGTTTGGGATGGTATCAGCCTTGACTTTTGTAGATTGACTGTGTATCCCAGTGCTTGTAGCAAGTAAATGACCCTTTGTAAATCTGTTGTCAGCTTGCTTTTGTTGTCCCTTGTAGCAGGCAGTCGTCCAGGTATGGGTAAATTTGTATTCCCTGTAGTCTGCAATGTGCAATTACTGATGCCAGGCATTTTGTGAATACTCTGGGCAGTAGATAAGCCAAAGGGCAATGCTGAGAATTGATAGTGCTCTGATCCTGCAAGAAATCTGAGGTATCTTCTGCAGATTGGTGCAGGTATGCCTCCTTGAGATCTAGAGTTATCAGCCAACACTCCTTGCCCAGCATGGGAAGAAGTTGCTGTAGGGTCAGCATTTTGAATTTTGGGACAATGATGTATGTATTTAAGGCGGACAGGTCGAGAATCTCCAACTTTTTCCTTTCTTGGAACTAGGAATAGTCTTGAGTAGAACCCCTTTCCTTGCTCTGCAGTTGGCACTTTTCCACAGCTCTCATGTTTGCTAACTGCATTATCTGTTGTAGAGCCTCTGTTTTTGATTTGGAGGTAGATTTGGCATTCTTCTTTGATTGGTAAAGTGTGGAAGTGGAACCGTATCCTTGATCTATGGTTTGTAAAATCCACTTGTCTTTTGTTATATAGTGCCAGTTTTTGAAAATAAGGTTAACTTTCCGCCTAGAGGAGCTGCTATTTGTTCCCTGATTAAGTCACTGTGGTTGTGTTGATGTAGTGGCAGTGGTTGTGTCTGTGCCTCTGTTGTTACCTTGCCACTGTCGTCCTCTGTAGGCACCTCCTCTGGATTGGTTTCTGCCTCTGGAACGCCTGTTTCGCCCCTTTGAGATCTTGTGGAGTCAGGAAAGGACCAATTTTGGCAGGCCAGTTCCTGCTAAACCTTGGGGTTGAACCTGCAAGAAATCTTTAACCGTTTGAACGGATTTTGCCTTTTCTTCCATTTTCTTCATAACCTGCTGTGCAGGTGTACCAAACAAACTTGTCTTATCCATAGGAGCATCTAGTAACTTTGCTTTAACATGATCCGCTAAAGCTTGCTCCTTTAGCCATGCATGCCTTCTTATCACTGTGCCAGTCATGGCTGATCTAAATGAAGCCTTCAGTGCATCATAGCCACATTTTAAGGAATGGTTACTAACCTGTTGTATGTTATTTACCATTTCTAATACATATTTCTTATCAAGAGATTCATCAGTGGTTAGCTTTTTAGTTAACTGATCAAGCATAAACTCTTGGTATTGTATCATGTGAAACTGACAGTTTAAAGCTCTAGCTGAGAGAGTAGCTGAAGTGTAGACCTTTTGCCCCATCTGTCTAATGACCTTGCTTCCCTTTCAGAAGGAATAGGGTTTTAGCTATGGTCGCGCTACTGCCTTGGGACCCTGGGATATAGTTTCAGGGTCTGCAAGAGGGGCCTTGTAAAGGTGGTGATGAGTGTCTGGCACCCTGTAAAATCTGTCTGGTTTGGCAGGGGCTGGAGGTAAAGAATCTGGCAGACATCATTGAAAGCATCATCCACCACAGAGAGAACAGGAGGTATAGCTAAGGGCCTGTGTTGTGGAAGGTGCAGAAAAGTCCTAAGTCTTTTCTGGAGTCTGAAAAATCCTGTTGCTGCCATTGGAACTGCTCTCGCATGGCATGTAAGGTTTCAAAGGAAAATTCTTCTGGTGGGGAAGCAGCTGGAATGGATTCTTCAGCATCAGAGTCTTCAAAATTGGAGAAAGGAGCCTCTGGCTGGTCAGTTATGTCTGATTCATCGGCTGAATCATCAGATGACACTGGCTCAGGGGGCTCTGCCCTAGGTCTCTTCTCTGGGGCTGAGAGGCCCTGTCTGGGTGAGATTGAGATCCTCTAATTAATGAAATTAAATCTTCTGCCAGAGTAAGCATTTGAGAACTAGAGGAGGGCCTGGTTGTAGGGGGTTTAACAGGCACTGTTTTAGTAGTCTTGGCTGCTTTAGCCCTGGCAAGGCCTTAATGGACATGGCTGCTGGAGGCCTAGCAGCACCACGTGCTGGGTAGAGACATCCAAGGGAATGGTGTCTGATAAGTCAGTGGCAACCACCGTAGTGGGTATAATTTCTGAGGCCGATTCAAGAATGGTAGCAGGGCCTCAGTTGTAGAGATAGATTCAGCTGTACTTTGATCAGTTTTCGGTTTTCCCCGAAACCGAGACACTCCGTTTGCTTAACCATGGTTTCAGCCGAAACCCGCGACCCGCTGAGGTCGGGCCTTATCTTTTTTGGCAGATTGGGAAGTCGGAGGATCCGACGGCATAATGTACGCAAAATCAGAACCGAAAAACTGTTCAGCAAACTCCGACCCGGCGCCTGCGTTTAAGTGGGTTGAAGGAAGCACAGGCGAACAGGCTGCTACTGTGGGCTGGGCCTAGACAAGGCAGACAATAAGAGTGGAAATCTTTATGAGGTATTTGTTTCCCACAGGTTAAACAATTATTAACTTTTCTGACATCGGCTGAGGCAAGAAAGAGTCCCCAACGGGTACTTAGCTTTAGAAGTCTTAGTAATCTCTGGATCCGACCGACCGCACTTGCGCAACAGCTTCTGCTTCGGCGCCACGCAAGAAAGACTGAGGAAAATGGGCCGGCTGATGCCTTTATACCCGGCGACCAACAGAGATGACGCCGGGTGAAGTGCGACATCAGCGACCCGGACTTTGGAATCCGGCCGACTGAAGGGCTGCCTGACGACAGGACAACCCAGTTGTTATGACTGCAGATGCATCCATGAAGGACATTTTAGGATTCCGAGCTGTGAGGCAATCTTTTCTTGAGCCCCAGCAGCTGACGGATCCTGAACTACCTCACCTAGTTCCTTGAGAATGTCTCTCTGAAGCCGGGTAAAGTGACAGAGATAGTTCAGCTAGCGCATAGCGAAGGTCGCTGAAGAAAACATCCGCTTACCGTACCTATCCATGGTCCTAGAGTCCTTGTTAGGAGGATGGACAGGTACAGAAGGATCGGCAAGTTCCTTCTTGGTGGCAGCCGCCACCACCATGGCATCAACAGGGACACCCTTGGTGAGAAACTGTTTGTCTGCGGGGGCCGTGATGAATTTAGAAGGCCTCCTGGGGACTGGTTCCACAGAATCTGGGGCCACGCCTTCGTGCCACCACTTGCATGAGCGGGTCGAAAGGCGGAGACACCCAGGAGGTGGAGGGTCGAGATCCAAAAGCCTCCAGGTATACCGACTCATCCTCGGAGGGGTTAATGGAAGGCCAGTTCCCCCTCTGCTTATGGAGTTCCAGGATGTCTGAAAAGGAGACATCCTCAGAGGGGGACCGTGGGGAACCCTCCGACTCATCTAAGTCGGTATCTGATGTCGTAGACTCAGGGGAGTCTGTGTGCTTCCTCTTGCACGTCCTCTTATGCGGGGGCTCTCCCGAAGGATCAGGAGAAACCTCGGAAGAGGAAGTTCTTCCCAATGGGGAAACCTGGGGCAATGGATCTCTGGGTCCGGGAGCAAGAGAATGGGAAGAGACATCGACAGGCACCGAAGAGGGAGGAGCTAATGGAATTGACTGTTGACTCAGCTCCGGGGCTAGAACACTCATCACCTCAAAGGCTCCCCTTCCAGGGAGACCAGAAGACTCCCGCTCCGAAGAAACAGGAATCCCCGGTCCCGCCGAAAGAGAAGGCTCCGAGGCTGATGTCGGTGCCGAGCTCACCAATGCCGAAGCTCCAAGAGGGAGGCGGGTCGGACAAGGGTCCGATGCCACTCGCCTCTGAGCCGACAAGGAGATTCGACGACCGGATCCCTCCAAGGAAGGTCTCATGGAGGAAATCGGAGTCGAGACAGCGGAGCCAACAGGGAGGTATCGGCTCCGCGCACCCACGGTCAACGCCCGAGCTCGCCCAACTCTGAAGGAGAGTCGGAGGAGGAATTTCAGGGGGATGAGGGATAGCAGTCGTCTGCTGAGACGGGCTATGGAGCATCTGGGCCAGTGCCTGTGACTTCAGCAGTCTACTTACCACTCTCTCCAAGTCATGGTCTGATAGCCTGGAAGACCTTGAAGATCGGCACCGATGGCTCCGCTCCGAAAGCAGAGGAGATCCCGGAGCAGAGCGGATCGACTCCAGGGAAGGGGACCGAGATCTCTTCTTGGAAGGAGCCATCGGAGCCGAAGACCCTTCGGTTCTAGTTGGAGCTGACAGCTTATCGGCACCAGTCCTGGTCAAAGATACGTCGGCTCCGGCCGGAGCCGGCATCGACATCGGTGCAAGTGTATCAGAGCCAGCCGGCGCCGATACCACCACCTCAGAGATAGAAAGATCGGCTCCAGCCGGAGCCGATCTCGACTCCGAAGGAGTCGTTGCCACCGCCGAAGGCTTAGGAGCCACAGCCTGGGCTTTAGGTGGCTTAGAGGGCTTTCCCGACCCAGTCTTGGTCGGGGAGCCCTCTGGCTTCAACAAGCCACGCAGGATTAACTTGTTCCTACGTTCCTGCAGGACTCTCTGGCTGAAGGAGTGACAAATAGCACAGGAGTCCTGCAGGTGTAGAGGCCCCAGGCAGTACACACAAGAAGTGTGACCGTCTGTCAGAGACATCTTCTGACAGCACGAGTCACACTTCTTGAAGCCTGAGACCTTTACTTCTTTTGACATGGTATGCCAAACACAAAAAAACACACACACACACACCAGTCACACAGTTAGCTAATAAAAAAGGGGGAAAAGTGATTAACACACACACACTTCCTGACAGAAAAATAATGGAAGGGAGGCTTAAGGCCTGAAGGGAGGAAAAAACTATCCCTAATACAAGGTAGAAAGGTAATATAGGGCAAGATAGAAAGGTATCAGTTAACACTAACTCTTAAGAAAAAGAAATAAGGAAAATGGAGATTTTTCTGACTGACTTAGTATAAAAATACTAAAACTCTACCTGAGCTGGTAAAAGGAGACCTCTTCGCGAAGCGGCAAACGAGATCTGGGTAGTCACGCCTTGCATCATGGGATATAGGGTTGCCTCGAGCTGGTAAAATTAGCTCACGAGCTTAGCAAGTGCCGAGTCGGAGCCGAGGATCGGCTCCGAACCCATCCAGCAAGAATGAAGGCGAGTTTGACAACTTAACATCGAAATTTATATTTTATTTTGTTTTTCTTATCAGTTGTACCCCATTCATTTCTTTCTGCTTGATGCTTTAATAAAAACTAGCCCAATCCATTTCTTCTACATTATCCAAGGTCTTGCTAGTTGAGATATAAGATACAGCTGCTTCCAATGTGTCAAAAATTTAGGACTTTCAGAAAAGATTTTTTATTACTGCAGGAAACAACTGTATTTTAAGCTGTCTTTTTTCAGTTCCTTTATTAAAGGCAAGCATTCTTTTTTCTTAATTATTATTTTCTTAATTATTACTTCTGCTGAATAGTTGTCAAATCTAATTATGTTGTCCTTATACTTAACTGGTGAATTTGACCATGCTGTTTTCAGGATAAGTTCTTTTTCCTGTGATGAAAAAAAACCGACTATTATTGATCTTGGGTTTATTTTAGTGGATGATGAAGGAACTTTTAAAAAATCTATGGGGTCTTTCTATCCCAAATGAAAGAGATTCTTACAAGTTTAAGACATCTGGTAACAAAGTAGTAAGGAAATTCACCACGTTACCGCCTACTGTCCTTTCTGGTAGCCCACAGATACAGCAGTTATTTCTTCTAGACGTATTCTCTAGGTCGTCTATTTTCTTTCGTAATGAAGTATTTTGTTTAGAGAGAAAATCAAGTTGAAGCTCTTGTTCTGTAAGTATACCCTCCAGATCATTCAGTGACTCTTCCATACTAGCTGAGACGTCTGCTATATCATTAGTTCTTGTAATTGTTCTAGTTGCTTTGTACAGTTTTTTCAAAATGTCTAATTTATTGCCCACCTTGTCAAACTTCATAGACAAGTCCTATACAGTAGTTAATAAAGACTACAGTTCCTTTTCCATTGTCTGGTCCTGTGAGGTATTCTTTGAGCTCATTTTAAGTAGAAATTGATGTTCTTTCTTCTTATTTTTTGACAGAAAAAAATATTTTAAGCCAAAATATTTCATTGTAGATTTCCAGTGATATCAGTAGAAGTTAACTCAGAACAAATAATAAGCCTACACAATCCGGTTTTTGAAATTTTCTGTCAGAAATATCTTTTTGATAGCAGAGCTAAGGAAAAGATGCTGTCAACCTGTCTGTATCTTGGCCACACCCTCAACTAGCATTTTTTGACAATCAGCAATAATAATCATGAAACCTAAAGAAAACAGCAAAATAACTGATGTGGGGGCACGTCAATCAATATCACTAATAAACACAGATGGGAAAATACTAGCAAAAATTTTAGCTGAAAGAATTGAGAAACTCTTTCCCAAATACACACACAGGAAGAGCAGGTTGGTTTTATAAAAGGGAAAAGATCAGTGTACAACTGTTGGGAGGTGTTGAGCTTCATGGAACAGCAGGAGGAAGCAGGGTACCAGGAAAAACACTGTTTGACATAAAGCATCTGACTATTTAAAATGGGATTTTATGTTCCAAATTCTGAAAGAATGGGGTGTTGGTGTTGGGGAAGCATTCCAGAATTGGATAAAAGCAATGTACAGACTCCCATCAGCAGAGGTAAGAGCAAATGGGGAGTACACACGAAGGATCTTAATCCAAAGGGGCACAAGATAGAGATGTCCACTATCCTCCAGCCTTTTCATCCAAGCAATGGACGTCCTGGACAGTGAGGTAAAGCAGACACTGTAAGAACTAGAATTGCAAGGGCAGAGTGGGTGTTGAGGGTGAGTGAAGATTGGTCAGTGGTCAATTTCCTCAGTATTCTCAAATGGCTGCATCCCTACTATCAGAAGATATAACGACAGCAGCAGGCATAGTAATGAAGAAATTTAAAACATTCAACCAAGAGGCAGGGCTTCAGGGTAACCTAAAGAAAGCAGTGTGGGTAAAAATAGGAGCAAGCATGGATCAGGGAGCTGCAAGAATGGGGCTAATAATACCAATGACACCAGGAGTGAAATACTTGGGATTAGAGGGTATGGGAGACAGCGAGTTTGATGAGAGAAAATAACTACAAGAAGCTTGAGAGAGAAAAATAACAAATGCTGAGAAAGTAGAGGGGCAGGATCCCAACCTTAGCAGGTGGGGAGAATATAGTAAAAACAACGAGAAACCACAAAACAGGTTAAATTAAGGCATATCCCCATAACTGGAAGGAAGGGGATAATCAAATGCATCCAAAGCCACTGTGACAAAATTCATATGGGGAGGGGAAAAAGATAAGGATCAATAAAGAAAGACTACGAATAAGCACAAGCAATGGAGGTTGGGGAATGACAGACTTTGATAGGTATGCCAAAGCCTACACCATACACCACTGGTTAAGGACAACAGAAAATAAACTAGACAAAAAACAGACAAGGAGGAAAATCAAGAGGAGAGAAAGTAAAGGAAAATTCAGGAGAAACTACAAAGGCAAAGACCCCCACTTGTACTAAACCAATTAGGACTAAAAGGAAAGCCAGGGAACACTACAGGTTTAGAGGGAGGGATATGGGGGGAAAGTGAGAAAAGGAGGATAGGAAAAAAAACTAAGGCAAATCCTTCAGGAAGACCAAGAAGAAAAGAAAGCACTGATTAAAGGAGAAGAATGGGAAGACATATGGAACAGAGTAACAAAAGGGGGGAGGGGATCAAGGTGGAAGAAATACTAAGAAAAATAGGAGACAATGTTAGGAAACTGGCAACTGAGACCGTTGAAGGAAAGCAGAAATGAATAAAAAATGTACGGGATGGAAAGGGACAGAGAGAAGTGGACTGATTTACAAAGACACTGAGCAGAAGAGAGATTCAGGGAAAGATGGAATGCCACAG
This sequence comes from Protopterus annectens, assembly GCF_019279795.1. Classification (NCBI taxonomy): domain Eukaryota; kingdom Metazoa; phylum Chordata; order Ceratodontiformes; family Protopteridae; genus Protopterus; species Protopterus annectens. The sequence continues at coordinate 420,528,062 of NC_056732.1, forward strand.
ATGAGGAATGGGAAGAGATATGCAGGCTGGCTAACACCACAAAAATCCTAAAAAGGAGATGGGAAACACACATGAGAATACTACATAGGAGATATCCAACACCCTCAAAAAATAAACATAAAGGAGGTTGAAAGGGTGACGTGTTGGAGATGTGGCACAGAGACCGCAGGAATTGTACACATGTTCTGGGAGTGCAAATGGGCAAAAAAAAAAATAGTTGGGAGAAGGAGGTGGAAAGATATGGGGAAGAACATTCCAAACCAGGTGAGAACTATGCCTTTTAGGGCTGGAGACAAACCAGGAAAAAAACTGGAAAGAAAATAAGGGAACAGATATTGGCTATGGTCGGAGGAGTCAAATCTGGAATTAATGATAACTGGATGGGTGCAACAAACACATAACCATGGGACCCAAAAATAAACAATCCCAACACCCTGGGGAAAATATAAAAAAAAAATAAAACTAAGAAAGGGGGGAAGGTCACTGAAAGAATGGCAACAAGTAGCAGAAAGATATGGCATTAGAACATTGTTGGATCCAGACAACGGGTCAGATATCACTAACAAGGAAAGAAGAGCAGGGGAAGAGGCAAAGACAAAATGGGGGGAACCCAACCTAGAAGTCAGAGATATACATAGAACAAGATAGGAAAGAATGGAAAAATTCACAGAGAAGGAAAAAGACAGCATGGGGGGGGGGGGGGGCAAAAGAGATAGGAAAGCACGACCACTAATTAAGTGAGTGGGGGGAGGGGGAGAAGGGGAATCAAGCGGAGAGACAAACATCACTGAAAAACATTAGGAAATAAGAGAAAATAAGTAAAGTGACTATAGAAGAAAGTGTCAGTGTAAATGATCATTCCTTTTTATCATATTCAATTTTTTATTGTGAATTTTAATGAGTAATCTGGAAGGACAGTAATGACACAAAAGCAATGTGCACATACAACAGTGAATGATTGTACCTTGTGTAATCAAATTAAATAAAGAGACACACAGACACAAGTGCGCACACACACAGTCCTATGTTCAAATGAGCTGTACGCGTTGATTCCATGTTTCCTGTTTCCAGACTGAAGTTTTTCTTCAAGAAACTGAAGGTATACTTCTTTCTTTTAAGCCAAAATAGTCCTGTGCTGCAGAAGTGTTTTTTTTTTTTTTTTTTTTTTTTGGTATCTTCTCTCTTGCTTTATACTTTTCTGGTATTCTACCCCAGTGTCTCAGTCCATTGCCAGGTCTACCAGCCTCTTCTTTCATGCTCCAGTATAACACCAGTTCTTTTTAGGCTGGGGCCCTAGTGGAACTTAAGGGCATCATGGGGGGGAGGTCTTGCCAGCAACTGTTTCACTGACAGGGAGTTTATGACCTACCCTCTTGTCCATTCCCCATCCCCTATTCCAATCCTAGAATCACCCAAGGGCTAATCCTCTCTAAACAGGCCACTCCTACCCTCGGAGTAGAGAGAATAATATCCCTGTCCTTGGGATAGGCACACCCATCTCTCCCTGCTTGCACTTCACACACCTGAGCTGCTAATCAAACCTGGATCACCTGGGCGGTAGTCAGATCTTTATCCTTCTACTCTACAGTGCTAGCTAACTATGCTGCAAAAGTGTTATGCATTAACTTTTCCAGTTACAATTTAGGATTAAAAAAAAAAAAAGGTTCTTTTGTTATGACATACTATTGCACTACCAAAAATGACTATTACTAATTGTTCATGAAGCTAACATTCTATTTTGTTTCTCTTAACAGCACCTGTGCAAATGTGAGTGGAGGCAGGTAAAAACTGCACCCAATAATAAACAAGTGTGCTCTCTTACGTGGACTATGGTCACGGGGCTTCATTAATATGACATTTTTATTTTTTCTCTGTTCTGATTATACCATTGCCAGACTAACAAAACAAGTCATTAGCCTTAAAGAGACAAATGTGCATTTGCATAAGTATTAATATTGCAAATCACCTACCCCACCTTTTGGCATGTGATACAGAGAATGCATGCAGCAAATGTATGTTCAGCAAACTGACTAATGCCTAATTTACACTTTCTAGTCCAACATCAATTTGGTACTAAAATGGTAAGGCATTTTTTTAAGCTTTTGATACTACAGTTTGTCATATATTATTTTTCTTTGGCTTGGCTATGAATTAAAGTGTCTACTTTCCATTTTATGTAATAAAGTAGATGATTGTTGTGTGGGTAAAGAGAGGGCAAGCCACTGCTACCTACTACTGAAAAAAGAAAGCAAAACTGATAGCAATGATTTCTTTTCTGCTGCTGGCTGGCCCTGTTAAAGAGAAAAAGTAACTGATTTAACCAATTATGAAAATGAAAATACCAGGATCCAACCAAGAGACACACTGAGGCACAATGAGCTAGACCTTTCATCCACTTTTAATGATGTGAACTTCTTCAGAAAAAAACAATTACACATTACTGCACAGAAAGTACGGTTTTGTACCTACCATAAATGTAGATGTTCGAGTGTGTACCCTGCTGCAGTCATCACACTTGGGTTATCCTGCCGTCAGGCGGTCCCGCAGTCGGCCCGAATTCCAAAGTCTTGGTCCGGCGTCGGTTGCTGTCAGTTCTTCCCTGACGTCAGAGCGCCAAGGGGTATATCAGAGGCATCAGACGTCATTTTCTTCAGTTTTTCATGCCCCAGATGTCAGGTACCCCTAATAGGTAGACAAAAAAAAAAAAAAAAAAAAAAAAAAAAAAAAATATATATATATATATATATTGCTATCTTGAAAAAAGTAAAACAAAACTCTTAGGCACAAGCAAATACACCACAGAGGTAGTATAGAATAAAGATGAGTTCAGCTACTTTTAGAGGGGATGGAGGGAGGGCAACCTGGACTGCAGCAGGGTATACACTCGAACATCTACATTTATGGTACGTACAAAACTGTACTATGTTCATCGTGTTACCCTGCTGCAGTCATCACACTTGGGTAGAATCCCAAAGCTAAGGATGGGCGGAGGAGTCAAACAGGGTTAGAGGGGGCTAGAAGGCCCTGCAAAACTGCAGTGGCGAAGCCCTCTCTAGTCTTAGAGTAAAGTGGTAAGTGATAATGTTTGGTGAAGGTGTGTACTGAACTCCAAGTTGCAGCTTCCAGAATATCCTTGGTTGGTACCCCCCTGAGGAAGGCTGTAGATGTAGCTGCTGCCCTGATAGAGTGGGGCCTTATGGTAGCAGGAACTGGTTTTCCATGGTGGGCGTAGCAAAAACGTATGCAATGTCCTATCCATTTGGAAATGGTTTGTTTTGACATAGCCTTTCCTTGTGATGCTGTAGCATAGGATACAAGAAGCTGGTCAGATTTTCTGAAAACCTTAGTTTTATCCAAGTAGTAACGTAGCTGTGAATGTCCAAGGAATGCAGGAGTCTTTCTCCTTTGTTCTGTGGATTTGGAAAGAAGGTGGGTAAATGGATGGTTTGATTTAGGGCCACACTGGATACCACCTTAGGCATAAAGGAGGGGTCAGTTCGTAGAGAAACCCTGTCTTGATGAAAAATGAGGAAAGGCTCTACTGCCATTAGTGCCTGAAGCTCTGAAACTCTTCTAGTTGAAGTGATTGCTAGCAGCAGGGCAGTCTTCCATGATATAAACTTTAAGTCAGCTGAGAAAGCTGGTTCAAAAGGAGGTAGCGTGAGTTTTTCCAGAACAAAATTGAGGTCCGAAGTAGGTGATGGTGCTCTCCTGAGAGGCCTAATGTCCTTGGCCCCGCTGAGAAACTGCCTTAAGAGTAGATGTGAAAATAAGGGAGGATCCGTGTTGTAGTGAGCAGAAATGGCTGAGGCGTGGACTTTAATAGATGAAAAAGAAAGCCCTTTGTCTAACATCTCAGTTAGATATTGCAGAGTCTGAGGGATGTCAGGCTGAAGGGTATTTTGGCCTTTAGCTTGGTTCCAGGCGCAAAACCTTTTCCATTTGTCTGAGTAGGCTTTCCTGGTGCTGGGCCTCCTGGCCTCCAGAATAACTTCCACAACAGCTTGTGAGAGGTGCTGGCTGGTTGCCTAGGTGATTTGTCATGCAGCCAAGTTTAAGGTTTTGAGCTGGCTGTGTAGACTCTGATTGTCTTGCTGTGTGAGCAGGTGGGTAATTTGTGGTAGAATCCATGGTGGGCCCTGGGCCATATTCCTTAATAGTGGGTACCAGTGCTGGCATGGCCAGTCTGGAGCAATGAGTATCATTCGGGGGGTCTCCATCCTGACTTTCAGTAGCACCTTTGTGAGAAGGGGTAGTGGAGGAAAGGCATATACTGTTAGCATTTTCCAACTGAATGAGAGTGCGTCCACTTTCCAAGCTTAATGATGAAAAGTCCTTGTGCAAAACTTTGTTAGCTGATAGTTTTGAGGGCTGGCAAACAGGTCTATGTCTGGGAGTCGCCACTTTTGAGTTATCATTGCGAATACTTGTGGATCCAGTTTCCATCCGTGGGGATCCATGATGTTTCTGCTTAGGTCGTCTGCCAAAATGTTCTTTTTTCCTGGCAGGAATTGAGCTTGTAATTGAACTTGGTAAGCCAGTGCTGTGTTCCACAAGGTCATTGTTTACCTGCATAGAGGGTAGGAGTGTGTGCCCCCTTGTTTGTTTATGTACCACATTACTGTAGTGTTGTCTGTCCTTATAAGCTGTCCTGGATGCAAGAGGTCCTTGAAGGCTGTCAGAGCATTTTGTACAGCTAGCATTTCTTTTTGACTGATGTGCAGATTCCTTTGATCTGCTGTCCATAAGCCTTGAACACACCGTCCTGCCATGTGTGCCCCCCAGGCATAGTCCGATGCATCTGTTGTCATAGTTTGCCTGGCTGGGGGTAAGGTGAAAGGCTGACCCTTGTTGAGGTGACAAGCCTGTGACCACCATAGAAACTCCTGTTGAAGGCAGGGAATGAGAGTTATCATTGTTTCCAAGCTGTTGCTGTGTTGAGTCCATACACTTTTTAGGTACTATTGTAATTTCCTCATATGCAGTTTTGCAAATGGTATTAGTAGTATGCAAGATGCCATGAAGCCCAAGGCCTGCAGAATTTTTCTTGCAGGGAGTTGGGTCTTTGTTGCCATTGTTCTGAAGTACTGAGTTAATTGTAGTTATTTGTCTGGCGTAAGATAAGCCATCTGGGCCGTTGTATTCAAGCTGGCACCCAGGAATGTCATAGTTTGTGAGGGCACTAATTTTGATTTATTTCTGTTCGTTTAGTGTGTACCCTAGGCAACTTAGAAGATGTCTCACAAAAGCCAGGTGTTGTAAGAAAATGTCCTTGCTTTCTGCTTGTATGAGACAGTTGTCCAGGTATGGGTATATATGAATTCCCCTCTGTTTGCAGTATGCAATTACTGGTGCCAGGCATTTTGTTTAGACCCTGGGCGCAGTAGATAAGCCAAAGGGCAGTGCAGAGAATTGGTAATGGGTTGAACCTGCAATGAAACGGAGGTATCTTCTGCAATTTTGTCTATAGGGACATGCAGGTATGCCTCCTTGAAGTCCAACGTTACTAGCCAAGCTTTCTTGCCCAACATGGGAAGAAGCTGCTGTAGTGTTAGCATCTTGAATTTGGGTACTTGCAAGAAGGTGTTTAAAATTGAATGGTCCAGAATGGGTCTCCAAACATTGTCCTTTCTGGGGACTAGAAAGAGCCTTCAGTAAAATCCTTGGCCTTGCTCCTGTGTAGGTACCAGTTGGATGGCTCTCATGTCCATGAGAGCTGTAATCTGTTTTTGTGCCTCTGCCCATTGATTTTGTGGCAGGTTCGGCATTCCTTTTATCCTTGGCAAGGTGTGGAAATGGAATCTGTATCCGTGTGAGATAATGTCTAGGACCCATTTGTCCTTTGTGACGATGTGCCAGTTGTCTGCAAAAAGTGTTAATTTTCCTCCCAAGGGAGCTGCCAAGAGAGTTTTGCTTGGCAGTTTGAGGTTTAAGTCATTGTGTTTGTCTTCTAGTGGTTTGGGACCTGTCTTCTCCTCCCTTCTGTGTTGTAGTGCCCCATTGGCGAGGTTTGTAAGGGATTTGTGCTTGTCCTCTGCCCCTTGGGCGCCTGTATTTACCCCTCTGTGGCCTGTCAGAAGCTGGACAGGACCAATTTTTTGTTGGCCAATTTCTGCTGAAGCGTGAGGGCTGTACCTGTAAAAATCTTTGACCGTCTGCATAGATTTTGCCTTATCCTCCATTTTCTTTAAAACCTCCTCTGCTTTAACCCCAAATAAAACATCCTGCTGTAAGGGTGCATCCAGTAACTTTGCTTTAACATGATCTGGCAGAGATTGTTCCTTTAACCAAGCATGCCTACGTATAACAGACCCAGTAACAGCTGCTCTGGAGGAAGCTTCCAAGGCATCAAAACCACATTGTAAAGTATGTTTGCCCACCTGTTCAGCTGCATGCAACAGATCTTGCATTTCCTTGAGTTCAGACTGTTGAGGGTGCGTGCCCATCTTTTGTTTTATTTGAGACATAAGGAATTGCTGGTATTTAAGCACGTGAAATTGACAATTTAGTGCTCTCATAGCTAGAGTAGTTGAGGTGTAAACCTTCTTCCCCCACCTGTCTAGTGCTCTGGAGTCCCTTTCCGAAGGTACAGGATTTTTAGCCACAGAAGCCTTAGCCCCTTTGGGACCCTGGGAGCTTGTCTCTGGATCAGCAGCAGGGCTTTTGTAAAGGAATTTGTGAGAGTCAGGCACTCTATAGTATCTATCTGGTTTGGCTGGAGCAGGAGGCAGAGAATCTAGATTTAAACTAGATTCTAAGAAAACACCATCTACTATGTCCAAAACTGGGGGGATAGCAAGTGGTCTGTGCTGGGGAAGTAAAAGAAAAGTACAGTTTTGTACCTACCATAAATGTAGATGTCCGAACTGGATAGCATCTGCAGTCATAACAACTGGGTTGTCCTGTCGTCAGGCAGCCCTTCAGTCGGCCGGATTCCAAAGTCCGGGTCCGGCTGATGTCGCACTTCACCCGACGTCATCTCTGTTGGTCTCGGGGTATAAAGGCATCAGCCGACGCCATTTTCCTCAGTGTTTCTTGCCCCAGATGCCAGAAGCCCTCTTGCAGGCTAAAATTTAGATAGATGCCAATGTTTCCAAAAAGATAGAGGTAAACACAGAGATAAGCATGAATGTACATATATACAAACAAATACACCATAAAAGACTCCCCCCCACCAGCTAGCTATTAGGAGGGTAAACACCCTAGGAGTACCACAGAGGGGAAGGAGGGATGACTGCAGATGCTATCCAGTTCGACATCTACATTTATGGTAGGTACAAAACTGTACTATGTCCTTCATGGATGCATCTGCAGTCATAACAACTGGGTAGAATACCATAGCCAACAAGGGGAGGAGGATAAAACTAGATTATGGTGTGTTTAGGATCCCTTGCAGTACAGCAGTGGCAAACCCTGCTCGGGATCTGGAATATAGAGGCAAATTATAATGCTTGGCAAATGTATGCACGGAGGTCCAAGTAGCCGCCTCAATAATGTCTTTGGTTGCCACTCCTCGTAAGAAGGCTGTGGTAGTGGCTGTTGCCCTTGTAGAATGAGGTCTTATGTTCTGTGGAATTGGTTTTCCATGGAAGGAGTAACAGAATCGTATGCAATTTCCTATCCATTTGGAGATTGTCTGTTTGGAAATAGCTTTTCCTTCCCTTCCTGTTGCATAGGCTACAAAAAGTTGGTCAGTCTTTCTGCTACTTTTTGTTATGTCCAAGTAGTAGCGTAGCTGTCTATGTACATCCAAGGTATGCAGTATTCTTTCCCCTCTGTTTTGTGGGTTGGAAAAGAAAGTAGGTAGGTGAATTGCCTGGTTTAAAGACACTCTGGATACCACCTTAGGCATAAATGTGGGATTAGTCCTCAAGGACACTCTATCTTGGTGGAAGATTAGGAAGGGTTGCACTGCCATTAAGGCCTGTAATTCTGAAACCCTCCTTGCTGAAGTAATTGCCAGTAGGAAAGCAGTTTTCCATGACAGGTGTTGTAGGTCTGCTGTTGCTGCTGGTTCAAAGGGTGATAGTGTCAATTTTTCTAGCACAAAGTTTAAGTCCCAAGCTGGTAATGGTGGTTTCCTTGGAGGTTTTACATTCTTGATTCCTCTGAGGAACTGTCTGAGCAAAGGTGCGAAAAACCGGTGGATCAAAGCTGTATTCTGCTGAAATAGCTGATGCATGTATCTTGATGGAGGAGTAGGACAGGCCTGAATGAAGAAGTTCGATACTCCAGAATGGTAGGCATATCTATGTTTGACACATCTTTTCCTCTTTCAGTACTCCAAATTACAAACCTTTTCCATTTTCCAGCATAGTTTCTTCTTGTTGAAGGTCTGCTTCAAGAATAATGTCTTTAACTCTTTGGGAAAGTTCTTGATTAGCTGCTGCTATGTGATGTTCCATGCAGTCAGTTGCAACGTTTTAGGTTTGGATGTATGATGCTGTAGTTGTTCTGAGTTAACATCAAAGGCATCAGGGTATTCATATTGTTCGAGACATGCTCCTCAGCAGTGGGTACCAGTGTTGTCTTGGCCAGTTTGGAGCTATCAGGATTATCCTTGGACGTTCTTCCTTGATTTTTAGTAATACCTTGTGTATCAAGGGAAGAGATGGGAATGCATATGCTGTTAGGCCTTTCCAGCTGAAGGAGAGCGAATCCACTTTCCATGCTAGTGGGTGGAATGTCCTTGTGCAGAATTTTTGAGCTGGTGATTGAGAGGTGATATAGATCTATCTGAGGCATTCCCCATTTCTTTGAGATGGTCTTGAAGATGTCCGGTGCAGCTTCCATTCGTGGGCATTGATGTGGTTCTGCTTAATATGTCTGCTAGAGTATTCTCTTTCCGGTACAAATATTGCCTGTAACTGGATGTTGTAGCTGAGTGCCAGGGTCCACAGCTCCAAAGTCATTCTGCATAGGGGTATGAATGAGTGCCTCCCTGTTTGTTGATGTACCACATGACTGTGGTGTTGTCTGTCCTTATCATCAACTGGCCCTCTTTGAGAAATGGTCTGAACTTTTGGATTGCCAGTTTTACTGCCAGCATTTCTTTTAGGTTGATGTGCAGGTGAAGTTGATCCTGTGTCCACAATCCTTGCACATTTGTCCAGCATGTGGGCCCCATCCTAGGTCTGAAGCATCTGTTGTGATGGTCTGGCTTGCTTGACATCTGGTAGCCCTGGGTTTGACTGGCATGCCTGAGCCCACCATAGGAACTCCTGTTTTAAGCATGGAATTAGTGGGATTTCTGTTTCTAGGCTGTGTCTGTGTTGGGACCATAAATTCTTTAGGTACCACTGTAGTTTTCTCATATGTAGTCTGGCAAGTGGAACCAAGATTATGCATGATGCCATGAAGCCCAAGGCCTGCAGTACTTTTCTTGCTGTTAACTTGTTCAGTTTTGTTAGTGCCAAGAAGTAAAGAGGGAGTTCTATTTGTTTTTCTGTAGTTAGGGATGCCATTTGTTTTACTGTGTCCAAATCCGCCCAAGAATGTCCTTGTTTGGGATGGTATCAGCCTTGACTTTTGTAAATTGACTGTGTATCCCAGTGCTTGCAGCAAGTAAATGACCCTTTGTAAATCTGTTGTCAGCTTGCTTTTGTTGTCCCCTTGTAGCAGGCAGTCGTCTAGGTATGGGTAAATTTGAATTCCTGTAGTCTGCAATGGGCGATTACTGATGCCAGGCATTTTGTGAATACTCTGTAGATAAGCCAAAGGGCAATGCTGAGAATTGATAGTGCTCTGATCCTGCAAGAAATCTGAGGTATCTTCTGCAGATTGGTCGAATGGAGACGCAGGTATGCCTCCTTGAGATCTAGAGTTACCAGCCAACACTCCTTGCCCAGCATGGGAAGAAGTTGCTGTAGGGTCAGCATTTTGAATTTTGGGACAATGATGTATGTATTTAAGGTGGACAGGTAATTGGTCTCCAACTTTTTTTCCTTTCTTGGAACTAGGAATAGTCTGGAGTAGAACCCCTTTCCTTGCTCTGCTGTTGGCACTCTTTCCACAGCTCTCATGTTTGTTAACTGCATTATCTGTTGTAGAGCCTCTGTTTTTGATTTGGAGGTAGATTTGGCATTCCTCTTTTGACTGGTAAAGTGTGGAAGTGGAACCGGTAACCTTGATCTATGGTTTGTAAAATCCACTTGTCTTTTGTTATATAGTGCCAGTTCTTTGAAAATAAGGTTAACTTTCCGCCTAGAGGAGCTGCTATCTGTTGTCACTGTGGTTGTGTTGATGTAGTGGCAGAGGTTGTGTCTGTGCCTCTGTTGTTACCTTGTCTGTAGGCACCTCCTGGATTGGTTTCTGCCTCTGGAACGTCTATTCCTGCCCCTCTGAAATCTTGTGGAGTCAGGAAAGGACCAATTTTTGGCAGGCCAGTTCCTGCTAAACCTTGGGGGTTGAACCTGCAAGAAATCTTTGACCGTTTGAACAGATTTTGCCTTTTCTTCCATTTTCTTCATAACCTGCTGGGCAGGTGTACCAAACAAACTTGTCTTATCCATAGGAGCATCTAGCAACTTAGCTTTAACATGATCCGGTAAAGCTTGTTCCTTTAGCCATGCATGCCTTCTTATCACTGTGCCAGTCATGGCTGATCTAAATGAAGCCTCCAGTGCATCATAGCCACATTTTAAGGAATGGTTACTAACCTGTTGTATGTTATTTACCATTTCTATTACATATTTCTTATCAAGAGATTCATCAGTGGTTAGTTTTTTAGTTAACTGATCAAGCATAAACTCTTGGTATTGTATCATGTGAAACTGACAGTTTAAAGCTCTAGCTGAGAGAGTAGCTGAAGTGTAGACCTTTTTGCCCCATCTGTCTAATGACCTTGCTTCCCTTTCAGAAAGAATGGGTTTTTAGCTATGGTCCTGGGATATAGTTTCAGGGTCTGCAAGTGGGGCCTTGTAAAGGTGGTGATGAGTGTCTGGCACCCTGTAAAATCTGTCTGGTTTGGCAGGGGCTGGAGGTAAAGAATCTGGTGCGGAGCAGACATCAGTGAAAGCATCATCCACCACAGAGAGAACAGGAGGTATAGCTAAGGGCCTGTGCTGTGGAAGGTGCAGAAAGGTCCTAAGTCTTTTTCTGGAGTCTGAAAAATCCTGTTGCTGCCATTGGAACTGCTCTCGCATGGCATGTAAGGTTTCCCCAAAGGAGAATTCTTCTGGTGGGGAAGCAGCTGGGATGGATTCTTCAGCATCAGAGTCTTCAAAATTGGAGAAAGGAGCCTCTGGCTGATCAGTTATGTCTGATTCATCGGCAGACTCATCAGAGGACACTGGCTCAGGGGGCTCTGTCCGAGGTCTCTTCTCTGGGGGCTGAGAGGCCCTGTCAGGGTGAGATTGAGATCCTCTAATTAATGAAATTAAATCTTCTGCCAGAGTAAGCATTTGAGAACTAGAGGAGGGCCTGGTTGTAGGAGTTTAACAGGCACTGTTTTAGTAGTCTTTGCTGCTTTAGCCCTGGCGCCTTAATGGACATGGCTGCTGGAGGCCTAGCAGCACCACGCGTACGAGACATCCAAGGGAATGGTGTCTGATAAGTCAGTGGCAACCACCGTGGATGATAAAAATTTCTGAGGCCGCTTTCAAGAGTAGCAGGGCCTCAGTTGTAGAGATAGATTCAGCTGTACTTTGATCAGTTTTTACCATGGTTTCGGCCGTGTCGGTCTTTATCTTTGCGTTTGGCAGATTGGGTAGTCGGAGGATCCGACGACATTATGTACGCAAAATCACAACCGAAAAAGTGTTCTGCAAACTCCGACCGTCGCCCCTAGCGTTCGTCTGTTGAAAGAAGCACAGGCCGAACAGGCTGCTACGTGTGGGCTGGGCCTAAACAAGGCAGACAATAAGAGTGGAAATCTTTATGAGGTATTTGTTTCCCACAGGTTAAACAATTATTAACTTTTTCTGACATCGGCTGAGGCAAGAAAGAGTCCCCAACGGGTACTTAGCTTTAGAAGTCTTCGCAGAAGTAATCTCTGGATCCGACCGACCGCACTTGAACAGCTTCTGCTTCAGCGCCACGCAAGAAAGACTGAGGAAAATGGCGTCGGCTGATGCCTTTATAAGACCAACAGAGATGACGCCGGGAAGTGTGACATCAGCGACTTTGGAATCCGGCCGACTGAAGGGCTGCCTGACGACAGGACAACCCAGTTGTTATGACTGCAGATGCATCCATGAAGGACATCTCCCGGAGCCTTTTCTTTGAGTCAGAGTAGTCCTGACCTTCCCAGTGGAAATGTTCCCTCATGGTGTGTAAGGTTTCCCCAAAGGAGTAGTCTTCAGGGGGAGAAGCTGAGGGAATGGAGTCTTCAGCATCAGAATCTTCATAAGGGGGAAAGGAGTAATCCTGTTCCTCACAGGAGCCTGAGGAAACAGACACCTGATCAGAGGAGGCATAATCCTCCTCTTGTCTAGGCCTTTTGTCGGGGGGGGGGGGGGACCCCTGATCAAAGAAAAAAAAAAGAAATCAAATCTTCAGCCATTTTAAGCATCTGTTTTCTTAGGCATAGGGCCTTGACCTGGAGACTGAAGTGTAGTTTTTTTTGGTTTTAGAGGAGTCTTAAGCTTAGCATAAGATTTTATGGTGAGGGTAGTCGGTCTGAAGACACCTTCTGCAACACCAGCTTCCCCTACTGCGATGTCGTCGGTAGGGCCCAAGGAAAAAGGTTGTGTCGGCCTAGAAATCTCTGCTGGGGGATCCAATGCGGCCTGGGGATCCAATTCAGCGGTATCCAGGGGATGTGTTGGCGCCTCACTGAAAACCGGAGAACCGGTGACCGGGCCAGCCGAGGCCTCGGAGTCTGGCTTGGATCTAGGCTGCCTGTCCTTATCCTTGCGTTTTTTATGCACGGCGGTAGTCGGTTGCTCCGATGGCATAGAGTAATTAAATTTTCTACCGAAGTAGTGTCGTGTGAAATCAAAGCGACTCTTTATAGTTCGCTTATTGAACCTAGCACAAAACCGACAACCAGTGACGTTGTGGTCTGGGCCTAGGCAAGGTATACAAAAAGAATGAAAGTCCTTATGAGTTATTTGCTTCCCACAAGAATGCAATTGTTAACTCTTTCTGACATCGGACTGAGGCAAGAAAAGGTTCCCCAACGGGGTACTTAGCTTTGAAGACTTTGGACTGAAACTCGATTCGAAAATCTCAGGTGCCGGCCAACTGGCACTTGCGAACTGCTTCTGCTTTGGGCACCGCGCGGCAAGAAAGACTGAAGAAAATGGCGTCGGATGCCTATGATATACCCCTGGCGCTCTGACGTCAGGGAAGAAGCGACAGCAACCGATGCCGGACCAAGACTTTGGAATTAGGGCCGACTGCGGGACCGCCTGATGGCGGGATAACCCAAGTGTGATGACTGCAGCAGGGTAACACGATGAACATCAAAACTTCAAGCACACACACACAGAATTTCAAACCCCACTGCTAGCTCATTAAATAATTTGCTTAAAATTTATAGAAACAAGGGTCTTTGTTATACTGATAAAGTATGTCTCAGGGAAAGTTAAATGTTGAACTTCAACGATTACAACTAAAATAGTACCTTGGTTTTCAAGAAAATAAGTGGTTATGCTTTAGGAAATTAAAATGAAGCAATTTGCAAAATTGTTTTGGAGTAGCTGTAAGGGGTAGGGAGTTACCAGGTATGCAAAAACTGCAAAAAAGTTAACTGCTTTTTTACATCATACATGTCTTAGATGGACCCAAACTTACACTTTTGACAGATGGGAAAGATCTCGTTCAACCAAACGCCTATCAATAGGCGTTATTTTATTACAGAATACCTATGACTTACAAAATCATGTCCCCACACCAATAATGTTCAAAATTAAGAGCACAGTCAATTCTAAGCCATATCCATTCAAAATCAGCGGTAACTTCAACTCAGTGTTTGACTCCTGAGTCAAAGAAATTAACTGACACCCCAGAGTTACAGCTACTATACTAAACTAATGGAAGATTGAGATATTATCAATAAATGGCAGGTATTAAGTCTCAGCATAATGTTACCTATGCAAGTCCTAAAATTTCCACACTGAATAGGACTGAGTTATCGTTAGTATCCACGAATTTAGTGTAAACAACAAATGCACAAATAATTTAACCTAGTTTAGCAAATCACAGTATATTCTACTTGGAGATTTTGGAAACGTATTCAAGGATAATTAGATTATGCAAGTTTGAGTTGGGAGATGTCTTAATGGTTAAAGTGTTTAACTTGTAGACAGAATGCAGGGTTTGATTCTCACCTTTATGGTAGTAGGGCTGGTATAATGGTTAAGGTGTTTAACTCTCAGAAGTACAGTTGTATAAAATCTTACCATAACGGTAGATGTCGCTCTCTTCACTGCTGCAGTATTCATTATATTACGGATCCCTTGCCAGGGGTGGCCCAATGTCCAGCCAGTACACCAAAGCCTTTAGGTTGATTTAAGGTACTCCCGTATGTCAGACATATGCTCCTTGTGTAGCACAGAGCATAAAGGTGTGTCTGGACATACCACCCACAGAAACGAAGCCCCAGTAGAAACGTCAGTCCAGGGGGGGTAATCACTACATCCAGAAGAGAAATGGACCAGGTGGTGGAAGGAGGGAGTGAATATTCAACAGTGAACAGAAGGACATCTACCATTATGGTTAAGATTTTACAAAACAGTACTATGTCCTTCCATTTCACTGTTGCAGTATTCATTACATTAGGGAGAGTGCCAAAGCTCAGGAACAAACTTGGGAGGAGGGAGGATCTGCAGAACCCTCTAGGCAGCCATGAAGTACTGCTCTAGGAAAACCAACTCTAGCTCTGGAGATTCCATCCAACTTGTAGTGCTTGGTAAATGTATCCACAGAAGTCCAGGTAGCTGCCTCAAGAACAGAGTTAGCATCCAAACCCTTGAAAAAATGACCAGAACAAGCCATAGCCCTAGTAAAATGAGCCTTAACAGAATAAGGAAAACTCTTACCATGAAAGGAATAAGAAAAAGAAACAGCTTTTGAGATCCAAGAAGAAATAGTTTGCTTGGACACAGCTAATCCCAAAGACCTGGGATTGCAGATAAGGGAAAAAGTGGGTAAGTGAATAGACTGATTAATGAACAACTCATTCATCACCTTGAGCATAAAAAAAGGATTAGTATGCAAGGACACCCAGTCCTTATGAAACACTAAAAAAGGAGGACAAGCCATAACAACCTGAAGCTCAGACACCAGTCTGGCAGAAGGGTTAACAAAAGAATAGTCTTCCTAGAGCAATGTTACAAGGAAGCTGAAGCTACAGGCTTAACTCATTAACTCCCAAGTACCTTCTCACAGCGCCTCTGTGCTTTGAGTGCGCTGTGAGAAGCTAGTTATTAAATGCAGTTACAGCAGAGTCCCTTCCACAAGTGCATCTAACCTTAGAGTTGTGTTGCAGTTCCACTGTTAAAAAAATAAATTGAAAAAGTACCTGAACTTGTTCATGTACTTTCTTCAACTTACTTTTCATTGTGGAGTTTCATGATGTTGACATTTGACTTTTTGGAGAAAATTGACTGTAAATACAAGTACCGCAGAATACGTTGCTGAAGATGAGAGGTATACTTAGCCGTTGAATAAGTATATATAATGGTGTAGTTACATAAAGAGAGAGATGTTGCCCTAACCAGTTGCTAACATGTACACATTTTCCCATGTCTGTGTTTACTGTGATTTTGAACTTGCCCAAAAATGTATTCCCTCTCGTACAAGACTTTTATGGCAGATTTAAGTATGGGCGGGGTGTCCCATTTTAAAGCAGCCGATCCTGGATAAGGAAATGCACTTTTTTTTTTTAATTGGAAAAATGCACTGTCCTAATAGTACATTTACTGTTCAGTACACAAAGCTTCATTTAGGAATTATCTACTCTCAAGCCTCAACATAACTAAAGGAATTGAAAGTTATCACAAGGTGCATTGGTTAACAAGATGAGTCAGGCATTTTCTTTTCTAAGATCAACTGCCAAACAGTATACATTTTTTTTTCCGTTTATACTTACATTTTAGTGAAACCTGCTTCAGAGATGCGATTGGAGGTTGCAGTCAGGTGATCAATATGATGATCACCAACTGCTCCTCCAAATGCATCTTCCGTGTCATGTTGACAACTTCAGTAGACAATTTCTTAAGTCTTGTGAGAAAAAAAATGTATTTATCAGACAGTTTGGACTTTTGAGTGCCCAACATTTTTTTCCCGAGTCAGGGTTCCGTTCATGTTTGAGCGACACTCTGTTGACCAGTAAGGTATTTTTTCTGAGGATGCAGGGCTTTGAAGGTGCCAAAGCGGTACATCTGAGACTTTCACTTCTTAGGCTAACACTAATAAATACCGATTGACAAAACAGGTGTAGACTTTATCCAATAAGGTAAGGAATTAAAAAAAAAATGTTTTCACTTTAACTGCACCTCACTCACATTCTCCTTTATTAGGCATTTGTGAGGTCAGAGGCAATTTGTGAGGTCAGAGGCAGACCTCCAACTCTAGTCATACATTTTCTGCAATTCATTCATAATATTAATGTAGTAAAGATAATTACCATGCCTACATTTTTAGAACTGCCCCGTATTACTGTCAGTTAAAAAAAGCGAATATAATTTACATTACTATTGTTTTTTTCAGGAGCAGGTTATTGCTGTTTAGGCAGGGGTTTAACGGAGCTCCCCCAATGGCACTGGATCACAGTTTCTGTTATTATCAGCTTACTGATTTATGTTGTCTTGAGAGACCATTGCTGTAGGTAAAGTGTAAAGGGTGGAAATGGATATGTTGCTTATTTTGTGATGCCATTTCTACTGGTCTTTGTGAATGGTGGGTAACACCTGTTTACACTGTTCTGATATCATCTGTTACAACCCAGTAAACCTCTCAGTTGCAACCCAATGCTTTAGGAAATTAAAATGAAGCAATTTGCAAAATTGTTTTGGAGTAGCTGTAAGGGGTAGGGAGTTACCAGGTATGCAAAAACTGCAAAAAAGTTAACTGCTTTTTTACATCATACATGTCTTAGATGGACCCAAACTTACACTTTTGACAGATGGGAAAGATCTCGTTCAACCAAACGCCTATCAATAGGCGTTATTTTATTACAGAATACCTATGACTTACAAAATCATGTCCCCACACCAATAATGTTCAAAATTAAGAGCACAGTCAATTCTAAGCCATATCCATTCAAAATCAGCAGTAACTTCAACTCAGTGTTTGACTCCTGAGTCAAAGAAATTAACTGACACCCCAGAGTTACAGCTACTATACTAAACTAATGGAAGATTGAGATATTATCAATAAATGGCAGGTATTAAGTCTCAGCATAATGTTACCTATGCAAGTCCTAAAATTTCCACAGTGAATAGGACTGAGTTATCGTTAGTATCCACGAATTTAGTGTAAACAACAAATGCACAAATAATTTAACCTAGTTTAGCAAATCACAGTATACTCTACTTGGAGATTTTGGAAACGTATTCAAGGATAATTAGATTATGCAAGTTTGAGTTGGGAGATGTCTTAATGGTTAAAGTGTTTAACTTGTAGACAGAATGCAGGGTTTGATTCTCACCTTTATGGTAGTAGGGCTGGTATAATGGTTAAGGTGTTTAACTCTCAGAAGTACAGTTGTATAAAATCTTACCATAACGGTAGATGTCGCTCTCTTCACTGCTGCAGTATTCATTATATTACAGATCCCTTGCCAGGGGTGGCCCAATGTCCAGCCAGTACACCAAAGCCTTTAGGTTGATTTAAGGTACTCCCGTATGTCAGACATATGCTCCTTGTGTAGCACAGAGCATAAAGGTGTGTCTGGACATACCACCCACAGAAACGAAGCCCCAGTAGAAACGTCAGTCCAGGGGGGGGGGGTAATCACTACATCCAGAAGAGAAATGGACCAGGTGGTGGAAGGAGGGAGTGAATATTCAACAGTGAACAGAAGGACATCTACCATTATGGTTAAGATTTTACAAAACAGTACTATGTCCTTCCATTTCACTGTTGCAGTATTCATTACATTAGGGAGAGTGCCAAAGCTCAGGAACAAACTTGGGAGGAGGGAGGATCTGCAGAACCCTCTAGGCAGCCATGAAGTACTGCTCTAGGAAAACCAACTCTAGCTCTGGAGATTCCATCCAACTTGTAGTGCTTGGTAAATGTATCCACAGAAGTCCAGGTAGCTGCCTCAAGAACAGAGTTAGCATCCAAACCCTTGAAAAAATGACCAGAACAAGCCATAGCCCTAGTAAAATGAGCCTTAACAGAATAAGGAAAACTCTTACCATGAAAGGAATAAGATAAAGAAACAGCTTTTGAGATCCAAGAAGAAATAGTTTGCTTGGACACAGCTAATCCCAAAGACCTGGGATTGCAGATAAGGGAAAAAGTGGGTAAGTGAATAGACTGATGAATGAACAACTCATTCATCACCTTGAGCATAAAAAAAGGATTAGTATGCAAGGACACCCAGTCCTTATGAAACACTAAAAAAGGAGGACAAGCCATAACAACCTGAAGCTCAGACACCAGTCTGGCAGAAGGGTTAACAAAAGAATAGTCTTCCTAGAGCAATGTTACAAGGAAGCTGAAGCTACAGGCTTAACTCATTAACTCCCAAGTACCTTCTCACAGCGCCTCTGTGCTTTGAGTGCGCTGTGAGAAGCTAGTTATTAAATGCAGTTACAGCAGAGTCCCTTCCACAAGTGCATCTAACCTTAGAGTTGTGTTGCAGTTCCACTGTTAAAAAAATAAATTGAAAAAGTACCTGAACTTGTTCATGTACTTTCTCAACTTACTTTTCATTGTGGAGTTACATGATGTTGACATTTGACTTTTTGGAGAAAATTGACTGTAAATACAAGTACCGCAGAATACATTGCTGAAGATGAGAGGTATACTTAGCCGTTGAATAAGTATATATAATGGTGTAGTTACATAAAGAGAGAGATGTTGCCCTAACCAGTTGCTAACATGTACACATTTTCCCATGTCTGTGTTTACTGTGATTTTGAACTTGCCCAAAAATGTATTCCCTCTCGTACAAGACTTTTATGGCAGATTTAAGTATGGGCGGGGTGTCCCATTTTAAAGCAGCCGATCCTGGATAAGGAAATGCACTTTTTTTTTTTAATTGGAAAAATGCACTGTCCTAATAGTACATTTACTGTTCAGTACACAAAGCTTCATTTAGGAATTATCTACTCTCAAGCCTCAACATAACTAAAGGAATTGAAAGTTATCACAAGGTGCATTGGTTAACAAGATGAGTCAGGCATTTTCTTTTCTAAGATCAACTGCCAAACAGTATACATTTTTTTTTCCGTTTATACTTACATTTTAGTGAAACCTGCTTCAGAGATGCGATTGGAGGTTGCAGTCAGGTGATCAATATGATGATCACCAACTGCTCTCCAAATGCATCTTCCGTGTCATGTTGACAACTTCAGTAGACAATTTCTTAAGTCTTGTGAGAAAAAAAATGTATTTATCAGACAGTTTGGACTTTTGAGTGCCCAACATTTTTTCCTGAGTCAGGGTTCCGTTCATGTTTGAGCGACACTCTGTTGACCAGTAAGGTATTTTTCTGAGGATGCAGGGCTTTGAAGGTGCCAAAGCGGTACATCTGAGACTTTCACTTCTTAGGCTAACACTAATAAATACCGATTGACAAAACAGGTGTAGACTTTATCCAATAAGGTAAGGAATTAAAAAAAAAATGTTTTCACTTTAACTGCACCTCACTCACATTCTCCTTTATTAGGCATTTGTGAGGTCAGAGGCAATTTGTGAGGTCAGAGGCAGACCTCCAACTCTAGTCATACATTTTCTGCAATTCATTCATAATATTAATGTAGTAAAGATAATTACCATGCCTACATTTTAGAACTGCCCCGTATTACTGTCAGTTAAAAAAAGCGAATATAATTTACATTACTATTGTTTTTTTCAGGAGCAGGTTATTGCTGTTTAGGCAGGGGTTTAACGGAGCTCCCCCAATGGCACTGGATCACAGTTTCTGTTATTATCAGCTTACTGATTTATGTTGTCTTCAGAGACCATTGCTGTAGGTAAAGTGTAAAGGGTGGAAATGGATATGTTGCTTATTTTGTGATGCCATTTCTACTGGTCTTTGTGAATGGTGGTTAACACCTGTTTACACTGTTCTGATATCATCTGTTACAACCCAGTAAACCTCTCAGTTGCAACCCAGTAAACCTGTCAATGTTAACAATCATGTTACATGTGAAATTTGGTATCACTACAAGCAGTCAGCTGAGGACGGATATTTGCAGGCATAGTACTGTAAACCTTGGCTCGACTGCTGAAGTGACACCCCGAACCAGTGTTATAATACTGTAAAGATAATAATAATGCTACTTCTCCACTGCTTTGGTTTTTATAGTTGTTCTTAGTGCACTGGTTGGGATTACTTCCATTTTTCTTATGGACAGACCATTACACAGATTGCTTACTTAAGTATAGAAATTACTCAATGAGTTAAAGTTGAATTTTATGACTTGGGACGGTTTTGGTTGGATCTCCTTGATGGTCTTTACATTATCAATTACTTCTTAAAATAAGCTAGTTTTTCCTCCGTTTCATTTATTTACTTAGTTGGTAAGGGAGATATGACTGAGCATGCATACAGCTGTTTATATAGGGTGTTTGGCCATTATTTTGAGGTATTTTTAAAGTATGTCTTTAAAAACTGAATGTATACTGATTTGTATTGGGCTGCTGTGTGTGTGTGCATATATATGTATATGTATAGCTGTCTATATAGATAGATTCGAAATTTCTCATCGTTTTGTTTTATTCTAGGACTTGTCTTCTTATTACTAATGCCTGATTTAAAAGTATATTCTGGTGAGGAATTAATTCAGTTTTGTTGTATAATTGCATCTGCCAGTCATGAGTTAGGGAAATCAAGTGCAATTTTTCTTTAATCCTGCTACTTCCCATGACAAAGCCTTTGATACCAAAGTGTGTTTTACCCATGTGCCAATATTTTTTCTGCATACTGTCTCAGCAAATATTTTCTTTTGTTTAGAATTCTATCATAATGTATACTATTAGCCGAACTATTTTTAAGAATAGTTTATATTCTGATATTCTTTGGCTTGACAACTTTCACCAGAGGGACAGAGGTGCACCTCTAGGGTTGAATTTACGGTTTGTGCATACAGCCACTTTTTACTGAAGGCATCGCTTGGGTGAATGCTGCATTTTGGTGATTGCACATACTAGGAAAGGGTATTTAACAGTCAGTCTGGGGAAATGTTTCATTTTGGTAATTGTGCATACCTCAATATTTTACTGAAGGGGTCATTTGGGTGAATGGTTCATTTTGGTGCATGTGTACACCTGGACATGAAGGGACCTCTCAGTAATATAGTTCATTGGTGCGTCACGGAAAACCTTTTGCATAACTGGACAATCCAGTTGGCCATTTTATTTATACATTTATTTTACGTTTACTGGGATAGTGCAGTGATCTCAATGGACCATATGCAGGCACAGCCCAGGTGAATAGGATCACATCAGACATGTTCACAAGACATGAACAAATACAGACACAAGGGCATGCTACAGCATTTAGGTCAAGAAACAGTATTTAGCCTGTAGTCAAAACACATTTGGGTGGGATGAAAGGCTTAGTGAGGTTTATTATGTTGTTGAGATTTAACATTGCTGAACCATATATTTAGGACATTACTGCGTTTTTCACTGATGATTATTCTACCCAGAAGGATGGTTAGGTAGCAAAATGATTTACTACTTTTGAAGTAATTCTTACATGGAATTGTGGTGGGAGGAAGGGCACAGTAATATAGAAGTGTTATGTTACTTTTACTGAATTACTCAGGTCTTCAAACAGATGGTCACGAGTCATGGTTACATAACACCTGCACCAGGTAATATAATGAATGCCCACTCAACAGGCTATGTGTGGCATTTATCACCTGTGTCTGAGCATGCAGAACCTTACAGTAATACAGTGTGGGTAATTATCACATTAACAATGAATGCAGTTACAGTGTAACACTCAGTCATTCTCACTTGTCAGGTAAAACTCTCAGCAGCTGCCACTTTTATTCACATAAGTAGAAGTTATCACATCAATGAATGCACAGGGCAAATTTAGGTTTCTCGCTATGTGGTATGATTTTTCTCATATTTTGGTAAATGGAGCATGTAAGTGTGCTAAGTAATACCTAATTTTGAAACAGTGTTAGTCCTTACAACATGGCAAAAGAAATGTGCCTGTGGGCTGTACACATGTACAGATATCACAGTTTGTGTAGGACTTAGGTTATGTAAATTAGGAAATTTTCATATTTTGGTAAATAACTTTGCTAGGGAAGATGTCAACATGCTAAGACAGACCTCAGTTTAAAGTCAATATTACTCCTTACAACATGATAAAAAACTGTGTGTATATGGCTGTACAGATATCAGTTTTTTAGGATTAAGGTTATGAAAATTATGGTATTTTTTCATATTTTAGTGAATGACTTAGCTAAGGAAAGATGTCAATGTGCTAATACCTCATTTTGGAGACAGTATCAGTATGTACAACATGGTAAAACAACTGGGTCTGTATGCTGTACACAGGTACAGATATCACAGATTTTTAGGACTAAGGTTATGAAAATTATATTTTTCATATTGTAGTGAATGACTTAGCTAAGGAAAGCTGTCAACGTGCTAAGTAATACCTCATTTTGAAGACAGTATTACTCCTTACAACATGGTAAAATAACTGTGCCTGTATGTTGTACACATGTACAGATATTAGTTTGTTTGGTCTTGTAGGATTATGAAAATTATACATTTCCAATACTTCTCATTATTATGCCCATATATTTGCAAGGGACCATGGTGATGACACAAATGATGCATCATTTTGAAGCTGGCATTGAGGCACACAACTTGCACACTGATATGTAGCCTCTGTCTGTTACAGGTGAGGAGATATTATGCTTTATCAATTATGAGAAATATAATATTAATCATATTTCTGGGAATATCTCCATAAAGGAGCATCAACCAGTAATGGTTAAGGTATCATTTTAAAGTTGACAGTCATACAAGCAAATTAAATACAAATTGTATGGGTCTACATTTTACCTTCACCAAAATAATGTGCTTTGTTTTTCCAAAAAGGTAAAACACATGCACAATATCAGCATTCCTTAGCAAATATTTAATAATGACTTAAGATACGCACTATCAACATTTACACTGTTGGAAAGGTCAGTGTCTGCTGAATAACTTTCGCATTTACATTTTTAGTCTAGCTTTTATAGTTAAAGAGTTATGAACATTTGTTTTCTGTATGGTATTATAAATGGATTTTCTGAAAAGTACAGTTGTGTACACTTAACATAAATGTGGCTGTTCGAGTGTATTCACTGTGCAGTCATTACATTTGGGTAATTTGCTGGCAGGTTGCCCTCAGTCAGTCTGATTAACAAAGTCTTGGGTCCTGCGTCAGTTTCTGTCCCTTCTTCCAAGACATCAGGTTGTCAGGGGTATAGAACATGCAGCTGACGCCATTACATCAGTTTTCCTTGCCCCAGATGTCAGGCGTCCCCCAAATGGGGAGCAAAATATATATATATATATATCTATGTATATAATAATATATATATATATATATATATATATATATATATATATATATATATATATATATATATATATATATATATATAAAATATATATATATATATATATATATATATATATATATATTATATATATATATATGTATATATATGTATAATATATAAAAACAAAAATCCAAACAAAAGCAAATACACCAAAAAGGTTTTTAAAGATAGTAACAGAAATGAGAGGTATAGTTAGAGAAAAACAGGGGGCTGGAGGGAGCGTAACCAGGACTGCAACAGTGAATACACTAGAACATCTACATTTATGGTAAGTGTACACAACCGCACTATGTTCTTCGTGCTTCACTGTTGCAGTCATTACATTTGGGTAGAATCCCAAAGCTATGGTTGGGAGGATAGATTTATACAGCATTAGGAGCAGCTATAAGGCCGTGCAGGACAGCAATGGCAAAGCCAGCTCTGAATTTAGAGATGAGAGGTAAATGGTAATGCTTGGTGAACGTATTAACTGAGCTCCAGGTAGCAGCTTCTAGAATGTCTCTGGTAGGAACCCCACTGAGAAAGGCTGCAGAAGTAGATGCAGCCCTGGTGGAATGAGATCTGATCCCGCTGGGGACAGGTTTACCATGGTGCATATAGCAGAAACAAATACAATGGCGTATCCATTTGGAAATAGTCTGCTTTGAAATAGCCTTTCCCTCTGCTCCTGCAGCAAATGCCACCAATAGTTGTTCAGATTTTCTGAGAGATTTTGTCCTGTTTAAGTAGAACCTTAGTTGTCTGTGTACATCCAATGAATGCAGAAGCTGCTCACCCTTGTTCTGTGGATTTGGGAAGAAAGTTGGCAGATGACTGGTCTGATTAAGAGCCACACTAGATACCACCTTAGGCATAAAGGATGGATTGGTCCTGACAGCCACCCTGTCCGGGTAAAAAATAATGAAAGGCTCCACTGCCATAAGAGCCTGTAGTTCTGAAATCCTTCTAGCTGAAGTGACTGCTAAAAGAAAAGCTGTTTTCCATGAGAGAAATTTTAGGTCAGCAGTAGCAATGAGCTGAAATGGCAGAGGCATGGATTTTTATGAAAGAAAAAGATAGGCCCTTGTGAAGCATCTCAGTTAAGTATTGCAGAATCTGAGGAATACTGGGCATTGCTGTGCTTTATTCCTTGTGCTTGGTTCCAGGCACAGAATCTTTTCCATTTGTCAGCATAAGATTTTCCAGTGCTAGGCCTTCTAGCCTCCAAAATGACTCCATCACAGGTGTGCTGAGAGATGTAAAGGGTGAAATTAGTTGATTAGCCACACTGCAAGGTTCAAAGTTTGGAGCTGAGTGTGCAGAATTTGACAGTTCTGCTGAGACAATAGGTAAGATGTCTGAGGCAGGTACCACGGAGGAAGGTGCGACACATTGCGCAGGAGTGGGTACCAGTGTTGGCGAGGCCAGTCTGGAGCAATCAGAATAATTTTTGGTTTGTCCTGTCTGACTTTTAGTAGGACTTTGGAGAGCAGAGTCAGAGGGGGAAAGGCAGAGAGTGATCGTTTTTTCCAGCTGAAGGATAGAGCATCCACTTTCCAAGCTTTTTTGTGATGAATTCTTGTGCAGAATTTGTCCAACTGATAGTTTTGGGGTGAGGCAAAAAGATCTATGTCTGGGCTCCCCCATTTGCGTGTCAACATGCTGAAAATTTGTGGTTCCAGTTTCCATTTGTGTGGGTCCATAAGGTTTCTGTTTAGTTTGTCTGCCAGAGTATTTAGCTTTCCTGGCAGGAATTGAGCTTGTAGATGTATTTTATTAGTCAAGGCCGTGTTCCATAATGCCATGGCTAGTCTGCAAAGGGGGAAGGAATGTGTACCCCCCTGCTTGTTTATGTACCATGACTGTGGTGTTGTCTGTCTTTATCAGTAGTTGTCCTGGATGAAGGTAGTCCTTGAAGGCTGTCAAGAGCATTCTGTACAGCTAGCATCTCTTTCTGACTGATATGTAGGTGCATTTGATTTGGGCTCCATTTGCCCTGAATGCATCTCCCTGCCAGATGCGCCCCCCCCCCCAGAATAGTCGGATGCGTCTGTAGTCAGGGTTTGGGTGGCAGGGGGTGGAATGAATGACAGTCCCTTGTTTTGGTGGCAGACCTCTGCCCACCATAGGAACTCTAATTGCAGGCAAGGTATGATCGTTATCATTGTTTCCAGGATGTGACAATGTTGACTCCATAAGCTTTTTAGGTACCATTGAAGTTTCCTCATATGCAGTCTTGCATATGGAATTAGAAGAATGCAGGAGGCCATGAACCCTAAGGCTTGCAGAATTTGTCTTGCAGATAGCTGGGTTTTTGTGGCCACCTGTTTGAAGTAAATCATCAATTGAATTTGCTTTTCTGGCGTAAGGTAAGTCATCTGGGCAGTTGTATTCAAGCTTTCACCCAGGAATGTAATTTTTTGAGAGCGTGCCAGTTGTGATTTATTTTCATTTATGGTGTACCCTAGACAAGTTAGAACCCTTTGTACAAACGCCAGATGTTTTAGAAGAGTGTCCTTGTTTTCTGCCTGAATTAGGAAATCGTCCAGGTATCTGAATATTTCTTTGCCTGCAAAATGCAATTACTGGTGCCAGGCACTTTGTGAAGACCCTGGGCGCAGTGGATAAGTGAAAGAGCAGGGCAGAGAAAGTACAGTTGTGTACACTTACCATAAATGTAGATGTTCGAGTGTATTCACTGTTGCAGTCATTACATTTGGGTAATCTGCTGGCAGGTTGCCCTCAGTCGTCCTGAATTCCAAAGTCTTGGGTCCTGCATCGGTTGCGGTTTTCTCTTCCATGACGTCAGGTCGTCAGGGGTATAAAACATGCAGCCGACGCCATTTTCTTTAGTTTTTCTTGCCCCCCGATGTCAGGTGCCCCCCAAAAAGGTAGCAAAATGATATATATATATATTTATATAGATGCATCAGTATAAACTTTAACTACATCTACAAGTAGATACACCACATAGGTTGTAGAAGATGGAGAAGGAAAGATAAACTTCAGAATGACAGGGAGATGGCAGGAGGGTAACCTAGACTGCAACAGTGAATACACTCGAACAGCTACATTTATGGTAAGTGTACACAACTGTACTATGTTCTTCATGTTTCACTGTTGCAGTCATTACACTTGGGTAGAATCCCAAAGCTATGTTTGGGAGGCTGGAGCTAAAGAGCATTAGGTGCGGCTATAAGGCCCTGCAGCACTGCAGTGGCAAAGTCTGCCCCGGACTTAGAGTAGAGAGGCAAATGGTAATGCTTTGTAAAGGTGTGAATAGAACTCCAAGTAGCAGCCTCTAGAATGGCTTTGGTTGGTACTCCTCTGAGAAAGGCTGCTGAAATAGCTGTAGCTCTTGTGGAATGAGACCTAATGAACTTGGGCACAGGTTTACCATGGTGTAAGCAGCAGAAACGGATGCAGTGGCTTATCCACTTTGAAACTGTCTGCTTTGAAATAGCCTTTCCTTTTGATCCTGCAGCATATGACTAGTAACTGCTCAGTTATTCTTAGAGCTTTAGTCCTGCAGCATATGACACTAGTAAATGCTCAGTTTTTCTTAGAGCTTTAGTCCTCCTCAAGTAGAATCTTAGCTGCCTGTGTACGTCCAAGGAATGCATAATTCTCTCCCCCTTGTTCTGCGGATTTGGATAAAAAGTTGGCAATTGAATTGTTTGGTTAAGAGCCACACTGGAAACCACCTTAGGCATAAAAGTAGGATTTGTCCTCGGAGACACCCTGTCTGGGTAAAATATGATAAAAGGCTCTACAGCCATGAGGGCCTGTAGCTCTGAAACTCTTCTTGCTGAAGTAATTCCTAGTAGCAGAGCTGTTTTCCATGATAAGAACTTTACATCAGCGGTAGCAGCTGGTTCAAATGAAGGCAGGGTGAGTTTTTCCAACACATAATTGAGGTCCCATGCAGGTAATGG
Source organism: Protopterus annectens (assembly GCF_019279795.1). Taxonomy (NCBI): domain Eukaryota; kingdom Metazoa; phylum Chordata; order Ceratodontiformes; family Protopteridae; genus Protopterus; species Protopterus annectens. Next base: position 420,555,681 of record NC_056732.1, read on the forward strand.
TGATCTTCTAGGAGGCCTTAAATTTTTGGCTCCTCTAAGATACTGCTTTAGTAAAGGATGAGAAAAGATTGGTGGCTCTGCATTGTAATGAGCCGAAATGGCAGAGGCATGGATTTTGATTGATGAGAAAGATAGGCCTTTGTCAAGCATCTCAGTTAAATATTGTAACATCTGAGAAATATTTAGTTCTGCTGTATCAGTTCCTTGTGCTCGATTCCAAGCACAGAATCTCTTCCATTTGTCAGCATAAGATTTTTTTAGTACTAGTCCTTCTGACTTCCAAAATGACATCCACCACAGCTTTACTGAGAGGTGTTGTTTGTATAACTACATGAGCAGCCATGCTGCCAGGTTCAGTGCCTGTAGTTGACTGTGCAGGATCTGATTGTTTTGATGGGACAGTAGCTGAGGTCTTTGAGGTAAAGTCCAAGCTGGGTACTGAGACAAGTTTCTTAGGATTGGGTACCAGTACTGGCGGGGCCAGTCCGGGGCGATTAGTTGGTTTCTCTTGTCTGACTTTTAGGAGGACCTTGGGGAGAAGAGGCAGAGGAGGAAAGGCGTAAACTGATAGGTTTTTCCAACTGAAGGATAGGGCGACCACTTTCCATGCTTGTCTGTGATAAGTCCTTGTGTAGAATCTTTTCAATTGATAATTTTGAGGAGAGGCAAATAGATCTATATCTGGGCTCCCCCATTTCTCTGTTATCATCCTGAAGACCTGTGGATTTAGTTTCCACTCATGAGGATCCATAAGGTTTCTGCTTAAATCGTCTGCCAGTGTATTTTGCTTTCCTGGCAGGAATTGAGCTTGAAGATGTATTTGGTAGGTCAAAGCTGTGCCCCACAGTACCATGGCTAATCTGCAAAGGGGGTATGAGTGTGTGCCCCCTTGCTTGTTTATATACCACATGACTGTGGTGTTGTCCGTCTTCATCAGTAGTTGTCCTGGATGAAGTAAGTCCTTGAAGGCTGTTAGGGCATTTTGAACAGCTAGCATCTCTTTCTGGTTGATATGTAGATGCATTTGTTTTGGGGTCCATATGCCCTGAAGGCATCTTCCTGCCATGTGGGCCCCCCCAGGCATAATCTGATGCATCTGTTGTTAAAGTTTGGCTGGCAGGGGGGAGAGTGAAGGCCCGTCCCATGTTTTGGTGACATGCCGTTGCCCACCATTGAAACTCCTGTTGTAGGCAGGGAATGAGAGGAATCGTTGCTTCCTGACTGTGAGAATGTTGACTCCATAAACGTTTCAGGTACTATTGAAGTTTCCTCATATGCAGTCTTGCATATGGAATCAGTAGGATGCATGATTCCATGAAGCCCAGAGCCAGCAGAATTTGTCTTGCAGATAACTGGGTTTTTGTTGCCATCAGTTTGAAGTAAGCAGTCAGTTGCCTTTGCTTGTCTGGCGTGAGGTAAGCCATCTGGGCAGTTGTACTCAAGCTTGCACCCGGGAATGTTATCTTTTGAGAGGATACCAGTTGTGATTTATTTTCGTTTATTGTGTAGCCCAGGCATGTTAGAAGCCTTTTCACAAACGCCAGGTGTCGGAGAAGAATGTCCTTGTTCTCTGCTTGAATGAGACAGTCGTCTAAGTAAGGATATATTTGTATAATTCTTTGTCTGTAAAATGCAATTACTGGTGCCAGGCACTTTGTAAAGACCCTGGGCGCAGTAGAGAAGCCAAAGGGCAGTGCAGAGAATTGGTAATGCATTAAGCCAGCCTTGAATCTGAGGTATCGTCTGCACGATTGTCTTACTGGGACATGCAGGTATGCCTCTTTTAGGTCCAATGTCACCAGCCAAGCATTCTTGCCCAGCACGGGCAGAAGCTGCTGCAAAGTCAGCATTATGAATTTTGGAATATCTAGGTATGTGTTCAAAATCGATAAATCCACAGTGTTGGCCACCAGGCCTTGTCCTTTCTGGGTACCAAGAACAGTCGAGTAAAAACCTTGTCTTTTTTCCTGTTCTGGTACTGGTCGAATGACCCCCATATCCATGAGGGACGTAATCTGCTTCTGTGCCTCTGCCCGTTGATTTTTTTGGCAGATCTGGCCAACCATTTGCCATTGGCAGAGTGTGGAAATGGAATCTGTATCCCTGTGATACTATGTTTAGTACCCACTTGTCCTGGGTTATTAAATGGCAATTTGGAGCAAAAAGTACTAACTTTCCCCCTATGGGTGCTGCCAAAAGATAAGTGCTTGGTGTAGGCAGAGGGAAGTCATTGGGATTTTCTGTAGGTTTGCGCTTTATCTCCTCCAGATTTAGAGGTAAAAGCGCTCCATTGCTTTGACCTGTATGAATCTTGCGCCTGGTATCTGGAACCCTTAGGGCGTCTGGATTTGCCCCTTTGAGCTCTGTCTGACACAGGACAGGACCAATTTTTTGTAGGCCAGTGTCTACTCAATCTAGGCAGCTGCACTTGTAAGAAATCTTTAACAGTTTGCATAGACTTAGCTGAGTCTTCCATTTTCTTTAAAACCTCTTCTGCCTTAATACCAAACAGAGAATCATGCTGTAAAGATGCATCTAGCAATTTAGCTTTAACATGATCAGACAAATTCTGTTCCTTTAACCAGGCATGCCTCCTAATCACAGATCCAGTAACTGCGGCCCTGCAGGAGGCCTCTAAGGAGTCAAAACCACATTGCAAAGTATGCTTTCCAACCTGTTCATCTGCATGCAATAATTCCTGCATTTTTTTTATTTTCTGCACATTCTGAAATCAACATTATTTTCTGTTTCAGCAATCCCATAACATGCTGTTGGTACTTAAGCATATGAAATTGACAGTTTAAGGCCCTGATTGCCAAGGTTGCAGATGTATAAACCTTTTTTCCCATCTGTCCAGTGCCCTTGAATCTCTGTCACAGGGGGGGTAGGATTTTTTGCTGTTGAGGCCTTAACTCCCTTGGGACCCTGTGAAATAGTTTCAGGATCAGCAGCAGGGTTTCTAAATAAAAATTTATGTGAGTCAGGGACCCTGTAATATCTGTCAGGCTTACTGGGAGCTGGAGGTAATGAGTCAGGGGTCAAGCTTGACTCCGAAAATACATCATCCACAATGTCTAAAACAGGGGGAATGGCTAAAGGCTTGTGCTGAGGGAGAAGGAAATCCCTGAGCCTCTTTTTTGATTCTGAGAAGTCTTGACTCTCCCAGAGAAAATGCCCCCTCAAAGTATGCAAGGTTTCTCCAAATGAATATTCCTCAGGAGGAGATGCAGATGGTATAGACTCCTCTGCATCAGAATCCTCATAGGGAGGTATAGATAATTCCTGATCAGAAGAGGAATCAGAAGAAAAAGAAACCTGATCTGAAGATTCATAATCAGTGTCTTGCCTAGGCCCTCTATTCTGGAGGGGGATGGGTACCCCTGATCAAGGTAATGAGGTCTTCAGCCATTTTGATCATCTGTTTTTTAGGCATAGAGGCCTGTGCATGTGGCTCATGCCTCAGTTTTTTTTAGTTTTAGAAGTTGCTTTTGTCCTTGGTTTTGCAGCTGTCGTCGGTTTGATATACAAATGTTGAGGTCTGAATACACACTCCGAAGCCTGTGCCTGCTCAGCAGCTCCGGACCCATCCGAGGGAGAGACATCCATCGGTCCAATACCTTGAGTATCTTGCGGCATGCCGGACTCCACATGGGTGTCGGTAGAGGCCTGCGACTCGAAGGTAGCGGGTATCAGAGGCTGCAAAAGCACCTCACTGAGTACCGGTGAACTGGCGACTGGCTTAGGAGAAGCTTCGTCGGTTTTGAATCTTGACCGCCTTTCCCTGTCCTTTTCTTTGCATTTTTTATGTACTCTGGTAGTCGGATTACTATCAGACGATATTTCTGGGTAGTTAAATCTGTTTCCAAAATACTTTCATGCCAAAATATACCGTTGGTTAAATCTACCACAAAACCGACAGTCAGGCACGTTGTGATCAGGGCCTAGGCAAGGAATACAGTATAAATGGAAATCCTTATGAGGTATTTGCTTCCCACAAGTAATACAATTATTAACTTTTTCTGACATGGTAAGGAGCAAGAAAAAAGTTTCCCCAACGGGGTACTTAGCTTTAGTGAAGACTTCAGTTCTGAAACTCAAACATTTCAGTAGTCGGCCGACCGGCACTTGCGAAATGCTTCTGCTTCGGGCACCGAGCGGCAAGAAAGACTAAAGAAAATGGTGTCGGCTGCATGTTTTATACCCCTGATGACCTGATGTCATGGAAGAGAAGACAGGAACCGACGCAGGACCCAAGACTTTGGAATTCAGGCCGACTGAGGGCAACCTGCCAACAGATTACCCAAATGTAGTGACTGCAACAGTGAAATAGGAAGAAAGTACAGTTTTGTACCTACCATAAATGTAGATGTTCGAGTGTATATACTGCTGCAGTCATCACACTTGGGTTATCCTGCCGTCAGGCGGTCCCATGGTCGGCGAATCCCAAAGTCTTGGTCTGGCGTCGGTTGTTGTCGCTTCTTCCCTGACGTCAGTGCGACAGGGGTATAAAAGAGGCAGCCCACGCCATTTTCAGTTTTTCTTGCCCCAGATGTCAGGTGCCCCCAACTTGGGAGGCAATACAAATAACTATGCAAAATACCTTAGTAGATAAACAATAGTACTAGCTGTTAGCAAATACACCATATAGGCAGGCATCCATTAGACTGATGTACATGGAGTTATAACTAACACCCTGGTATGTAGAGGGGATGGTGGGAGGGTAACCTGGACTGCAGCAGAATATACACTCGAACATCTACATTTATGGTAGGTACAAAACTGTACTATGTTCATCGTGTAATACTGCTGCAGTCATCACACTTGGGTTGAATCTCAAAGCTATGGATGGGTGGCTGGTACTAAACTGGGTTAGGTGAAGCTAGGATGCCCTGCAGAACTGCAGTGGCAAAACCAGCTCTGGTTTTTGAGTATAATGGAAGGTGGTAGTGCTTGGTAAAGGTGTGCACTGAACTCCAAGTAGCTGCCTCCAGAATGTCCTTGGTTGGAACCCCCTGAGAAAGGCTGTTGAGGTTGCTGTAGCCCTGGTAGAATGGGGCCTAATATTAACAGGCACTGCTTTCCCATGGTGCGAGTAGCAAAAACGGATACAATGTGCTATCCATTTGGAGATGGTCTGTTTTGAAATAGCCTTTCCTTGTGAACCTGCAGCATAGGATACAAAGAGTTGGTCGGTTTTTCTGAAGGTCTTTGTCTTATCCAAATAGTAACGTAGCTGTATGTGAATGTCCAAAGAGTGAAGGAGTCTTTCTCCTTTATTCTGGGGGTTTGGATAAAAGGTGGGTAAATGAATGGTCTGATTCAAAGCCACACTGGATACTACCTTTGGCATAAAGGTAGGGTTACTTTGTGATGGAAAATGATGAAAGGTTCCACTGCCATAAGTGCCTGTAGTTCTGAGACCCTGCATGCTGAGGTGATAGCCAGCAACAGAGCTGTTTTCCATGACAAGTATTGTAGTTCTGCTGAGAAGGCTGGTTCGAAAGGAGGCAGTGTTAATTTTTCTAAAACGAAGTTGAGGTCCCAAGCTGGTGTTGGGGGGTTTTCGGGGGGGGGGTGTCTTATATTCTTAGCCCCTCTAAGAAACTGCCTTAGTAAAGGGTGTGAGAATATGGGAGGATCCGTATCATATTGAGCTGAAATGGCTGAAGCATGGATCTTAATGGATGAGAAAGAACGGCCTTTGTGTACATCTCAGTTAAGTACTGCAGTATTTGAGGAATGTTTGGTATCCAAGGATTTTGGCATTTAACCTGGTTCCATGCACAAAATCTTTTCCATTTGTCTGAGTAACGTTTTCTAGTGCTGGGCCTCCTGGCCTCCAAAATGACATTCAGGATGTCCTTTGAGAGAAGTGTTGATTGATAATTCAAGGTATTCTCCATGCAGCTAAATTTAAAGTCCTGAGCTGACTGTGAAGGATCTGAGAGTTTTGCTGAGTCAACAGAAGTGGGAATTGAGGTAAGATCCACGGAGGGCTGTGAGTCAAGGTCCTTAGTAATGGGTACCAGTGCTGACGTGGCCAGTCCGGAGCAATGAGGATCATTTGAGGTCTCTCTGATCTGACTTTCAGTAATACCTTGGTCAAGAGAGGTAGTGGTGGGAAGGCATAGACTGTCAATGCTGTCCAACTGAATGATAGGGCGTCCACTTTCCAGGCTAGGGAATGATAAGTCCTTGTGCAAAATTTCTGTAGTTGGCAATTGTTGGGGGAGGCAAATAGATCTATGGCTGGGCGTCCCCACTTTTGAGTTATCATTGAAAATACTTGTGGGTGTAGTCTCCACTCGTGAGGATCTGCCAAATTTCTGCTTAATTCGTCTGCCAATATGTTTTCCTTTCTTGGCAGGAATTGTGCTTGCAGTTGTATTTGGAACGTCAATGCTGTGTTCCACAAGGTCATTGCCTGTCTGCATAAAGAGTAGGAGTGTGTTCCTCCCTGTTTGTTTATGTACCACATAACTGTGGTGTTGTCTGTCCTTATTAGTAGTTGTCCTGGATGCAAGAGGCCCTTGAAGGCTGTCAGTGCATTTTGCACAGCTAGCATCTCTTTTTGGTTGATGTGTAGATGCATTTGTGCTGCGGACCATTTTCCCTGTATGCACTGTCCTGCCATGTGTGCTCCCAAGGCGTAGTCAGAAGAATTTGTTGTCATAGTTTGGTTTGCTGGTGGTAAGACAAAAGGAAGACCCTTGTTTAATTGACATGCTTGAGCCCACCATAGGAACTCTTTTTGAAGGCAGGGAATGAGAGATATACTTGTTTCGTGGCTGTGCCTGTGTTGAGTCCATACACTTTTCAGGTACCATTGTAATTTCCTCATATGCAGCTTTGCATGTGGAATTAGTTGAATGCAGGATGCCATGAACCCCGATGCCTGCAGGATTTTCCTTGCAGAGAGCTGGGTAAAAATTGCCATCTTTTTGAAGTATTGAGTCAGTTGTTTTTGTTTGTCTGGCATGAGATAAGCCATCTGGGCCGTTGTATTTAAGCTGGCACCCAGGAATATTATGTCTTGTGAGGGTATTAGCCTTGACTTCTTTTTGTTTACTGTGTACCCTAGGCAACTTAGCAGCTTTGTTACAAATGCCAGATGTTGTAATAGAATGGCCTTACTGTCCGCTTGGATCAGGCAGTCGTCCAGATATGGATAAATTTGTATTCCTCGTTGTCTGCAGTATGCAATTGCTGATGCCAGGCATTTCGTAAATACTCTGGGCGCAGTAGATAAGCCAAAGGGCAATGCAGAGAATTGATAATGCGTTGTACCTGCCAAAAATCTGAGGTATCTTCTGCAATCTTGTCCGATAGGGACATGCAGGTATGCCTCTTTGAGGTCCAACGTTACCAGCCAAGACTCCTTGCCCAGCATGGGAAGAAGCTGCTGTAGTGTGAGCATTTTGAATTTGGGTACCTCCAGGTAAGTGTTTAGAATTGAGAGATCAAAAATGGGTCTCCAGGCTTTGTCCTTTCTTGGTACTAGAAACAGTCGAGTAAAAACCTTGACCTTGCTCCTTTGTAGGTACCCTTTGAATTGCTTTCATATCCATGAGAGCTGAAATTTGCGTTTGTGCCTCTGCCCATTGGTTTGGAGGCAGATCTGGCATGCCTCTCATCCGTGGTAAAGTGTGAAAATGAAATCTGTAGCCTCGGGTAATAATATCCAGAACCCATTTGTCCTTTGTTATGATGCGCCAATTTTGTGGAAATAGATCCAGTTTTCCTCCCAAAGGTGCTGCCAGAGCAATTTTGCTTGGCAGGCGAAGAGGGAAGTCATTGTGTTTGTTTCCTGAAGGGTTGAGATCTTTTGTCTCCACCTCTGCGTTGTCGTGTGCCATTGTCTACTCCTGAAAGAACCTTGTGGCTGGCCTCTGCCCCTTGGGTGTCAGTACCTACCCCTTTGGGGTCTGTCTGATGCAGGAAAGGACCAGTTTTTTGATGGCCAGTTCCTGCTGAAACGGGGAGGTTGTACCTGTAAAAAATCTAACCGTCTGCATAGATTTTGCCTTTTCTTCCATTTTCTTTAAAACTTCCTCTGCTTTGACACCAAATAACACATCTTTCTGCAATGGAGCATCCAATAACTTTGCTTTGACATGTTCTGGTCAGGCTTGCTCTTTTAGCCAAGCATGTCTATGTATTACAGATCCTGTGACAGCTTCTCTACATGAGGCTTCCAATGAATCAAAACCACACTGTAAGGTACGTTTTCCCACCTGTTCTGCTGCATGCAGCAAATCCTGCATCTCTTTGAAATCAGGTTGATCTGTCTGAGGGATCATTTTCTGCTTTAACTGTGTAATCAAGTACTGCTGGTATTTTAGCAAGTGGAATTGGCAGTTTAAGGCCCTCATGGCCAAAGTGGCAGACGTATACACTTTCTTCCCCCATATTTCTAATGCTCTGGAATCTCTTTCAGAAGGTAGTGGATTCTTAGCAGTAGAGGCCTTAACCCCTTTGGGACCCTGGGAAATGGTTTCGGGGTCTGCAACAGGGCTTTTATATAGAAACATATGAGAATCAGGAACTCGGTAGTATCTGTCTGGTTTAGCTGGTGCAGGAGGTAAGGAGTCTGGGTTTAGACTAGATTCGGAGTAGACATCATCCAAAATATCTAAAACTGGAGGAATTGCAAGGGGTCTATGCTGTGGGAGAAGAAGAAACTCACGGAGTCTTTTCTTAGAGTCAGAGTAATCTTGGCCTTCCCAGTGGAAGTGTTCCCTCATGGTGTGTAAAGTTTCCCCGAAAGAGTAGTCTTCAGGGGGGAAGACAGAGGGAATGAACTCTTCAGCATCTGAGTCTTCATAAGGAGGGAAGGAATAATCCTGGTCCTCAGAGTTAGCTGAGGAAATGGATGCTTGGTCAGAGGAAGGATAGTCTTCCTCCAGTCTAGGCCTTTTGTCAAGAGGGGGTTGTGAACCCCTGATAAGGGTAATTAAATCCTCAGCCATCTTAAGCATCTGTTTTTTAGGCATAGGGGCCTGTGGGGGGGACTGTGGACCCAGTTTCCTAACTTTTAAGGGGGCTTTAAGTTTAGCATAAGACTTAATAGAGATAGTTGTCGGTTTGAAGACACCTTCAGAAACCGAAGGCTTATCCAAAATCTCCTGATCTCCATCAGGGTTGGCGTCTGAGGGGTGAGATGGAACCGGCTCCTGAGGCCCAGCTGATTCGGTCTGGGAGGCCGTCAGAATTTCTAAATCTGCGGTAGTCAGGGGCTGCGTAGGCGCCTCGCTGAAAAACGGAGAACCGGCAGCAGGCCTTGCTGAGGCCTCGGTATCTGGTCTTGGCCTAGGTTGCCTGTCCTTATCCTTGCGTTTTTAATCATTGCTGATGTCGGTTGATCTGATGACATGCTATAATTAAATTTTCTGCCAAAATAATGTTGGGGCGAAATCTGCCCGACGCTTGATTGTACGTTTGTTGAACCTAGCACAAAACCGACAACCAGAGACGTCGTGGTCTGGGCCTAGGCAAGGCATACAATAAGAATGAAAATCCTTATGAGGTATTTGCTTCCCACAAGAAATGCAATTATTAACTTTGTCTGACATCGGTCTGAGGCAATAAAAGTTTCCCCAACGGGGTACTTCTTTTAGAGAAGACTTCGGGCTGAAATTCGATTAGAAAATCTCAGGAGCTGGCCGACTGGCACTCGTGAACTGCTTCTGCTTCGGGCACCGCGCGGCAAGAAAGACTGAAGAAAATGGTGTCGGTTGCCTCTTTTATACCCCTGTCGCACTGACGTCAGGGAAGAAGCGACGACAACTGACGCCGGACCAAGACTTTGGGATTCGGCCGACTGCAGGACCGCATGACAGCAGGATAACCCAAGTGTGATGACTGCAGCAGTATTACACGATGAACATCATCTGGTAATGCAAGTAGCCTGCTTTGAAGCAGAGGTATCGTCTGCAAGATTCCCTGATTGGGATATGCAGGTAAGCCTCTTTTTAAGTCTAGAGTTACCAACCAGGCATCTTTGCCTAGCATAGGTAGTAACTGTTGAAGAGTCAGCATCTTGAATTTTGGAATGTCCAGAAATGTATTTATAATGGATAAGTCCAGAATTAGACGCCATGATTTGTCTTTTCTGGGTACCAGGAAAAGTCTTGAATAGAAACCTTGTCCCTTTTCTGGTACTGGTTGAATAGCCCCCATATTCATGAGGGACATAACTTGTTTCTGGGCCTCTGCCTACTGATTTGGAGGCAGATCTGGCCATCCATTTGGGATTGGCAACATGTGGAAACAAAATCTGTATCCCTGGGATACTATATTTAAAACCCATTTGTCCTGGGTAATCAGTTGCCAGTTTCGTGCATGAAGTGCCAGTTTTCCCCCCAAGGGGCGGTCAAAAGATAAGTGCTTGGTGATTCCAGTGGAAAGTCATTGAGACTGTTTACCATAGGGAGATGCCTTGCTGCTTCCAGATTTGGAGGTGGATGCACCCCATTGCTTTGATCTAAAGGTTCCTTGCGACTGAAACCTGGAGCCTTTGGAATGTCTGGGTTTGACCTGACTGGCTCTAGTGGGTACTGGAAAGGACTAGTTCTACTAAACCTGGGTGGCTGCAAGAAATCTTTCACAGTCTGCATAGATTTAGCTTCATCTTCCATCTTTTTTAAAACTTCTTCAGCCTTATTACCAAAGAGACTGTCCTGTTGTAAAGGAGCATCCAACAATTTTGCTTTAACATGGTCAGGCAGACTTTGCTCCTTGAGACAAGCATGCCGTCTTATCACAGATCCAGTTACAGCAGCCCTGCAAGAGGCCTCCAAGTAATCAAAACCACATTGCAAATTATGCTTTCCAACTTGAATGTAATAACTCCTGCAACTCTCTTTCCACACAGTCAGAAATCAACATAATTTTCTGTTTAAGTAAACCCATGACATGCTGTTGATATTTAAGCATATGAAATTGACAGTTTAAAGCCCTGATTGCCAAGGTTGCAGACGTGTAAACCTTCTTACCCCACCTATCCAGTGCCCTGGAATCTCTGTCAGAAGGGGTAGGATTTTTAGCGGTAGAGGCCTTAACGCCCTTGGGACCCTGGGAAATGGTTTCAGGGCCAGCAGTAGGGTTTTTGAAAAGGAATGTGTGGGAGTCAGGAACCCTGTAGTATCTGTCTGGCTTACTAGGAGCCGGAGGCAGGGAATCAGGAGTCATACTGGATTCTGAGAAAACATCAACAATGTCTAGAACAGGAGGTATAGCCAAAGGCCTATGCTAAATCCTTAAGTCTCTTTTTAGATTCAGAGAAATCCTGACTCTCCTAGTGGAAGTGTTTCCTTAAGGTATGCAAAGTTTCTCCAAAAGAGAAATCCTCAGGGGGAGAAGCAGAAGGGATAGAGTCTTCTGCATCAGAATCCCCATAAGTGGGTATAGATAAATCTCGATCAGGAGAGAAATCAGAAGAAATAGAAACCTGATCTAAAGATTTCATAGTCAGCGCCTTACCTAGGCCTCTTAGCAGGAGGGGGATGGGTACCCCTGATCAAGGTAATTAAATCTTCAGCCATTTTGATCATTTGTTTTTTAGGCATTGGGGCCTGTACACGTGGCTCAAGCGTCAGTTTTTTAGACATAGAAGTAGTTTTTGGCCTTAGTTTCGAAGATGGCGTTGGTTTAATATGCAAATCTTTAGGCCTGAAAACACCCTCAGAAGCCGGTGCTTGCTCAGCGGCTCCGGACCCATCCAAGGTAGAGACATCCGCGGGTTCAATACTTAAAAGTATTTTGCCACATACCGGACTCCGAATGGGTCTCAGTAGAGGCCTGCGAATCAAAAGTAACGGGTATCAGGGGCTGCGAAAGTGCCTCACTGAGTACCGGCAAACTGGCGACTGGCTTAGGAGAAGCATCGTCATTGGTTTTGGACCTCGACGGTCTGTCTCTTGCCTTTTTCTTTGCGTTTTTTAGGTATTCCGGTAGTCGGATTGCTAACCAACGACATTTCTGGATAGTTAAATCTTGAGCCAAAATATTTAGAATCAAAAATACACCAACGTTTAACCGTGTGTTGATTAAATTTAGCACAAAACTGACAGCAAGACATGTTGTGGTCAGGGCCTAGGCAAGGAATACAGTACAAATGAAAATCCTTATCGAGGTATTTGCTTCCCACAAGTAATGCAATTAACTTTTACTGACATCGGTAAGGAGCAAGAAAAAGTTTCCCCAACGGGGTACTTAGCTTTTAGTTAAAGACTTTGGTTCTGAAACTTGAAAATGAAAATTTCAGGAGTCTGCCGACTGGCATTTGCCAACTACTTCTGCTTCGGCACCGCGCGGCAAGGAAGACTGATGTAATGGCGTTGGCTGCATGTTTTATACCCCTGACGTCATGGAAGAAGGGACAGCAACTGATGCAGGACCCAAGACTTTGTTAATCAGGTCGACTGAGGGCAACCTTCCAGCAGATTACCCAAATGTAATAACTGCAACAGTGAAACACGAAGAACATATGACCTTAGGCTGCACTGTTGTTCCTATGGTGGAAGTAAGCAGGCAGCATTTTCTGAGCTGCTCCAGAGTGAATAAGTTAAAAGGAGTTGAGTCATTTTTTTTTTTTTCAAAACAAAAATTAAGATCCTGGGGAGGAGGAACAGGCTTCCTGGGAAGCCTAATATGAAGGACACTTTTTAACACTTGTTTAGCCTCAAATCTAGAAGCTAAAGGAGAAGATAAAGGCAGACAAGCAGAGATAGCTGATAAATGGGCCTTAACAGAAGAATAAGCCAACCTAGCATTCAGCAATTCACAAAGATAACACGAGAACCAAAGGAACATCCACTGAAAGTGGGTCAAGGCTACAAGACAGACACCAAACAGAAAACCTCTTTCATATGAATGAGTAGGATTTCCTAGTATTCGGTTTCCTGGCTTCCTTCAGAACCCTAAGCACACCCTCAGAAAAAAGGTGTCTGTGGAATCAAAATCCTATCACCCACAGTGTCAGCTGAAGAGTGAAGAGATGGGGGTGGATGTGAGATCCCTAAGTGTGTGTGTGTCCACCCTGTGAGGTAACCTGTGATGATTGCCCTCGGCTACATGCAGGAGAAGAGGGAACCAATGCTGTCTTAACCAAAAAGGAGTCACCAACAAGATTTTGGAAGCATACTGCTGAATTTTGAACAGGACTTTTGGAATGAGGGGATGGGGAGGGACAGCATAAAGAAACACCCCCTTAAAAGCAAAAGATAGGGCATCCACCTTCCAAACCAGAAGACCTGGGACTCTGGTACAAAACAGAGCAAGCTGCCTGTTCAGAGGGGAGGCAAACAGATCTATTTGAGGAGTAACCCACTGGTGGACAATATCCGAAAACACATCCATGTGAAGCATACATTCGTGGGACTGAGTAAAGGACCTGCTCAGTGTGTCTGCCACAATGTTTTGACCTGAGGGAATGTAAACTGCCTAAAGAGTCACTTGATACAGAACAGCAAGACCCCACAGCAGGAGTACTAACTGGCAAAGATGATAAGATCCCCCCCTCCCACATTTGTTTACATAACACATCACTGTGGTATTGTCTGCAAATACCTTGAGAGATCCTGGGGAGAAAAGAGGATGAAAAGTCTGAAGCGCCAGCAGAACAGCTCTCATATAAATGATGTGCTCCTTCTGCTGAAGAGGCAACCATACCCCCTGCACATTTAGGGAGCCAAAAGCTGCTCCCGGATCCCACGTGTGAAGCATCTGTGAACAGCTCCTGAGAGGGAAGAGAGGGATGAAAAGGGAGCCCTGGATTTAATTGCCTCGAAATTCTGGGAGCCCTGGATTTAGAGGCAACTGCTGGATCCACCAGTGAAGTTCCTTCTTGAGACAAGTTAGAAGAAGAAAGATCAGTTGTGTAAGAACTTACCTTAACAACAGACGTTGTCCTCTTCTCTGTTGTAGTATTCTTACATGAGGAAGTTGCCTGCCAGGGCAACGACCCAATGTTGGCCAGTATATCAAAGTCTTTTACTCCCTTAAGGTGTGCGGTACACATCTGACATAGGCCACTATCAGACGTCGGCCATAAAAAGAGACATACGCATGCACCATCCTAAGAAATGAAGCCTCAGGTGGAGACCGTCTAAGGGAAAGATGAGCAATGTATCCAAGAATGCCAGGAAATGGAGGAAGGAGGGTGGGATAGAATACTGCAAAAGAGAAGAGAAGGACATCTATCGCTATGTTAAGTTCTTACACAACTAATCTATGCCCTTCTAGTCATCTGTTGCAGTATTCTTACATGAGGGAGAACACAAAATCTCATGCAGAAAGGGAGGAAGAAGTGGCACAGGGACTCTCCAAGAAGCCATGGAGAATGGCCCTGGTGAACCCTGCCCTGGATTTGCAGATGGAATTCAGCTTACACTGCTTAGTGAAGGTGTGGACAGATGTCCAAGTAGCTGCTTCTAAGATAGAGTTGGTGTCTAACCCTTTGAGGAATGCCCCCGAAGAAGATACTGCCCTTGGAGGGTGAGTTTTGATTGGGCCTGGAAGAGCTTTACCATGGTGGATATAGCAACAAGCAATGGATATGGATATCCAGTTGGAGATGGTCTGTTTGGACACAAGCAATCCCAGAGCCCTGGTATGAAATGACACAAACAGTTGGTCTGATTTTCTAAAGGATCTGGTCTTGTGTAGGTAAAACCTGAGTTGGCTACGTACATCAAGAGTGTGTAGGATCCTTTCACTACTGTTCTGGGGAGAGGGTAAAAGGTGGGAAGATGAATAGCCTGGTTTAAGGACAATTCATTAACTACCTTTGGCATGAAGGAGGGGGTTGATATGAAGGGAAACCCTGTCTTTGTGGAAGGAAAGGAGGAAAGCCCATAAGGGCTTGTAATTCTGACACCCGCTTGGCAGAGGTACAGTGGATAAAAAAGTGTACACACCCTGTTAAAATGCCAGCTTTGTGATATAAAAAAATGAGACTACAATAAATCATTTCAAAGCTTTTCCCACCTTTAATGCGACCTATAACCTGTATAATTCAATTGAAAAACAAATCTGTTAGGGGAAAAAATATAAAAAATAAAAAACGTACAATAAGCTGGTTGCATAAGTGTGCACACCCTTAAACTAATACTTTGTTGAAGCACCTTTTGATTTAATTACAGCATTAAGTCTTCTTGGGTAGGAGTCTATGGCACAACCTGACTTGGCAATATTTGCCAACTCTTCCTCGCAAAAGTGCTCCAAATCTGTTAGATTGCAAGGAAATCTCTTGTGCACAGCCCTCTTCAGGTCACCACACAGATTTTCTATTGGATTTAGGTCTGAGCTCTGGCTGGGCCATTCCAAAACTTTAATTTTCTTCTGGTAAAGTCATTCTTTTGTTGATTTGGATGTATGCTTGGGGTCACTGTCGTGTTGAAAAGTGAAATTCCTCTTCATCTTCAGATTTCTAGCAGATGTCTGAAGGTTTAGGGCCAAACGTGACTGGTATTTAGAACTGCTCTTTATTCCCTCCACCTTGACTAAAGCCCCAGTTCCAGCTGAAGAAAAGCAACCCTAAAGCATGATAGTGCCACCACCATGCTTCACCAAGGGGATGGTGTTATTCTGGTGATGTGAAGTGTTGTTTTTGCGCTAAACATACCTTTTGGAATTGTGGCCAAAAAGTTCAACCTTGGTCTCATCAGATCATAACACATTTTCACAAATGCTTTTGGGAGACAATGTATTGTTTTGCAAATTTTAGCTGGGCTTGGATGTTTTCTTTTGTAGAAAAGGCTTCTTCTTGCAACCCTACCCCATAGTCCACACATATGGAGAATATAGGAGATTGTTGTCACATGTAGTACACAACCAGTGCTTGCCAAATATTCCTGCAACTCCTTTAGTATTGCTCTAAGTCTCTTTGCAGCCTCCCTGACCAGTTTTCATATTGTTTTTTCATCAAGTTTGGAGGGACATCCAGTTCTTTGCAATGTCAATGTTGTCCCATATTTTCTCCACTTTTTAATGACTGTCTTCACTGTGTTCCATGGTATATCCAATGTTGTGGAAACTTTTTTGTACCCTTCTACTGACCGATACCTTTCAACAATAAGATCCCTTTGATGCTTTGTAAGCTCTCTGCGAACCATGACTTTTGCTGTAGCAGGCAACTGAGTAAATGTCAAGAAAATCCTAATAGGACAGCTGGACTTTATCTGGGGTTAATCAGAGTCTCTAATTGATGGCAGGTGTGTACCCAAGAAGACTGAATGCTGTAATTAAATCAAAAGGTGCTTCAACAAAGTATTAGTTTAAGGGTGTGCACACTTATGCAACCAGATTATTGTACGTTTTTTATTTTTAACAGATTTGTTTGAGTTTCAATTGAATTGTACAGGTTATTGGTCATATTAAAGGTGGGAAAAGTTTTGAAATGATTTATTGTGGCCTCCTTTTTTTATATCACAAAAGCCTGGCATTTTAACAAGGGTGTGTACACTTTTTATATCCACTGTAATAGCCACTAGAGGGCAGTTTTCCAAGTACAGTGTTTGAAGGAACTAGAATAGGCTGGCTCAAAAGGTGCCTGAGTCAGTTTCTCTAGCACAAAGTTCAGGTCCCAGGGTGGGGCAAGAGGTCTCCTTGGTGGTCTAATGTTGCGGATGCCTTTAAGGAATTGTTTGGCCTGAAATCTGGAGGCTAGGAGTGGTGAAAGTGGCAGACAAGCAGAGAAAGTTAACAGATGTGCTTTTATGGAGGAATAAGCCAAGCCTGCATTAAGCAATTCACACAGATATGACAGAACCATAGGGGGATCTGCTGTGAGTCCTGGTTTCTGGTAAGACACCAAAGCGAAAATCTCTTCCATTTGGAGAGGTAAGATTTTCTGGTATTAGGTTTCCTAGCCTCCTGCAGGACTTGTAGCATGTCCTCAGAAAAAAGATGTCTGAAAGGAATCAGGGGTCTATCACCAAGAAGGTCAGCTGGAAGGTCTCTAAATTTGGGTGTATGAGTGAGCCCTTGTTCTGTGCGAACAGGTCCATTCTGTGAGGCAACTAGTAGTGACTGCCCTTGGCTAGATTAAGGAGAAGGGGGAACCAGCGCTGTCTTGGCCAATAGGGATTCACCAACAAGATTCCTGACTGATCCTGTTGAATTTTCAGCAGGATTTTCAGAATAAGTGGGGGGTGGGGATACATAAAGGAATTTCCCCTTCCAAGAGATTGATAGGGTGTCCACTTTCCATGCCGGAGGATGAGGTTATCTGGCACAAAACTTTGGAAGTTGTTAGTTCAGGGGGGGGGGGGGGCAAACAAATCTGTTAGTGGAATATCTCCACTGGTGGACAATGCCCAGAATACATTTCTGTGAAGCATCCATTCGTGGGCCTGTGTTCTGGATCTGCTCAGAGTGTCTGCCACAGTATTCTGACTGGCAGGGATGTAAACTGCCTGAAGAGATATTTGTAGTAGGCAGGCTACATCCCAGGCCTGTAAGGCTAATCTGTAAATGAGGTAGGATCTTGCCCTCCTGCTGTTTGGTGAGAGGACTGTCACAGTGTCTTTGTGGATGTGTAGCCTTTCTGGTCTAAGAAGGGATTGGAAAGACTGAAGGGCAAAAATTAATGTGCCTTTATTTCCCTTACATTTACTTGATTTCTCCTCTGTGAGGATGTCCACTGGCCTTGCACTGTGTAATGTTTCAAGGCTGCTCCCCAGCCTCTATCCGATGCATCTGTATACAGTACTTGAGTTGGGGGCAGTGGGTGAATGGGGAGACCTGGATTTATGGACAGATGTGTTATCCAAAACTGGATCTTCTTCTTGAGGCAGGGTAGAAGTGGTATTTGGAATTCTAGAGGGTGGGCATGCTGAGACCACACTGGCTTTAGAAACAATTGGAATGTAACTTCGTTAGAGAAAGGACAGGGATGGTAGAGGTCATCAACCCCATGATTCACAGAAACTGACTTGCAGGCAGGAGACTGAGGAAGAGAATTTCTGAAAAAAGGAGAGAAATCACCTGGGTCTTGGTGGGTGGAAGAGACACCACCATATCCTTGGTTTGAAACCTGCACCCTAGAAAGACATATCTTGGGATGGGACAAAGGAAGATTTTTTGAAGTTTATAGTGAATTCCAGGCTTTGTAAAATGGCTACTGTTGAGTGGAGATCTCTGGTCAATTCCTCCTGTGATTTGGCTTGAATCAAAAAGTCGTCTACGTAGGGGAAGATTTGGATGCCATGGAGGCTGCAAAAGGCAACCACTGGTCCAGGCATTTTGTGAAGACTCTCTGGGTAGTGCAAAGCCCAAAAGGCAAAGCCGATAATTGAAAATGTGAGGATCCCAGAGAGAAGTGTAGGAATTTCATGTATCTGGGTTGTATGGGGATACGGTGGTAAGCATTCTTGATGTCTATGAATGCTAGGAATGCCTGAGGGAGGATGACAGGGACGAGTGTTTGGAGAGTAAGCATTCTGAAGGAGGGAACTATTAGAAAGTCATTGAAATAGCAGAGGTCTAGGATAGGTCTTCAAGGACCTTCCTTCCTGGGAACTAGGAATAAGAGTGAATAAAAACCTTTTCCCTCTTGAGCTGGGGGTGCAGGTTGAATTCTGCCCTGTTCTAGTAGGTTTTGCAGAACTGGGGGAAAAGAGGTTGCTGTTCTTTTGGTGGTTGGGGGATACCCCTGAAGGGGGGGCACAATGTGCCAGATCATGAAGTATGCCATTTTTATAATGCTTAGGACCCAGGAGGCTTGAGTGATGAGTTCTCAGGATGGAAGGGAAAGGGTAAGGTGCAGGGGGAGGGCTCCCAGACTGCTTGACGAGTCATGAGGAAGAGCCCATCCTATCAGGTAAGGTGCTGCTTAGCAAGCTGGGAAGAAGTAGTAGAGGAGACCTGATGAGTTTTCGTAGACCCTTTTTGGGGTTGTTTGGTGGGGTCAGGTTTGCCTGCGTACAAAGACCCATTTTGCAGGGTAACTCCTGTGGAATTTCAGCACAGGGGAGACCAAAATGTGTTTAAGGTCATTTAGCTCCTTGTTCTTTTCTTGCACAAATTTGAACAATTCTGCTGAAAGTTTGACAAAAAGAGTGGAACTGTCTAAGGGTGCATCTACCTAATGTCTGCAGGGAGAGGCTGAGGCCTTAGCCAGGCAAATCTTCTTAGGGCAGAGGAAGACGCTGCAGCATGTGAGGTGGCCTCTATAACATTGTAACTGCATTTAATCAAATCCCTGGCTGCCTGAGAGGAAGACGCAATAAGAGAGGATGCCAAGGCTTTGCACTCCGAGTCTGGCACATCTGACACTAGCTTGGAAATCTGAGACAGGAGTTCCAGATTTTACTTGGTTATATGTATCTGGTAGTTTAGTGCTCTGAAAGCTGAGGTGGCTGAGGTATACATTTTCTTGCCCAGCCTCTCAAAAGTACAGTTTTGTACCTACCATAAATGTAGATGTCCGACAGATATGCAACTGCAGTCATAACATATGGGTTGTCCTGCCTCAGGCAGCCCTCGGTCGGCTGGATTCCAAAGTCTAGGTCCGGCGTCGGCTGGTGTTGCCTCCTCTCCGACGTCAGAACGGCTGGAGTATAAAGGCATCGGCCGACGCCATCTTCTTCAGTGTTTCTTGCCCCAAATGCCAGGTGCCCTCCTAGGAAGGCTAAATTTGGTGAATGGATAAACAATTACAGACATGCACAACAGTAATAAACAGATACACCATAGAGATACCCCCAGCTAATAGGAATAGGGGTAGTGGACCCATAAAAAAGGTTGCAGAGGGGTAGGAGGGTGGGAGAATCTGACTGCAGTTGCATATCTATCGGACATCTACATTTATGGTAGGTACAAAACTGTACTATGTCCTTCAAGAATGCAACTGCAGTCATAACATATGGGTTGAATACCATAGCCAAGCTGGGGGTGGTTGGAACTAAGAAAGTGATGGTGTAGCTAAAATGCCCTGCAGGACTGCTGAAGCAAAGCCTGCTCGGGATCTGGAGTATAAAGGCAGGTTGTAGTGCTTGGTAAATGTATGCACGGAGCTCCATGTAGCAGCCTCTAGAATGTCCTTTGTAGCCACTCCCTTAGGAAAGCTGTGGATGTGGCTATAGCTCTGGTGGAGTGTGGCCTAATATTGGCTGGCACACCTTTCCATGAAAGGAATAGCAGAATCTGATGCAGTGTCCAATCCATTTGGAAATTGTTTGCTTGGAGATTGCTTTTCCCTGTACTCCAACAGCATAGGCTACAAGCAGTTGGTCAGACTTTCTGGTGGCCTTAGTTCTGTCCAAGTAGTAGCGTAGTTGCCTGTGTATGTCCAAAGTATGCAGCAGTGCTTCCCCCCTGTTTTGAAGATTGGGGAAGAAAGTAGGCAGGTGAATGGCTTGATTTAGAGACACCCTGGAAATTACTTTTGGCATGAATGAAGGATTGGTTCTTAGAGAGACTCTGTCCTGATGAAAAATGAGAAAAGGAGGTACTGCCATGAGTGCCTGTATCTCCGATACTCTTCTTGCTGATGTGATTGCCAATAGGAAAACCGTTTTCCATGAGAGAAATTGCATTTCTGAAGTTGCTGCTGGTTCAAAGGGAGGAAGAGTTAATTTTTCCAAGACGAAGTTGAGGTCCCATGCAGGTACTGGCGGTTTCCTGGGAGGTTTGATATTCTTTATCCCCCTTAGGAACTGTCTTAGCAAAGGATGTGAAAACACAGGTGGATCACAATTGTATTTTGCTGAAATTGCTGAGGCATGAATCTTTATGGAAGAATATGAGAGACCAGTATGAAACATTTCTGCCAAGTATTCCAATATCTGAGGTATACTCAATACTGCTGTATCCTGACCCCTGCTAGCATTCCAGATGATGAATCTCTTCCACTTGGTTGAATAAGTTTTTCTGGTGGAAGGTCTGCGTGCTTCCAGTAAGATCTCTTGAACTTTTTTGGAAAGAGAGATATCGGAAGGAGTTATGGTAACCTCCAGGCTGTCAGATGCAATGTTTTCAGGTTTTGATGAACCGTCCTATAATTGTGTTGTGTTAGAAGCAGAGGCCATAGGGGCAGAGGCCACGGTTTGGTCCGAGTTATGCTCAACAGCAATGGGTACCAGTGCTGCCTTGGCCAGTCTGGAGCTATCAAAATGCCTGTTGGTTGTTCTGCTTTGATCTTCAGTATCACCTTGGACAGCAGTGGTAGAGGAGGAAATGCATAAATTGTTAGGGACTTCCAGCTGAAGGAGAGAGCATCCATTTTCCAGGCTAGAGGATGGTGGGTCCTTGTACAGAACTTTTCCAGGTGATGATTCATGTGAGAAGCAAAGAGATCTATGTCCGGTCTTCCCCATGTCCTTGTTATTTGTGAGAAAATGTGAGGATGCAGCATCCATTCGTGTGGATCCAAGAAATTTCTGCTCAGCTTGTCCACCAGTACATTGTCCTTGCCTGGCACAAACTGGGATTGCAGATGTATCTTCAGACTTAGGGATTTTTCCCAGAGAATCATTGTTAGTCTGCAGAGGGGATAAGAATGAGTGCCTCCTTGCTTGTTTATATACCACATAACAGTGGTGTTGTCTGTCCTTATTAGCAAGTGTCCTTGTTGAAGTGATTTTTCGAAAGTCTCGATTGCATGTATCACTGCCAACATCTCTTTTTGGTTTATGTGCAGATGCCTTTCCCTTGGTGTCCATTGGCCTTGAATGCATCTGCCCTCCATGTGCACCCCCCCCCCATCCATGGTCTGAGGCGTCTGTTGTAATCGTTTGACCTGCTTGAGGTTTGTTGAAAGACATGCCTTTGTTTAACTGACTTGCTTGAGCCCACCACAAAAATTCTCTTTGCAGACATGGAATGAGTGGGATTACGTCCTCTAGGCTTTGGCTGTGTTGGGACCATAAGCTTTTTAAATACCATTGCAGCTTTCTCATATGAAGTCTTGCTAAAGGTATCAGGAGAATGCAAGATGCCATGAATCCCAGGGCCTGCAGGATTTTCCTTGCAGTCAGCTGGGAGAGCTTTGCTAGGCTTTTGAAGTACTCTGACAACTGCTGTTGTTTTTCCTCTGTGAGATAAGCCATCTGTGTTTTTGTGTCCAGTTTGGCTCCTAGGAAAATAATCTGTTGGGATGGCAGAAGTCTTGATTTCTGAATGTTGACTGTGTATCCCAAGGTCTGTAGTAATTGAATGACATAGTCCAAGTTTGTTATCAAGGTTTGCTTGTTGTCTGCTGGTATGAGGCAGTCGTCCAGGTAAGGGTATATTTGAATCCCCTGGAGTCTGCAGTGTGCCACTACTGATGCCAGGCATTTCGTGGACACTCTGGGCGCAGTAGATAAGCCAAACGGCAATGCTAAGAATTGATAATGCTCTGTCCCTGCAAGAAATCTGAGGTATCTTCTGCAGCTTTGTCTGACTGGGACATGCAGGTATGCCTCCTTGAGGTCCAGAGTGACCAGCCAAGACCCCTTGCCCAGCATGGGAAGGAGTTGCTGCAACGTCAGCATTTTGAACTTTGGCACAATGAGATAAGTATTTAGAGTAGACAAGTCCAGTATAGGTCTCCATTTGTTTTCCTTTCTTGGAACAAGGAACAGTCTTGAATAAAATCCCTGAACTTGTTCCTGTGGAGGAACCTTTTCTATTGCTTTTATATTTAACAGCTTTGAAACTTGAATGAGTGCCTCTGCCCTTTGATGAAGTGGCAGGTTTGGCATGCCTTGTCTTACTGGTAAAGTATGGAAGTGGAATCTGTAACCTTTGTCTATTAAATCCAGAATCCAGTTGTCCTTGGTTAAGATATGCCAGTTTTTTGAGAATAAGGATAATTTTCCGCCCAAAGGAGCTTCTCTTTGAGCCTTTGTAGGCGGTATGAAAGTCGAGTCATTGTGGTTGTCCTTGTGGTGCAGCTGGGCTGCCTGCGCCACTTCTTTGATTTGGTGGTTGCCATTGGCGGCCCCTGTAGGAGCCTCGGTATTGCCCTCTACCTCGGGCACGCCTGTTTTTTCCCCTTTGAAACTTGTCAGTGTCTGGAAAGGACCAATTCTTTGAAGGTCAATTCCTGCTGAATCTGGGTGGCTGAACCTGGAGGAAATCTTTGACTGTCTGTACTGATTTTGCTTTTTCCTCAATGGACTTCAACATATCTTGTGCATTAGCACCAAAAAGCTTCTGTTTTTCCAGAGGTGCATCACGTAACTTTACTTTAACATGGTCTGGTAGTGGCTGTTCTTTTAACCAAGCATGTCTACGTATAACAGCCCCAGTCATAGCTGCCCTACATGAAGCCTCCAATGCATCATAACCACACTGAAGAAAATGATTGCTAACCTGCTGAGTGTTGTGTACTAGAGATCCTGCAATGCCTTTCTATCAATAGGCTCTGGAGAGGCTAGCTTTTTCTGTAAATCATCCAGTAAAAAATCCTGGTACTGAAACATATGAAAAAGGCAGTTAAGTGATCTCATGGCCAGGGTGGTAGAGGTATAAACTTTTTTACCCCATCTCTCCAGGGACCTAGCTTCCCTATCCGCTGGCAGTGGATTCTTGGCTGTGGAAGTAGCCACTCCCTTGGGGCCCTGTGAAATAGTTTCTAGATCCACAGAATGGGCCTTAAAGAGATGCTTGTGGGTGTCAGGGACCCTATAATATCTGTCTGGCTTGACAGGAGCTGGAGGTAGAGAATCAGGGTTAGCACTGGAGTCGGAGAAAACATCATCCAGGACATCCATAACAGGAGGGATAGCTAAAGGCCTGTGCTGGGGTAGCTTGAGGAAGGTACGTAGCCTTTTCCTGGAATCAGAGAATTCCTGACCCTGCCATTTAAAATGCTCCCTCATAGAATGTAAGACTTCACCAAAGGAAAAATCCTCTGGAGGAGAGGCAGAGGGAATTGATTCCTCAGCATCAGAGTCCTGATAGGCCTGGAAGGATTCTTCTTGGGTATCTGAAGGCTCAGAATCCCCAGAGGCTTCATCTGAAGAGAGGTTGTCGGCCTGTTCATTTCTGGGCCTTTTCTCTGCAGGCGGCTGAGAACCTCTGTCTGGATGAGGCTGAGACTCCCTGATAAGAGAAATAAGGTCTGCAGCAAGAGACATGATCTGTTTATCAGAAGAAGGGGCCTGGGCAGTAGGTTTAGGATGGGCCTTGGCCTGGCTGGCGGCCTTAGCACGTGCAAAGGCCTTGATGGACATGGATACAGGAGGCCTAGCTGCCCCACGTGCAGGAGTAACCTTGTCCACAGGAATGGTGTCGGGTAGATCCAGAACTTCGGTTTCTGGAGGAAAGTCAACAACCGGCACCGGTGTAAACTCCGAGACCGAAGGACGAGCTAACGCTGTGTCGTCGGCCTGGAGCGGTTGAATTACTGCTTCCGAAGGGACCGAAGCACCCGCGGAGGGTTTAGGAGGAGTATCGGTGGAGGACGCGGGCCGAGGATGTCGGTCCCGGTCCTTTTGTTTTTTGGAAGATTGAGTAGTCGGTTGTTCCGACGGCATGATATAAGCGAAAGATTCGCCGAGAAAGTCTTCGGCAAATTCTGCCCGGCACCTCAGAGTGCGCTTATTAAAGCAAGCACAGGCAGCACAGGCCGAGACATCGTGGTCTGGGCCCAGGCAAGGTAGGCAATAAGAATGGAAGTCCTTATGAGGTATTTGTTTACCACAAGGCAAACAATTATTAACTTTCTCAATTTGTTCTGACATCGGCTGAGGCAAGAAAAAATGTTCCCCAACTAGGTACTTAGCTTTTAGATGACTTCGGTACTGAAAACACAGGAGCTGACCGACCGGCACTTGCGAACTGCTTCTGCTTCGGGCACCGCGCGGCAAGAAAGACAGAAAAAGATGGCGTCGGCCGATGCCTTTATACTCCAGCCGTTCTGACGTCGGAGAGGAGGCGACACCAGCCGACACCGGACCCAGACTTTGGAATCCGGCCGACCGTGGGCTGCCTGAGGCAGAACAACCCATATGTTTTGACTGCAGTTGCATTCTTGAAGGACATCTGTCTATTATCCTTGTCGGAGGGAGGAGGGAAGTAGAAGGTAGTGACCTGAAAGCCTTATCAGAGGCTACTGAGATCACAGAGGGATCTGCCACAGGGGCCTTGAAAAGGAAACTGTAGTCCTTAGGTATTTTGTAGTACCAGTCTGGCTTTTTTGGAGCTGGATGCTGAGAGTCAGGGTGAGTGGAAGTGGATGCAAAAGCATCTAAAAAGGCTGGAATGACAGGAGGACAAAGGGACTGTACTTGGAGGAGGTCATAATAATGTCTTTGGACCTCAGACATCTCTGCACTGTCCCATTTAAAATGATCTTGCATCCCAATAATAGTTTCCCCAAAGGGAATTTTCTCCACAGAAGATTTTGTTCTATTCGACTCTTCCTCAGGGAAAGCGTAATCTAAGGTGATGGGATTTGGGATGAATAATAGAATGAATCACTGTCCTCTTCGGATGAGGAGTCTTCCTGTGAGGTAACATGAGGCCTAGGCCTTGTGTGAAATTTTCCCATTTCTTCTGTGGGTCTGGAGGTGGACAGGCATGTTTAATTTTTTGTTTCTTCTTTCCATGAGTATCCATACGATACAAAGGAGGAGGGACAGATGTAGGCCTATATTCCAGCAAGTCCAAATCAACATCTCTAACCATGATCTGGGTAATTCCTCTGGGGCCTTCAGACACTATAAGCCTGGGTTCCCCCTGGACATCGGGAGTCTATGTCTGCATTGCCTCTTTGGCCGTGCATAAATCCGATACCAAGGTGGGCTCAGCCTGTGGATCTGGATCTGTGATGGAGTGAATCTCCAAACTCTCATGTGTTTCGGGAGAGACATCTGTATCGAGAGGTGCAGCATTGGCTTCAGGCCTTGGTTTTTTGGCCTTACGCTTGACAGGCTCTGTCATTGGGTCCGAGGAACTTTCCATCTTGGCTAAAGGCGCTAATTTTCTAAGTAAAGAGCGAGGGACGATAACCGACTTCGGAGGGTCATAGACACAAAAGACTGACAGATTGAGCAACTTTTATGGTAGTGTTGGGGCCCGAGACATAAAAGGCACTGGGAATGACTACCCTTATCTGTCTTTCACAGTCACACTTCCCTTTCCTGGATGACATTAACCTCAAATAAAGATAAGGCAGCAGTAAAAGACAAAAAAGTTTTCCCCAATGGGGTACTTATCTTAATAGAAGAAGGCGATTCTGGCAGCACAGCGACATCCAGGACTGGTGATCTGACTGGTAGCAAAGTTGTTCTGAGGATGGTGCTTGGGTACTTCTTTTATGGCAGATGTCTGATAGTGGCCTATGTCAGACTTACCACACACTCTAAGGTAGTAAAAGAATTTGATATACTGGCCGATGTCGGGTTGTTGCCCTGGCAGACAATTCCCTCCTGTAAAAATACTGCAACAGAGGAATAGAAGGACATCTACAAATCCTAGGGGAAATGCATGTTGAAGCCTAACTGACTTCAGAAACCACTGAAACGTTCTCATGTGGAGTTTGGCCAGAGGGAGCAAAGGGATGGTAGATGCCATGAATTCTAAGATCTCAGAAACTCCCTGGCTGTAAGAAAGGCTAGAGAAAGAAGAGTTTGAAAAAAGGAAAAGAGTGTCAAGGCCTTGGGAAGAGGCAGGGATGCCATCATAAGCAATCTGAATACTGCACCCCAGAAAAACATGGTCCTGAGAAGGAGTTAGAAAACAGTTTTTGAAGTTTATTGTGAACCCCAAGCTTTGCAGAAAGGAAATGGCACAAAGAAGATTTTGCAACAGGATTTCTGGATAGGATGCCTGAAACAGGAAGTTCTCAAAGTAAGAAAATACACAGATCCCCTGAATCCTGGAAAAAGCAATAACAGGAGTGAGGCATTTGGTGAATACCCTTGGGGCAGTAGAAAGACCAAAGGGCAAAGCAGAGAACTGAAAATGCCAAGAAGCAACAGAGAAATGCAAAAACTTCCTGAAAAAGGAATGGACTGGAACATGGAGGTAAGCATCCTTGAGATCTAGACACCATACAAGCCTGAGGAAGCAAAAGAAGGAACAAAGTCTGAAGAGACCACATTCGAAAGGATGGGGGCACCTTCATAAAAATGCTTAGACGAGAGAGGTCTAGAACTGGTCTCCCAAGTACATTCTTTTCTGGGTATTAGAAACATCCTGGAGTAAACCACCCTCCCCTGTTGAGATACAGGCACCTCCTGAATAGTACCCAGAGTCAAAAGGTCCTGAAGCACCTCTGGAAAGGAGTTGTTCCTGAGGGAAGAATACTCAAAGGGGAGGAGGAACTTCCAAACCATGAAACACCCCTGGCGAATAATGGCCAGGACCCAAGAATCCTGAGTAATCTGTAGCCAAATGAGGGGGAGAGACAGAATGAGAAAAACGTCTGGGAAGAATAGGATTGTTTATCTGGAAAAGGACACTTCTAAGGCACTGAAGTCTGAGAAGCCTTAGCAGGAGGAGCCCGTTTGCCACCTATTTTGCCCTTCACAGGAGGATGGGATTGCCTGCTGACAAAAGCCTGCTTATTGGGGTACTTTCTCTGAAATTTAGGCACAGGAGAAACAAACACAAATTTTAAGTTCCTGTAAAGCCTTGCCATTATCCTGAAGGGAGTTAAACTTAGTGGCAGCAGCTTCAGCAAAGAAATGTTTATTACGAAGAGGGGAATCCACCAACTTAGCCTTAATATCATCAGACAAAGGTTGAAGCCAAACCCAATACCATATCCTCATCACTGACCCAAAAGCAGCAACACTAGAGGAAACATCTGCTGCATCATAACTACACTTGATGGAATGACGAGCCACCTGGGAGGAAGTCCCTAACATGGAAAGGGCAGAAGTTTTACCCTCAGTGTCTGGAAAATCAGAAATAACCTGACCAGCCTGGGATAGAAAAGCCAACAAGCACCTGTACACATATGGGGGTCTGATAATCAACAACCATAAAAGTCAAGGTAGCAGAAGGTGAAAACCTTCTTGCCTAGCCTTTCCATGGTCCTGCTATCTTTGTCAGAGGGCAGTAACTTGGGAGAAGCAATTGAGAGGGCTTCTCAGAGGCTACAGACACCACCAAGGGGTCAGAAGGATGACACTGATACAAAACTTTGCAGTCCTCAGGCACCCTATAGAATATATCAAATTTGTTGGGAGCAGGGGGCTGACAATCTGAAGTCTTAGAAGAACTGGAAAATGATAGTGACTACATGCGCTGGTGTTCTTTGAAAATTCAATTGCAAAAAATTGGATATAAAAAAAAACACCCTTTCCTGGGAATTCGCTATACTGCTATCTCTCTGCACACATTAGTCACTCTACTTTCCTTAATTACATTTTACATTACTCTGAACTGGAAAGACAGATCCCAACTAATTTGAAAAGAATGTAAACATAGGACAACAAAATACATAAGAGCCCACAAGTTCTTAATGCACAGTCAAAACTACATCTGCCACTCCTAGAATAGTGGAATATATTATCTGACAACTTTCTAGAATAGTGGAATATATTATTTGACCACTTTCTACAGTAAAGTCTGATAAGTTACTACATAATTCAAAAGTAAAATTGATTCCCAACCGTAATTAATATGCGGCTTCTTTAGCTACTAAATTTTCTACTGTAAGGGCCTCTATCTCTTATAAGTTAGGATTAAATCACTAAACCACATGGTTAGGCAACTAGCACCTTTGTATATAGTTTTATATGTACATTATAAGCTGGCATGTATTAGAAATCACTGATTAACGTTGCCTTTTTCAATGCTGACAAAATGCCTTTAATTAATTTTATGACTAAAGCACAACAAACACCAATAAAGATTTCTGGGCGGGGGTGGAAAATGCAACCAACAAAGCAGCCAAAAAGTACAGTTGTGTACACTTACCATAAATGTAGATGTTAGAGTGTATTCACTGTTGCAGTCATCACATTTGGGTTATCCCTGCCAAGGTAGCCCTTGGCCGGCCCGAATACCAGAGGCTTAGTATTTCTGCATCAGTTGCTGTCGCTTCAGGACAGACGTAAGGTCGTCAGTAGTATAAAGTAAGGCAGCCGACACCATCACAACAGTTTTTCTTGCCCTGTCAGGAGCCCCCAAGTGGGAGACAGGTTATGGTGGAAGAACCCACTAGTAAAAAGTAAATACCAAAATGTCCTTTGTAAGGGGAGAGAGAGAAAGAAGAGGGGGATGGAGGGAGGGAAACCAGGACTGCAACAGTGAATACACGCGAACATCTACATTTATGGTAAGTGTACACAACTGTACTATGTTCTTCATGTTCACTGTTGCAGTCATCACATTTGAGTTGATTCCCAAAGCTGAGGAAAAAGGGTGGAGGCAGTCGAGGAGACTAGGGGCTGGCTAGGATGCCCTGTGAGACTGCAGTGGCAAATCCTGCCCTGGGTTTGGAGAAGATAGGCAGGTGGTAATGCTTTGGTGAAAGTGTGAACAGATGTCTAGGTTGGCAGCCTCCAGGATGTCCCTGGTGGGGACTCCTCTGAGGAAAGCTGCAGAGGTGGAGGCTGCTATGGTGGAGTGAGTCCTTACCCCCCTTAGGGGGAGGTTTTCCATGTTGCTTGTAACAGAAGTGGATGCAGTGTGCTATCCATTTGGAAATTGTTTGGAGATGGCTTTGCCCTCTGCCCCTGCAGCAAAGCTAACCAATAATTGATCAGACTTTTTGAATGATTTGGTCCTGTCTAGCTAGGATCTGAGCTGTCTGTGTACACCTAGAGAGTGCAGGACCCTTCCCCCCTTGTTTTGCGGGTTAGGGAAAAAGGTGGGCAAATGAATGGATTGGTTGAGAGCCACAATGGACACCACTTTGGACATGAAGGATGGGTTAGTTCCGAGTGAAACCCTGTCAGCATGGAAGATGATGAAGAGCTCCACAGCCATGAGTGCTTGTAGCTTGGAGACTATTCTGGCTGAAGTGATGGCCAGAAGGAAAGCTGTCCTCCAGGAGAGAAATTTTAACTCTGCTGAAGATGCAGGTTAGAAGGGTGGCAGGGTGAGCTTTTCCAACACAAAGTTAAGATCCGAAGCTGGGGCAGGTGCTCTTCCGGGTGGCCTCAAGTTGCTAGGCCCTCAAAGGAATTGTTTGATCAGAGGGTGTGAGAAAAGGGGCTGCCCAGTGTGAAAATGACCAGAGATAGCAGAGGCATGCATTTTAATAGAGGAAAAGGAGAGACCACTGTGTAGCAGGTCAGCTAGGTAATCCAGGATGAGAGGTAGGGAGGGCTGTGCCGTATCGGCTCCCTTAGCCTGAATCCAGTTGCAGAACCTTTTCCATTTGCCAGCATAAGACCTTCTAGTGCTACAGCTTCTTTCCTCACGTATAACACCTAGAACCTGTTTACTGAGGTTGGCAGATTGATCAGTGGTCAGGGAATAAGCCAACCTGTCAAACTGAGGGTCTGCAATTGGGGATACATGAATTCTCCTTCCCTCTGGGTCAGGAGGGTTGGGGTCTGAGTGAGATGCCATGGTGGCAGTAGGGACAGGTTGCGCAGCAGTGGGTACCAGTGTTGGCGAGGCCAGTCTGGAGCAATAAGAATAGTCTTTGGTTTTTCCTCCCTTATTTTGTGCAGTACCCTGGTGATGAGAGGTAGTGGAGAAAAGGCATATACCATAGATTGATCCAGGGAAGGACAGGGCATCCACTTTCTAAGCCATGCAGGGATGCTCTCTGGTGCAGGACTTGCTGAGCTGATGGTTGGTGTGGGAGGCAAACAGGTCAACCTCCGGTATGCCCCATTTCTGAGTTATTAGGGTGAAGGTTCTTTTGTCTAGTTGCCATTCGTGTGGGTCCAGAAGATTTGTGCTTACGTGGTCTGCCAGAGAGCTTAGGGAACCTGGCAGGAATTGTGCCAACAGGTGGAGTTCCATGGCAGAGGCTGTGTGCCAAAGGTTCATAGCCAGCCTGCATAGAGGGTAGGAGCGAGTCCCTCCCTGCTTGTTGATATACTACATCACGGTGGTGTTGTCTGTTTTGATCATGAGAGCTCCTGGGTAGTGAAGGGGCATAAAAGCTGTCAATGCGTGCTGGACAGCTAACATCTCTTTGGATGATGTACAGATGGATTTGCTGTGGGCTCCATTGGCCCTGTATGCACTATGCACCTGCTGTCCAGGTATGCACCCCAGGCATAGTCTGATGCATCTGTGGTGGGGGTCTGGGCGGCAGGGGTGGTGAGAAAGGTAGTCCCTTGTTGTGGGAGCAGGCTGCTGCCCACCAAAGAAAATCTTTCCTTAGGCAAGATATCATTGGTATAAGAGTTTCCAGGTCTTGAGAGTCTTGACACCAAAGGCTTTTTAGGTACCACTGAAGTTTCCTCATATGCAGTCTGGCATATGGAATGAGTAGAACGCAAGATGCCATGAACCCCAGAGCTTGCTGGATTTTCTTTGCAGATAACTGGGATCTGGTGGCTAGTTGAGAGAAGTAGGCTGTCAAGCAAGTTTGCTTTTCTGGTGTAAGGAATGCCATCTGGGATGCTGTGTGAAGGCTTGCTCCCAGGAATATAATCCTTTGGGTGGGTACTAGCTTGGATTTCTTTTTAGTGATAGTGTACCCTAGGGAGGTCAGTATGGACTTTACAAAGGCCAGGTGCTTGAGCAGCTTTTCTTGACTGTCTGCCTGAATTAGGCAGAAGTATGGGTAAATTTGGATATTCTTTTATCTACAAAAGGCAATGGAGGGAGCCAGACATTTTGTGAAAACTCTGGGAGCAGTAGATAAGCCAAAGGAAAGTGCAGAGAACTGAAAGTGTAGAGATCCTGCCCCGAAATGTAGCTATTTCCTGCATGATTCCCTGATAGGAATGTGGAGGTAGGCCTCTTTTAGGTCTAGGGTGGCTAGCCAAGCATCCTTGGAGAGCATGGGTAGCAGCTGCTGGAGGGCGAGCATTTTGAATTTTGCAATCACTAGGAAGATGTTTAGAATGGCTAGATAGAGGAAGTGGCGCCAGGTGCCCTCTTTTCTGGGTACCAGAAAAAGTCTGGAGCAGAAACCTTGGCCTTTCTGTTCTGCAGGAATGTGCTCTATTGCCCTCCAGGAGAACAGGGAAAGGACTTGTTTTTTCATCTCTGCCCACTGGTTTGGAGGTAGATCTGGGAACCCTTTTGGGATCGGAAGAGTGTGGAAAGAAAACTTGTATCCCTGGGACACTATGGTGAGGACCCAGCGGTAGTTGGTAATGGTGGCCCAGGTGCTTGCATGAAAGGAGAGTTTTCCACCCAGGGGTATGTGAAGGTGGGCAGAGGGAGGTGGTGGGGGAGGAGAGTCATTGTGAGTTCTTACCATGAGGGGGTGGCTTAGAACTCTCTGGTTTTGAAGTGGAGGAATTCCACTGTTTTGATCTCTGCATTCCCTGTGGCTGCTGTCTGGGAGGTCTGCTTCCTGGGGTCTGGGCTGAACTGACCTGGTGGGAGCAGGAAAGGACCAGTGTTTGGAGGGGCAATGCCTGCTGAACCTGGGTGGCTGGACCTGTAAGAAATCCTTAACTGTCTGCATAGATTTAGCTTTTTCTTCCATCTTTTTTAAGACCTCATCTGCCTTAGTGCCAAATACGTTGTCTTTGTGCAAGGACACATCCAATAATTTAGATTTAACATGGTCTGGCAGGGGCTATTCCTTAAGTCATGCATGCCTTCTATGGACAGAACCGTTGACTGCTGCCCTGCAAGAAGCTTCTAGGGCGTTAAAACCAGTGTAAGGTGTGCTTAGTCACTTGACTTGCAGAATGCATTAACTCTTGTAACTCTTTAGATTCTGCACAAACAGGAATGGAAGACAATTTTTGTTTGAAGAGTTTCATGGTATGTTGCTGAACTTTTAGCATATTGAACTGGCAATTTAGTGCTCTGACAGCAAGAGTAGCAGAGGTGAATACTTTTTACCCCATCTGTCTAGTGCTCTGGAAATCCATTCTGAGAGGGTGGAATTCTTAGCAGAGGTTGCTTTAATTCCTTTAGGTCCTTGAGAAATTACCTCAAGGTCAGCAATAGGATTTTTGAAAAGACATTTGTGAGAGTCAGGGACTCTAATACCAGTCAGGTTTTCTGGATGCAGGAGGGAGGGGGTCAGGAGTCAAACTGGATTCCAGGAAAACATCGTCCACAACATCCATGACTAGGGGAATGGCCAGGGGTCTGTGCTGTGGAAGAGCTAAGAATTCCCTGAGTCTCTTTTTAGACTGAGGGTAGCCCTGACATTCCCATTGGAAATGTTCCCTTAAGGTATGAAGGGATTCCTCAAAGGAAAAGTCCTCGGGT
The DNA here is from genome assembly GCF_019279795.1 of Protopterus annectens. Classification (NCBI taxonomy): domain Eukaryota; kingdom Metazoa; phylum Chordata; order Ceratodontiformes; family Protopteridae; genus Protopterus; species Protopterus annectens. The sequence continues at coordinate 420,588,936 of NC_056732.1, forward strand.
GGAGAGGCTGAAGGAATAGAATCCTCTGCATCAGAACACTCATAAGCAGAGAAGGGTTGCATATCTTCATACTCAGATGCATCAGAGTTATCAGACTCCTGTTCAGACAAAACTACTGGGGACAGATCTCTTTCTTTTGGAAGGGGTAGCTTGGCTTCCCCTGATCAGCATGATAAGGTCTTCCGCCATTTTAAGCATTTGAGACTGAGGCAAGGAAGCAGGTGCCTGAGACTGAGTTGTCGGTTTCTTGGGTTTGGTTCGTACCCTGGGCCTTAGAAACTCGGTAGTTTTCGAAAGAACAGCAGACGTGAAATAAGTTGTCTGCATGTGTCGAGAATCGGTAGTGCAAAGTTCTTCCTCAGAAGCCGGTGCCTGCTCAGCGGCTCCGGACCCATCCGAAGGAGAGACAACCGCAGGATCCTTAATCAAAGAAGAGTTTTGCGACATACCAGACTCCGAAAGGATCTCGGTAGCGGCCTGCGAATCCACAGAAGCAGGCATCAGGGGCTGCGAAAGCACCTCACTGAGGACCACAGAAATGACGACTACCTTAAAGGAGAACCGCACCCATAGACTTAAAAAAACATGTTTATTTCATCATGGTTTGGGGTTTCCTACATTTTAACACCACTTTGGGACTATTTAGAGTTTTTTTTAGATATTTTTATATGCAATTTCTGACTCTGACCACATGGGATCTGGCATCTTGAAATAATTCTGAATGTTTAGTCTGACTATAAGTATCCCAGAATGCACTGTTTGTCTCCAAAAAATTGCATCATGTCTGCCAGTTTTTCCCTAAAGCTCCTGTCAGTGCACTGATTTTACATGCATTCACTGCTGTGTTATAGTCACCTACTTTTGGTTAAAATGTTAGCCTTTTTCAATGACTACTTCAAACACAAGCAGTGCAAATGCTACAAAACAGAATTGAAAAGTGCATTTTATTGCTCTTTCTTCTTAGAAATGCTAACTTGATTTCTTTTGTGAAGGCTAAAGTCTAGTTCTTCAAGGTATCTCCCCTCCCCCATCACACCTACCCTTCCCTAGCTGTCAAAAAACTAAGGGTAATTTGACCCATTATCTGCATGTGATTGACAGCTCACAGCAGGTGACCAGACTAAAGTACTGTTTTCTTGTCAGCCTTTCCTTCCTTACAGTGGGAGACTTTTAGAACAAAGTTCCATAACACTGGGAATAATCACTGCTTTGCAAAGCATCAAACTCCCACTTATTGTTCCTTCCTGTTTGGTTAAATAGCTAACAAATTATACACTATAAACACACACACACTTGCCCCTAGCTTGCATACACACACCACACACACCACACACACACACCACACACACACACCACACACACCACACACACTTGCCCCTTTCCTCTACAAAGATGCAAACTTGGATTCAATCCCAGCTATTGCCATGCATGCATGCCCAGCAAAGATGGCTAACTTAGCACTTGCCATTATAGTTTGATAGAGAGATTTATCATAAAATGATTACTGACTTCAAAAATGTAGCCACCCAAATCCCAGAACTGGAAACTCCTTCAAAAGATTTCACATAAATCTGTTATAGACAATCAACAGAAGTGAGACTTTTGTTCACCCTTATAGGGTGTAGGGGGCTTTGACATCACAATGTGGGAGATCCACTGGCTCTTCTACAGAGGATACAAATCAGGCAGTGCTTTCACTTTGGGGGAGAAAAATGTCCCTGTAACTACAAGAGCTCTGGCAGATGTGACGTCATCATTTAAGGGCCAGCTAGAGGATTTTCAACTTGGTTTTCAAAGTGAAAATAAAACAGTACAGAAAGGTAGCAAGCCTAAGAGGTAAAACAGTTGAGTGGATTACTTTTTAAAGCTGTGGTTCTGATTTTTTGAGGCTGTATCAGCTAACAGGGACTAAAAGAGACAGCAGGTTGAACAATCTCCTTGAATATCCCATTGTTGTCCTGTAATGGAAGCATCGTCGGTAGGTTTGGACCTGTGCGGTCTGTCTCTGTCTTTATCCTTAAATTTTTTTGGAAGATCTGCTGCTGGATGGCTTACCGAAGCCATATCAGAATTAGAGGACTGTAAGCGAAAATATCTAGCTACAATAAGGTTTCGATGACATATAGTTTTGGCGTTGAACAAAGCACAAAAGTGACAGCGTGAGACGTCGTGGTCTGGGCCTAAGCAAGTGATGCAGTAAGAATGAAAGTCTTGGTGTGGTACTTGCTTTCCGCAGGCGAGACAGTTAACTTTTTCTGACATCGGTTAGTGCAAGAAAAAAAATCCCCAATGGGGTACTTCAGCTTCAATTCGGATGACGAAACTCTGGTAGCGGCCGACCGGCACTCGTGCGAACTGCTTCTGCTTCGGGCTCCGTGGCAAGAAAGACTGATGTAATGGCGTTGGCTGTCTTACTTGATACTACTGATGACCTGACGTCAGTCCTGAAGCGACAGCAACTGACGCAGAAATACTAAGCCTCTGGTATTCGGGTGAGCCGAGGGCTACCCTGGCAGGGATAACCCAAATGTGATGACTGCAACAGTGAAACATGAAGAACATCAGAAGGAACAGCAGAAGTTTTAGGAGAATCCATCTGCAGCAAGTCATAGTATCTTATGCATCTCAGAGACCTGAGCACAATCCCATTTAAAGATCATCATCCTGGAGATAGTTTTCCCAAAAGAAATCTCTTCAAAGGGAGTATAAGGACTGGTAGATTCCTCTTTCTCTGATCCACAGTCCAAAAGAGAAGGAATATGAGAAGAGTAAGCTAGGAATTCCTCAAGTGAATCCAGCTCTTCCTCAGAGGAATCCTGTTCCCTGGGTCTTTTTAGGGGAGTACAGGACCAAGGGAGGCTGGAACAGAAACTTCCCGTGGAGGTTGCAATGCCATCAAAGTACTAAATAAACCTTGTGTGAAGGCCTGCCATACACTATGTGGGTCCTTAGGAACAGGAGAAATATGTTTAGTCTTTTGCTTTTCTTCAATGAGAAGTCCACCTTATAAAATTTGGAAGGCTCTGATCCAGGAAAGCCATTCAATGATGGTAGTAGAGACTTTTTCTCTGACTAATATCAAAGTAACACCCAGAGGCACCTTGGAAATATTCAGCCGTGGTTCTCCCTAAGCGTCTGACACAGGCATCTGCAAAGCTTCCTCAGATGCACTCAAAGTCAGATCCCCGTTGGCCTCCAACAACAAAGCCAGGAGAACTTCCAGGCATGCACTCGCCTCTGGAGAGACGTCTGGCAGAGGCTGAACAGCAAAATATTCCAGCCTAGGCTTCTTGATCTTTTTCTTCACTTGCGGCTCTCCCTCAGAGTGGGAAGTACCCACCATCGTGTCTTTTGCAAGAAGCCTCAGATGCTGATTTCCAAGATAAAGGGCTAAAGAAGACAGTCTACTACGAAGGATTTTAGGTATAAAAGCCTGACAAAAGGAACAGGATGAATGGTCGGGAGAGGCAGCTAAGCAAAAATGACACTGGTCATGGTAGTTTTTATGGGGAATCTGTCCCCCACACTGGCAAATACCCTTCTTGGATGACATGAAACCCCACAAGCAACAATAAAAAGGAGAAGTGAAAAAGAACCCTAATGGGGCACTTACCTGTAATGGCTTGGTGAACAAGCAATGGAATGGTAGTTCAGACTAACGATCAAGCGATGGCATTTGGACTGGCGGCAAAAAAGTTCTAAAGATGGTATGTCTAGATGTCACCTTTATGCCCTACACTATGCAAGGAGCATAAGTGTGACATACGGCATACCTTAAAGCAACCTAAAGTCTTCTGTATGCTGGCCAGACGTTGGGTGCTCTTGGCATCACTAATATAATGAGTAGTGGAAACATGAAATGGAAGGACGTCACAAGGTGCTTGGTTTGATTCTCACCTTTTTTTGGGATATTGCATAATGGTTACGGTGGTTACCTCATAGGTACAAGGTACAGCATAGCAGATAGCCTAATAGTAACCTATGAGCCTTAATTTTAAAAGCTAGCTTAAATATATTCAACAATTATGTAAAAATCCTGAGATTTTTGATAAACCAGGAATAAAGTAGATTTACCTAATTAGAATTCCTCAAACATCTAGTAAAAATGTTGAATGTCAAGAAAAAAGCTAATAAAGAGACAATAGTTAATAATGGAGTTAAATAGTAATGAGAAAAAATAATTCAGTATAAGATGGAATATAATAAATTATTAATTAAAAGGTGAAGCAAATATAGAATCCAATACAAGAAGGTGAGATATGCTGATGAATTATTGCTTCACAGGTGAAGCAAACAAAAAAATCTGAAGGATATACAGCTTGTACCAATTTAGGAAAAATGAGAGACTGGATGACTACACATGAAAATCAGTGGGCCTAAAGATTTCAGAGGAACCAATGGACTGACCCACTTAGGACAGTCTGCTGAGGCATGTCATTTTGCAGGTGTCTCCAAAGTTATATCACAGACACGGATACTTTTTTGAGTGTGGGAAACAACTGTAAATCATGTAGAAAGAATAGTTGTGTAAAATCTTACCAAACCATAGATGTCCTTCTCTTCCATGTTGCAGTATTCTTAGTGTGGGGGATTCCCCACCTCAGGCGACCCGAACGTCGGCTCCTATACAAAAGCATAAGCCTGGTTGCTGTAGGTACGTGGTACATCACATGTAGGGCCATAAACCAGGGACCTTAAATGTGACATCTACACGCACAGACCTCAGAACCTGAAGGCCAGTCAGACAGTCCCAAACAGAGTAACAAGTGATGTGAGCCAGTGAGCCAGATGTGTCAAGTGTCATACGCTGGTTAGTCTGCTCTTGGTCTAGAGTAGAGCTTCCCAGTGCCCAAGAGATAAGCCTATAGGCCAAAGAAAAACTACAGGGGGTTGGAGGGAGGGAAGGAATACTGCAACATGGAAGAGAAGGACATCTAAGACTATGAAGATTCTATATCTTTTTATCGCTGTGCTGCAGTATTCTTAGTGTGGGAGAGTACCGCTGCTTAAATAGAGGGAAGGGTGGAGGTAGAAAGTACAGTTGTGTACACTTACCATAAATGTAGATGTTCGAGTGTATTCACTGTTACAGTCATCACATTTGGGTTATCTGCTTGAAGTAGCCCTTTGTCGGCCTGATTATCAAAGTCTTGGGTCCTGCGTCGGATGCTGTCTCATCTTCCATGACGTCAGGTAGTCAGGGGTATAAAGCATGCAGCAGACACCATTACATCAGTTTTTCTTGCCCCAGATGTCAGGTGCCCCCATAATGGGAAGCAATTATATACAAGGTTAGACCTCCAACAAAAAAGCAAATACACCAAAAAGCTTTAAGCATAGCAAACAAGAATGGAGGTACAGTCAATAGAAGTCAGGGGGCTGGAGGGAGGGTAACCAGGACTGCAACAGTGAATACACTCGCACATCTACATTTATGGTAAGTGTACACGACTGCACTATGTTCTTTGTGTTTCACTGCAGCAGTCATCACATTTAGGTAGATTCACAAAGTTAAGGATGGGAGGAGGTAATTAGACAGCATTAGGACCAGCTATAAGGCCCTGCAAGACTGCAGTGGCAAAGCCAGCTCTGGATTTAGAAAAAATTGCCAAGTGGAAATGCTTGGTGAAGGCATGTACAGAATTCCAGGTAGCAGCTTCTAGGATGTCCCTGGTAGACCTCTGAGAAAGGCTGAAGAGAAAGATGCAGCCCTGGTTGAATGTGGTCTTACCCCCTCCCTGTGGGTTAAGTTTTCCATGGTGCTTATAGCAAAAATGAATGCAGTGGCCTATCCACTTAGAAATGGTTTGCTTTGAAATGGCCTTCCCCTCTGCCCCTGCAGCAAATGCAACCAGCAGCTGTTCAGATTTCCTGAGAGGTTTAGACCTGTCCAAGTAAAATATAAGTTGTCTGTGCACGTCCAATGAGTGCAATATTCATTCCCCTTTGTTCTGTGGATTAGAAAAGAATGGACTGATTAAGGGCCACACTGGATACCACCTTAGGCATGAAGGAGGGATTGGTCCTGAGGGACACCATGCCCACATGAAAGATGAAGAAAGGCTCCACTGCCATGAGAGCCTGTAATTCAGACACCCTTCTTGCTGAAGTGATGGCTAGAAGGAAGGCTGTTTTCCAAGAAAGGAATTTCAACTCTGCATCTGCAGCTGGCTCAAAGGGAGGTAAAGTGAGCTTTTCCAGCACAACGTTAAGGTCCCAGGCTGGAGTAGGGGCTCTCCCGGGTGGCCTTAAGTTTTTGGCCCCTCTGAGGAACTGCTTCAGCAGTGGATGAGAGAAGAGGGGTGGTTCTGTATTGTAATGAGCTGAAATGGCTGAGGCATGAATTTTGATGGAGGAAAAGGAAAGGCCCTTGTGAAGCATCTCAGTTAAATATTGAAGAATCTGAGGTAAATTGGGCGCTGCTGTGCCCATCCCCTGAGTTTGGCTCCAGGAACATAATATTTTCCATTTTTCAGCATAGGATTTTCTAGTACTATGCCTCCTTGCCTCCAGAATGACATCCATCAGTTGCTTACTGAGGGAAAGTAATGGAGAGATCAGGTAATTAGCCAGGCTGCCAGGTTCAGGGTTTGAAACTGTGGGTGCAGAATCTGGCCCTCCTGCTGGGACAGCAGGGCAGGGGTCTGAGGCAGGTGTCATGATGCCAGCAGTGATGCACTGTGTAAAAGGGGGTACACCAGTGTTGGTGTGGCCAGTCTGGTGCAATCAGTATTGCCCTTGGTTTGTCCTGTTTGATCTTTAGTAGTACCTTGGGGAGGACAGGCATAGGGTGAAAGCCATAAACTGATAGGTTTTTCCAGGTGGAGGACAGGGCATCCACTTTCCAAGCTTGTCTGTGGGGAGTCCTTGTGCAGAATTTATCCAATTGGTAGTTCTGGGGGGAGGCAAACAGGTCCATTTCTGGGCTCCCCCATTTGTTTCTCAACATGTTGAATATCTTTGGTTCCAGTTTCCACTCGTGTGGGTCCATGAGATTTCTGCTTAGGTCTGCCAGTGTACTTAGCTTTCCTGCCAGGAAAGGAATTGCCTGTAGGTGCACTTGGTAGCTCAAGGCTGTGTTCCACAGAGCCATGGCTAGTCTGCAGAGAGGATAAGAGTGGGTTCCTCCCTGCTTGTTTATGTACCACATAACAGTGGTGTTGTCCGTCTTTACCAATAATTGTCCTGGAAGGTTGTCAGAGCATTCTGTACAGCTAACATTTATTTTTGACTGATATGCAGGTGCATTTGACCTGGGTTCCATTTGCCCTGAATGCACTTCCCTGCCAAGTGAGCCCCCCCCCCCCCCCCATGCACAGTCTGATGCGTCTGTTAGGGTTTGGGCGGCAGGGGGTAGAGTGAATGGCAGTCCCTTGTTTTGGTGGAAGGCCTCTGCCCACCAATGGAACTCTATCTGTAAACAAGGTATGATAGGAATCATTGATTCTAGATCCTGAGAATACTGACACCATAGGCCTTTTAGATACCATTGTAGTTTCCTCATATGCAGTCTTGCATATGGAATTAAAAGAATGCAGAAGGCAATGAACCCCAGGGCTTGCAGTATTTTCCTTGCAGATAGCTGGGTCTTTGTGGCCAGTAGTTTGACGTAGGCTGTCAAATGAACTTGTTTCTCTGGCTTAAGGTAGGCCATCTGGGAAGCTGTATTCAAGCTTGCTCCCTGGAATACAATTTGTTGGCAGGGTACAAGATGTGATTTCTTTTCATTTATGGTGTACCCCAGGGAAGTTAATTTCCTTACAAATGCCAGATTTAATAGTAAGTCCTGGCTTTCTGCCTGAATTAGACAATCGTCCAGGTATGGGTATATTTGAATATTTGAATGAAGTAACACACTGGAGTCTGACCACCACAATGAATGGAATAATTTATTTTCGGACAAGTGCTTTCACGTGTATCAAACACGCTTCTTCAGATCCTTAACAAATGCATTCAAGTAGGCTATACATATATATACTGAATGACTTTACTTTAATTGAACAATATAATTAATCAATCAAACAATTTAATGCAATTTAAAGCAAAAGCAACATTTCAAACAAAACAAAACGAAGCAAAACAAGACATTGTATTACGCAACAAGTTCGTATAAAAGCCAGTTGACATAGAGACATAACATGGAACCTCATTAAAAGCATCTAGAAAAAGCTCATAGCTATAATTTATAAATGAAACTATTTATTTAATATATATCAATGTAAAATAATATGTATGATAGTTCCAAGACCTTTACGTAAACACGTATACTTTGATCACTTAACAAGGAAGCTATTGAGGCTTGCGAAAAATTTCACAAAGCATCAGTGCTAGCAGGTTACTCTTCATGAACACAATGTCTCCAATGAAATAATCAGAAGAAGTGTATATAAGCTAGAAAATATATATGCTAGAAAATCTATATATGGACTAAAAAATATATGTATATATATCTCATGCCAGTATCAAATCTATAAAAACTGCCGTTTAAAAAATGTAACCATTGGAATAAAATGTCAATGATCATACAATATGAAATGTTGGGACCGATGTAAATATAAGTATAAATATTGTATAAAAATATATATGTTCTTTAAAACCTCTGTAAATAAGAAGAACGATCTTCTCACTCTCCAGTAAATAAAGTGCTTGTGCTTGTGAATAATGTAAAATGCAGCTGAGGTAATGTCAACCATTAAAAACATATATAAGTTAAGTTAAAACTATGTAAATTAAAAATGAAATCAGAGCACATGATTCACTATGTAATGGATGTTCCATTGAATAGGAGCCAAACTAAAATAAGTAACTGGACAACAGGCTTCAGACACAAGCATTAATATATTGATAAATATGAAAGGAGCAGAAATGCAGAACCATGAAAGATCCATATTAAAAATATATGAACATGCAGCATTACTCACGTTTTAAAATGATGTATAAACATGTTGAAATCTAACAAATATGTGTATGAAACTGTTCATACTATGTAAACGTGAATGTGTATAAAGGCATACTAGTATAAAATAAAATCAATATGAAGCAACTATGTAGATAGCTGTGAAATCAGGACAACAACATGCCCTCCATGAATAAATAAATAAATAATTTAAGAAAATAATTAATTAATATGAATTAACGAAGTTAACATAATCAAATGAGTAAAAAAGTCCTTATATTAATCGACAGTGTGTTTAATGAGATATATAAATATGCGAGTAATCTGATGAAAAAGCGAATGCAAAACTCAAATGCTCAGATCACTATAAAATGAACATATACCTACATACATAAGCTTTATCACTAGCATCATATTAAACATTGAAACATCTTTACATGGAACGAAGATAAAAACAAATGATGAAAATATGGCTTAAAGAATGGAGTGGGAAAATGTATATGACTTAAACATGTGTGACTTAAGAAATATATGTGCATGTCCAACACAAAAAGCAATTGGTGTTCTATGCTTCATGAAAACAGGTGAGCCACTATCATTGTTCATCATAACATGCTTAACAATAAGAGGCATGCTCCTACTGTTAAAGTGCCTAACAAAGAAGTATATCATGAATTCAATATTATCGTAATAAATCTTCATTTAGCACTACGTGCTTTCAGTGGAGCCCTTACACTCACATACTGATTTAAGCCTGGATCATATTGAGCCTTGAGCTTAAAAATCCAAGAAAGCTCAACTTGTTCTAAATCATTAAAGTCTGGTGCAATCAGTATTGTCCTTGGTTTGTCCTGTTTGATCTTTAGTAGTACCTTGGGGAGGACAGGCATAGGGTGAAAGGCATAAACTGATAGGTTTTTCCAGGTGGAGGACAGGGCATCCACTTTCCAAGCTTGTCTGTGGGGAGTCCTTGTGCAGAATTTATCCAATTGGTAGTTCTGGGGGGAGGCAAACAGGTCCATCTCTGGGCTACCCCATTTGTTTCTCAACATGTTGAATATCTTTGGTTCCAGTTTCCACTCGTGTGGGTCCATGAGATTTCTGCTTAGGTCTGCCAGTGTACTTAGCTTTCCTGCCAGGAAAGGAATTGCCTGTAAGTGCACTTGGTAGCTCAAGGCTGTGTTCCACAGAGCCATGGCTAGTCTGCAGAGAGGATAAGAGTGGGTTCCTCCCTGCTTGTTTATGTACCACATAACAGTGGTGTTGTCCGTCTTTACCAATAATTGTCCTGGAAGGTTGTCAGAGCATTCTGTACAGCTAACATTTATGTTTGACTGATATGCAGGTGCATTTGACCTGGGTTCCATTTGCCCTGAATGCACTTCCCTGCCAAGTGAGCCCCCCCATGCATAGTCTGATGCGTCTGTTAGGGTTTGGGCGGCAGGGGGTAGAGTGAATGGCAGTCCCTTGTTTTGGTGGAAGGCCTCTGCCCACCAATGGAACTCTATCTGTAGACAAGGTATGATAGGAATCATTGATTCTAGATCCTGAGAATGCTGACACCATAGGCCTTTTAGATACCATTGTAGTTTATTCATATACAGTCTTGCATATGGAATTAAAAGAATGCAGAAGGCCATGAACCCCAGGGCTTGCAGTATTTTCCTTGCAGATAGCTGGGTCTTTGTGGCCAGTAGTTTGACGTAGGCTGTCAAATGAACTTGTTTCTCTGGCTTAAGGTAGACCATCTGGGAAGCTGTATTCAAGCTTGCTCCCTGGAATACAATTTGTTGGCAGGGTACAAGATGTGATTTCTTTTCATTTATGGTGTACCCCAGGGAAGTTAATTTCTTTACAAATGCCATATTTAATAGTATGTCCTGGCTTTCTGCCTGAATTAGACAATCGTCCAGGTATGGGTATATTTGAATATTTCTTTGCCTGCAAAATTGAATGACTGGAGCTAGGCACTTAGTGAATACCCTGGGTGCAGTAGATAAGCCAAAGGGCTGTGCAGAGAACTGATAGTGCGTGTAGCCTGCTTTGAAGCGTAGGTATCTTCTGCAAGATTCCCTTATTGGGATGTGCAGGTAGGCTTCCTTTAAATCCAGTGTTGCCAACCAGGCATCTTTGCCTAGCATATGAAGCAGCTGATAAAGAGTTAGCATCTTGAAATTTAGGATCACCAAAAATGTGTTCAGGATAGACAGGTCCAGGACAGGATGCCAGGAATTGTCTTTTCTGGGTACCAGAAAAAGTCGAGTAGAAACCTCGTCCCCATTCTTCTTCTGGGACAGGCTGAATAGCCCTGATGCTTAACAGAGAGAACTTGCTTTTGAGCCTCTGTCCACCGATTTCGGGGTAGATCTGGCCAACCGTTTGGGGTTGGTAAGGAGTGGAAGTGGAATCTTCATCCTTGGGAAATTATTTTTAAAATCCATTTGACCTGGGTAATGAATTCCCATTTTTTTGCCTGCAGGGCAATCTTTCCCCCTAAAGGAACAGTCAGTTGTGCAGGGCTTGGAAGGTTTAAAGTTAAGTCATTGAGACAGTTTACCATGGGGGGGGTCTTATTACTTCCTCCTTTGGAAGTGGGAGCCCCCCACTGCTTAGTCCTGTGAGTACCTTGGGACTGAAGCCTGGGTATTCTGCTGGTGCTGGGTTTGGACTGAGAAGGCCTGAAAGAGGCGGGAAAGGACCAATTCTTAGAGGGCCAATGCCCACTAAATCTGGGAGGCTGTACTTGCAGGAAATCTTAAACAGTTTGCATAGATTTAGCTTTTTCCTCCATATTTTTAAGTACTACTTCTGCTTTGTTGCCAAACAGGCAATCTTGGTTTAAGGGAGCATCCAGCAATTTACCTTTAACATGATCTGGCAAAGATTGCGCCTTAAGCCAATCATTCCTTCTAAGTACAGACCCAGTGACAGCAGCCTTGCAAGATGCCTCTAATGAATCAAAACCACATTGCAAAGCAGGTTTTCCAACTTGTTCAGCAGAATGCATTAAATCCTGTAAATCTTTATTTTCAGCAAAGTCGGGAATCAATATAATTTTCTGTTTAAGCAATCCAATAACAAGCTGCTGATACTTTAACATATGAAACTGGCAGTTTAAGGCCCTAATGGCCAAGGTTGCATATACCTTCTTACCCCATCTATCCAGCGCCCTGGAATCTCTATCAGAGGGGGTAGGATTTGAAATAGTCTCAGGATCCGCAGTAGGATTTTTAAAGAGGAACTTGAAAGAGTCAGGAAAGTGCAGTTGTGTACACTTACCATAAATGTAGATGTTTGAGTGTATTCACTGTTGCAGTCATTACATTTGGGTAATCTGCTGGCAAGTTGCCCTCAGTCGGCCTGATTAACAAAGTCTTGGGTCCTGCGTTGGTTGCTGTCTCTTCTTATATGACATCAGGGGTATAAAACATGCAGCCCACGCCATTACATCAGTTTTTCTTGCCCCAGATGTCAAATGCCCCTCTAATGGGGAGCAAATAAATATAAAAACACAAAGGTATACCTCCAACAAAAAGATAATACACCAAAAAGGCTTTTAAGCATAGTAAAGGAAAGTAGAGGTATAGCCAGAAGAAATTAGGGGGCTGGAGGGAGGGTAACCAGGACTGCAACAGTGAATACACTCAAACATCTACATTTATGTTAAGTGTACACAACTATACTATGTTCTTCGTGTTTCACTGTTGCAGTCATTACATTTGGGTAGATTCCCACAGCTATGGTTGGGAGGATGGATTTATACAGCATTATAACCAGCTATAAGGCCCTGCAGGAAAGCAGTGGCAAAGCCAGCTCCGGATTTAGAGAATAAAGGTAAATGGTAATGTTTGGTGAACGTATGAACTGAGTTCCAGGTAGCAGTTTCTAGAATGTCTCTGGTAGGAACACCTCTGAGAAAGGCTGTAGAAGTAGATGCAGCCCTGGTGGAATGAGATCTGATCCCCTGGGGGATAGTTTTACCATGGTGCATATAGCAGAAACGAATACAATGGCTTATCCATTTGGAAATAGTCTGCTTTGAAAAGTACAGTTTTGTACCTACCATAAATGTAGATGTCCGAACTGGATAGCATCTGCAGTCATAACAAGTGGGTTGTCCTGTCGTCAGGGATTCCAAAGTCCGGGTCCGGCTTCGGCTGATGTCACACTCCACCCGACGTCATCTCTGTTGGTCTTCGGGTATAAAAGCATCAGCCGATGCCATTTTCCTCAGTGTTTCTTGCCCCAGATGCCAGTAGCCCTCTTGCAGGCTAAAATTTGGATAGATGCCAATGTTTCCAAATAGATAGAGGTAAACACAACAATAAGCATATATGTACATAAATACAAACAAATACACCATAAAGAAATCCCCACTAGCTAGCTATTAGGAGGGTAAACACCCTAGGAGTACCACAGAGGGAAGGAGGGAGGGTAATCCTGACTGCAGATGCTATCCAGTTCGACATCTACATTTATGGTAGGTACAAAACTGTACTATGTCCTTCATGGATGCATCTGCAGTCATAACAACTGGGTAGAATACCATAGCCAACTAGGGAGGAGGATAAAAGTAGATTATGGTGTGTTTAGGATCCCTTGCAGAACAGCAGTGGCAAACCCTGCTCGGGATCTGGAATATAGAGGCAAATTATAATGCTTGGCAAATGTATGCACGGAGGTCCAAGTAGCCGCCTCAATAATGTCTTTGGTTGCCACTCCTCGTAAGAAGGCTGTGGTAGTGGCTGTTGCTCTTGTAGAATGAGGTCTTATGTTCTGTGGAATTGGTTTTCCATGGAAGGAGTAACAGTATCGTATGCAATTTCCTATCCATTTGGAGATTGTCTGTTTGGAAATAGCTTTTCCTTCCCTTCCTGTTGCATAGGCTACAAAAAGTTGGTCAGTCTTTCTGCTATTTTTGTTCTGTCCAAGTAGTAGCGTAGCTGTCTATGTACATCCAAGGTATGCAGTATTCTTTCCCCTCTGTTTTGTGGGTTGGGAAAGAAGGTAGGTAGGTGGATTGCCTGGTTCAAAGATACTCTGGATACCACCTTAGGCATAAATGTAGGATTAGTCCTCATGGACACTCTATCTTGGTGGAAGATTAGAAAGGGTTGCACTGCCATTAAGGCCTGTAGTTCTGAAACCCTCCTTGCTGAAGTAATTGCCAGAAGGAAAGCAGTTTTCCATGACAGGTGTTGTAGGTCTGCTGTTGCTGCTGGTTCAAAAGGTGATAGTGTCAACTTTTCTAGCACAAAGTTTAAATCCCAAGCTGGTAATGGTGGTTTCCTTGGAGGTTTTACATTCTTGATTCCTCTGAGGAACTGCCTGAGCAAAGGGTGCGAAGAAACAGGTGGATCAAAGCTGTATTCTGCTGAAATAGCTGATGCATGTATCTTGATGGAGGAGTAGGACAGGCCTGAATGAAGAAGTTGGGCCAGATACTCCAGAATGTTAGGCATATCTATGTTTGACACATCTTTTCCTCTTTCAGAACTCCAAATGACAAACCTTTTCCATTTTCCAGCATAGTTCCTTCTTGTTGAAGGTCTGTGTGCTTCAAGAATAATGTCTTTAACTCTTTGAGAAAGTTCTGGATTAGCTGCTGCTATGTGATGTTCCATGCAGTCAGTTGTAGCGTTTTTAGGTTTGGATGTATGATGCTGTAGTTGTTCTGAGTTAACATCAAAGGCATCAGGGGTATTGGCCACATATTGTTCCGAGACATGCTCTTCAGCAGTGGGTACCAGTGTTGTCTTGGCCAGTTTGGAGCTATCAGGATTATCCTTGGACGTTCTTCCTTGATTTTTAGTAGTACCTTGTGTATCAAGGAAGAGGTGGGAATGCATATGCTGTTAGGCCTTTCCAGTTGAAGGAGAGTGAGTCCACTTTCCATGCTAGTGGGTGGAATGTCCTTGTGCAGAATTTTTTGAGCTGGTGATTGAGAGGTGATGCGAATAGGTCTATCTGTGGCATTCCCCATTTCTTTGAGATGGTCTTGAAGATGTCCGGGTGCAGTTTCCATTCGTGGGCATCCGAGGTAGTTCTGCTTAACATGTCTGCTAGAGTATTGTCTTTTCCTGGCACAAATATTGCCTGTAACTGAATGTTGTAGCTGAGTGCCAGGGTCCACAGCTCCAAGGTCATTCTGCATAGGGGTATGAATGAGTGCCTCCCTGTTTGTTGATGTACCACATGACTGTGGTGTTGTCTGTCCTTATCATCAATTGGCCCTCCTTGAGAAATGGTTTGAACTTTTGGATTGCCAGTTTTACTGCCAGCATTTCTTTTAGATTGATGTGCAGGTGAAGTTGATCCTGTGTCCACATTCCTTGCACGCATTTGTCCAGCATATGGGCCCCCATCCTAGGTCTGAAGCATCTGTTGTGATGGTCTGGCTTGGTTGACATCTGCGAAAGGGCAGGCCTGGGTTTGACTGGCATGCCTGAGCCCACCATAGAACTCCTGTTTTAAGCATGGGATTAGTGGGATTTCTGTTGGTAGACTGTGTCTGTGTTGGGACCATAAATTCTTTAGGTACCACTGTAGTTTCCTCATATGTAGTCTGGCAAATGGGACCAAGATTATGCATGATGCCATGAAGCCCAAGGCCTGCAGTAATTTTCTTGCTGTTAACTTGTTCAGTTTTGTTAGTGCCAAGAAGTAAAGTGGCAGTTCTTTCTGTTTTTCTGTAGTCAGGAATGCCATTTGTTGTACTGTGTCCAATTCGCTCCCAAGAATGTCCTTGTTTGGGATGGTATCAGCCTTGACTTTTGTAAATTGACTGTGTATCCCAGTCCTTGTAGCAAGTAAATGACCCTTTGTAAATCTGTTTTCAGCTTGCTTTTGTTGTCCCCTTGTAGCAGGCAGTCGTCCAGGTATGGGTAAATTTGAATTCCTGTAGTCTGCAATGGGCGATTACTGATGCCAGGCATTTTGTGAATACTCTGGGCGCAGTAGATAAGCCAAAGGGCAATGCTGAGAATTGATAGTGCTCTGATCCTGCAAGAAATCTGAGGTATCTTCTGCAGATTGGTCGAATGGGGCGTGCAGGTATGCCTCCTTGAGATCTAGAGTTACCAGCCAAGACTCCTTGCCCAGCATGGGAAGAAGTTGCTGTAGGGTCAGCATTTTGAATTTTGGGACAATGATGTATGTATTTAAGGTGGACAGATCTAGAATTGGTCTCCAACTTTTTCCTTTCTTGGAACTAGGAATAGTCTGGAATAGAACCCCTTTCCTTGTTCTGCTGTTGGCACTCTTTCCACAGCTCTCATGTTGGCTAACTCCATTATCTGTCGTAGAGCCTCTGTTTTTGATTTGGAGGTAGATTTGGCATTCCTCTTTTGACTGGTAAAGTGTGGAAGTGAAACCGGTAACCTTGATCTATGGTTTGTAAAATCCACTTGTCTTTTGTTATGTAGTGCCAGTTCTTTGAAAATAAGGTTAGCTTTCCGCCTAGAGGAGCTGCTATTTGTTCCCTGGTAGGCGGAGTTAGGATTAAGTCACTGTGGTTGTGCTGATGTAGTGGCAGTGGCTGTGTCTGTGCCTCTGTTGATGTTCTTCATTCCACATTGCTGCAGTCCTAACTATTGGGTAGTCCGCTGTCCAGTCGGCCCGAATACCAAAGTATATGGCTGACGTCGGTCACGGCGCATTAGACTGACGCCAGTACGTCAGGGTACTAATGCGCATGACCGACGCCATATCCTCAGTCTTTTGCCGCATGGTCCGCATGCAGAAGCAATTTTGCGGTGCAGGTTGGCGTTCTGAAAGTTTCTGAAGTCGGAGTTTCAGACCGAATCAAAGTTGGCTAAGTACCCGTTGGGAATATTTTGGTTTTCTTGCCTCAGTATTTAACCGGATGTCAGAAAAAGTGAATAACTGTATTTCTTGTGGGAAACAGATACCTCATAGGGATTACCATACTTTGTGTATACCTTGTTTAGGCCTGAGCACGGCGTTGTTGGATGCCGCTCTTGTGCTAGATTTAACAAACGCACTATTAAGAGAAGGTTAGACTGTGCCAGGTTAGTGTTTGGGAAGCGTTGTAATTATAAAATGCCGCGGATGCTCCGGACGCCGCTTCGCTAAAAACGCAAGGACAAAGCAGCAAAGCCTAGAGGAAGAACCGACAGTCCCAGACGCCGGTTCTTTAGAGGGCTCAGTGGAGCCGGAGGTTTTTTGCCAGGTGTTTCTTTGGAGTCTCAGGGAGAGACTTTACTGTTACAGGATGTATCCTCTCAGGAAGTAGGCCAGGCTGAGGGGGCTTCTCAGGTGTGGCTGTTCTCTCCTTCTCTTCCTAAGGTGGTTAGAGCCTCCCTTCTGTTTCCAGGCTTCTTTGAGGGCAGGCCAAGTTTTGCTTCAGTGGGGTTTCTCCTAGTGCCTCAGGGTCTTTGCCTAAGAAACATATGCTTAAAATGGCAGAGGATTTGATTACTATGATAAGGGGTTCTATGCCCCCACCTGATAAGAGGCCTAGGGTGGAACCTGAGTTTGAGAGTTTTGAGCAATGCTCGGAGGCTTCTGAGTCTTCGGCTGAAGACTTGCAGGAGTACCCTCCTTATTCTGATTCTGATGTGGATGATTCTACCTTCAGCTTCTCCTCCTGAGGATTTTTCATTTCAGAGACTCTGCATTCCATGAGGGAGCATTTTAAATGGGAAGGGCAAGATTTCTCTGATTCCAGGAAAAGGCTTAGGGAATTCTTGTTTTTACCCCAGCATAGGCCTTTAGCTATACCTCCTGTTTTGAATGTGGTGGAAGATGTTTTTGCAGAGGCTTCCTGAATCCTGATTCTTTGCCTCCTGCCCCAGTTAAACCGGGATAGGTATTATAGGGTGCCCGCTCAAAGACGCCAAAAGTACTTTTAAGAGTCCTAGGGCAGACCCGAAACTGTCTCTCAGGGGCCTAAAGGTGTGAAGGCCTCAGTTGTTAAAAATCCTGTCCCTCCTGATAAAGAGGCAAGGGCTTTGGATAGATGGGGAAAGAAAGTGTATACTTCTTCCACTTTAGCCATGAGGGCTTGAATTGTCAGTTTCACATGTTAAAATATCAGAATTATCTTCTTTCACAGTTGAAATCTAGGTGGATGCTCTGGCGGAAGGTATTGAGTGTAAAGAGTTGCAGGATTTAGTTCATGTGTCTGAACAAGTGGGTAAACATTCCTTGCAATGTGGTTTTGATGCTGTACAGGCCTCCTCCAGGGTGGCTGCCACTGGTTCTGTTCTTCGTAGGCACGCCTGGTTGAGAGATCAGAATTTAGGTGAGCATGTTAAGACAAGGATTTGGATGCTCCTTTACAGTCTGATGTGTTGTTTAGTTCGCCTGTGGAAGCAGTTTTAAAGAAAATGGAGGACAAGGCTAAGTCTATGCAAACTGTTAAGGATTTTTTACAGGTGCAGCCTCCGAAGTTTAGTAGAAATTGGCCTGCTAAGGGATGGACTTATCCTGCTTATGATTCCCAGTCTAGGGGTAGGTCTAGACGTGGTAGGGGCAGAGCTCAAGGTTCTTTTAGGCCTAGGACAGGGAGTTCACCTGCTCAGACTTCTGGTGAGTGAGGGCAGGGGTCAGTCCTTTCCTCTGTAAGCAGACCCAATGACCTGCCTTTCAGCTGCCTGCACCTTTGCAGCACCTTTTTACCTTCGCTTGGCGCACACCTCTAGGAGGAAGACTGTCTCTTTTCAAAGAAAATTGGGATTTAATTACCCAAGACAAATGGGTTCTGGATATCATTCTCACCACGGTTACAGGTTTATTTCCATACCTTGCCTCCTTTCAAAGGCATGCCAGACATTCCTCCTCTACAAAGAACAGAGGCTCAGACAAATTTCTCTGTTACTCCAAATAGGAGCCATTCAGTCAGTTCCTGTGCCAGAAAGGGGCCTAGGATTTTATTCTCGCCTGTTCCTAGTACCGAAGGGAACACGTGGAGACCAATTTTGGATTTATCTATCCTCAACACCTTATCTGGACATTCCAAAGTTCAAAATGTTGAACAACAGCTTTTACCTCTACTGGGCAAAGATCACTGGATGGTAACTTTAGATCTCAAGGAAGCTTACCTTCATGTGCCTATAAGACTAAATTGCAGAAAGTATCTGCGTTTTGAGAAATTCTCATTATCAGTTCTCTGCATTGCCCTTTGGCTTATCTACTACCCAGTATTCACAGGTTCTGGCTCCAGTGATAGCTTACTTCAGGCTAAAAGGAATTCAAATCTATCCTTACTTGGACGACTGCCTGATTCTGGCTCAAGAAAAGAAAGGAAGACCTTCTACAGCATCTGGAATATGTCATAGCAGTGCTAAGATGCCTGAATTCTGTGAGCAGAAATAAAGTCCAGTCTAGTACCCTCTCAAGACATGTGCTTTCTGGGTCTAAAAAGAGACTGAATACAGCAGCCCAGATGGCCTTTTAACCCCGACAAACAAAAGAATCTTTCCAGTTACTTCCATCAATTATCTCTTCAGTCCGGCTGACTGCAGGACAGTCCTTCAAGCCTTAGGTTCATGGCATCTTGTATTCTGGTACTTCCAATGCCAAACTGCATATGAGGAAGCTACAATGGTATCTCAAAAATCTCTGGACACAGCACTGCCAGGATTGGACACTGTCATTCGAATAATACCTTGCATTCAAAAGGAATTTTTGGTGGGCTCAGGAATGTCACCTAAACAAGGGACTCTCTGTGACCCGGCCAGAGAGCAAGTCAGATTCTAACGACAGATGCCTCAGACATTGCTTGGGGAGCTCATCTAGATGGAAAGTGGATACAAGACAAGTGGCCTGCCAGACTACAGCATCTACATATCAACATGAAAGAGATGTTAGCAGTCCAGTTTGCATTAATGGCTTTCAAGAGTTACTTCTTCCAGGAGGGCAGGTGTTGATTCTAACAGACACAACTGTCATGTGGTACATCAACAAACAAGGGGGAACACATTCTTACCCATTGTGCAGGCAAGCAATGATTTTATGGGAGACTGCGCTCAGCTTGCAACTAACTCTTCAGGCAAGGTTTCTGCCGAGCACAGAACTCCTTAGCAGATGTGTTAAGCAGACAAATCATGGATCCCCACGTGGAAACTGGATCTTCATGTATTTCAAAATTGACAGTGTCATGGGAACTCCAGACATAGATCTGTTCGCTTTCTCCACTAAACTACCAGCTGCCAAAGTTTTGCACCGAAGGAATTTCATCACACAGCTTGGAAAGTGGATGCTCTTTCTTTCAGTTGGAAAAATCTTCATGTGTATGCTTTTCCACCTCTGCCTCTTCTCCCAAAGGTGCTTCTAAAGGTCAGTCAAGACAAGCCAAGGATGATTTGAATAGCTCCAGATTGGCCTCGCACACTGGTACCCATTACTGAGGAGTCTGGTAAGGAAGCCTCCATGGCCTTTACCCTGATTCCACACCTATTGTCTCAGAGGACGGTCATCTGCTCAATGTCAAGCTTCAAACTCTTCATCTAACAGCCTGGCATATTCTGTTTTGAAAGACAGCAGGTCTCAACTTCAACAAGTTTTAAATGTGATTATGGAAGCCAGAAGACCTAGTACAAGGAAAGTGTAATGAAAAATGGAAGAGATTTTTATTTTGGACTGCAGCAAAGAATTTGGAGATTTCGAGCCTAATTGGTGTGGCTCTTCAATATCTTACTGAGTTATTGGACAAAGGTTTGTCTTTCTCTTCCATTAAGATTCATGCTGCAGCAATTTCAGCTCACTATGATTGTGACCCACCATTGTTTTCACATCCTTTGTTCAAGCAATTTCTTAGAGGGGCAAAGAATATAAGACCCCAATGAGCTCCTACTCCTGCTTGGGATCTCAATTT
Organism: Protopterus annectens; assembly: GCF_019279795.1. NCBI lineage: Eukaryota > Metazoa > Chordata > Ceratodontiformes > Protopteridae > Protopterus > Protopterus annectens. The sequence goes on from NC_056732.1 coordinate 420,609,671, forward strand.
TGTGTTGGAGAAACTTACTCTACAACCTTTGAGCTCATGTACTACTGCTGAACTGAAATACTTGTCATGGAAGACTGCTTTTTGTTGGCCATTACTTCTGCAAGAAGGGTTTCTGAGTTACAGGCCCTTATGCGGTGGAGCCTTTTTTGATTTTTCATAAGGATAGGTATCATTACGTACTAATCCTTTATGCCCTAAGGTGGTTTCTAGTGTGGCTTTAAACCAAACTATTCATTTGCCTACTTTCTATGCAGATCCCCAAAATAAAGGGAAAAGATTTTGCACACTTTAGATGTACACAGGCAATTGCGTTATTATTTAAGCAGGACTAAGGATTTTAGGCAGTCTCAGCAGTTGTTTGTTTCTTTTGCTTTGAGTTCAAGAAGCCTGTGTCAAAACAAACTATTTCTAGGTGGATTGGGTTTTGCATTGCATTTGTTATTCCCATCATGGCAAACAGATTCCAGCTGGGATTAGGCCCTCATTCCACTAGGGCTACTGCCACTTCAACAGCATTTCTAAGGGGGTGGCAACTAAGGATATTTTGGAGGCAGCTACTTGGAGTTCAGTGCATACTTTCTCTAAGCATTACCACCTTCCTCTCTACTCTAAGTCTAGGGCTGGTTTTGCCACAGCTATTTTGCAAGGCATGTTATCAGCTCCTGCTTCCTTATGATTTGCCAGCCTCCTTACCTCTGCTTTGGGATTCTACCCAATAGTTAGGACTGCAGCAATGGAATGAAGAACATAGTACAGTTTTGTACCTACCATAAATGTAGATGTTCGAGGATCCACATTGCTGCAGTCCAATTTACCCTCCCTCCTTCCCTCTGTGTTTAGGGGTGGTTGTGTAGGTGAGATTATATTCTGGTACCTTTGTATATATTGTATATATTTTGGTGCAGGTATGTTTGGTGTTTTGGTTTGGCCTTGTCTTTTTAGGGTCTTCTGACATCTGGGGCAAGAAAAGACTGAGGATATGGCGTGGTCATGCGTGACAGTACCCTACCCTGACGCACTGACGCCAGTCTAATGCGCGCCGCGGAAATACGACCGGCGATCCATTATACTTTGGTATTCGGGCCGACTGGACAGCCGGATCACCCAATAGTTGTGGGACTGCAGCAAATGTGGGATCCCCTCTACATTACATTTGGCGGTAGGTACAAAACTGTACTTTACCTTGCCACTGTCGTCCTCTGTAGGCACCTCCTCTGGGTTGGTTTCTGCCTCTGGAACGTCTATTCCTGCCCCTTTGAAATTTTGTGGAGTCAGGAAAGGACCAATTTTGGCAGGCCAGTTCCTGCTAAACCTTGGGGGTTGAACCTGCAAGAAATCTTTAACAGTTTGAACAGATTTTGCCTTTTCTTCCATTTTCTTCATAACCTGCTGGGCAGGTGTACCAAACAAACTTGTCTTGTCCATAGGAGCATCTAGCAACTTGGCTTTAACATGATCCCGTAAAGCTTGTTCCTTTAGCCATGCATGCCTTCTTATCACTGTGCCTGTCATGGCTGATCTAAATGAAGCCTCCAGTGCATCATAGCCACATTTTAAGGAATGGTTGCTAACCTGTTGTATGTTATTTACCATCTCTAATACATATTTCTTATCAAGAGATTCATCAGTGGTTAGTTTTTTAGTTAACTGATCAAGCATAAACTCTTGGTATTGTATCATGTGAAACTGACAGTTTAAAGCTCTAGCTGAGAGAGTAGCTGAAGTGTAGACCTTTTTACCCCATCTGTCTAATGACCTTGCTTCCCTTTCAGAAGGAATAGGGTTTATAGCTGTGGTCGCGGCTACTGCCTTGGGACCCTGGGATACAGTTTCTGGGTCTGCAAGTGGGGCCTTGTAAAGGTGGTGATGAGTATCTGGCACCCTGTAAAATCTGTCTGGTTTGGCAGGGGCTGGGGGTAAAGAATCTGGAGCGGAGCAAACATCATTAAAGCATCATCCACCACAGATAGAACAGGAGGTATAGCTAAGGGCCTGTGCTGTGGGAGGTGCAGAAAGGTTCTAAGTCTTTTTCTGGAGTCTGAAAAATCCTGTTGCTGCCATTGGAACTGTTCTCGCATGGCATGCAAGGTTTCCCAAAGGAGAATTCTTCTGGTGGGGAAGCAGCAGGAATGGATTCTTCAGCATCAGAATCTTCAAAATTGGAGAAAGGAGCCTCTGGCTGGTCAGTTATGTCTGATTCATCAGCAGAATCATCAGAAGACACTGGCTCAGGGGCTCTGGCCTAGGTCTCTTCTCTGGGGCTGAGGCCCTGTCTGGGTGAGATTGAGATCCTCTAATTAAAGAAATTAAATCTTCTGCCAAAGAAAGCATTTGAGAACTAGAAGAGGGCCTGGATGTGGGGGTTTAACAGGCACTGATTTAGTAGTCTTGGCTGCTTTAGCCCTGGCGAAGGCCTTAATGGACATGGCTGCTGGAGGCCTAGCAGCACCACGTGCTAGGTAGAGACATCCAAGGGGATGGTGTCTGATAAGTCAACCACCGTAGTGGGTAAAAATTCTGAGGTCGATTCAAGAGTTGTAGCAGGGGCCTCAGTAGTAAGAATAGGTTCAGCTGTGCTTAGATCAGTTTTCTCGGTTTCGTCGAAACCGAGACACTGCTGTTTGCTTTACCGTGGTTTCGGCGAAACCGCGGACCGCGATGTCGGTCTTTATCTTTGCGCTTTTGGAAGACTGGGTGGTCGGGAGGATCCGGCGGCATAATGTCGCAAAATCAGTGCGAAAAACTGTTCTGCAAACTCCGACCGGCGCCTAAGCGTTCGTCGGTTGAAAGAGGCACAGGCGAACAGGCTGCTACGTCGTGGGCTGGGCCTAAACAAGGCAGACAGTAGAGTGGAAATCTTTATGAGGTATTTGTTTCCCACAGGTTAAACAATTGTTAACTTTTTCTGACATCGGCTGAGGCAAGAAAGAGTCCCAAGCGGGTGCTTAGCTTTAGAAGTCTTGGTAGTATTCGGTAGAAGTAATCTCTGGATCCGACCGACAGGCACTTGCGAACAGCTTCTGCTTCGGGCGCCATGCGGCAAGAAAGACTGAGGAAAATGGCGTCGGCTGATGCTTTTATACCCGAAGACCAACAGAGATGACGTCGGGTGGAGTGCGACATCAGCCAAAGCCGGACCCGGACTTTGGAATCCGGCCGACTGCAGGGCTGCCTGACGACAGGACAACCCACTTGTTATGACTGCAGATGCATCCATGAAGGACATCAGCCTTTCCCTCTGCCCCTGCAGCAAACGCCACCAGTAGTTGATCAGATTTTCTTAGAGATTTTGTCCCGTTTCAATAAAATCTAAGCTGTCTGTGTACATCCAATGAATGCAGAATCCGCTCCCCCTTGTTCTGTGGATTGGGAAAGAAAGCTGGCAAATGAATGGTCTGATTATGAGCCACACTGGATACCACCTTAGGCATGAAGGATGGATTGGTCCTGATAAGACACCATGTCCGCATAAAAAATAATGAAAGGCTCCACTGCCATAAGAGCCTGTAATTCGGAAATCCTTCTAGCTGAAGTGACTGCTAAAAGCAAAGCTGTTTTCCAGGAGAGAAATTTTAAGTCTGCAGTAGCAGCTGGCTCGAAAGGAGGAAGAGTAAGTTTTTCCAATACAAAGTTGAGGTCCCAGGCATGGGATGGAGCTCTCCTGGGTGGTCTTAAGTTTTTGACCCCCTCTGAGACACTGCTTTAGCAGAAGATGAGAGGCTCTGTGTTGTACATGGATTTTTATGGAAGAAAAGGACAGGCCCTTGTGAAGCATCTCAGTTAAGTATTGTAAAATCTGAGGAATATTGGGCACTGCTGTGCTTATCCCTTGTGATTGATTCCAGATACAAAATCTTTTCCATTTGTCAGCAAAAGATTTTCTAGTACTAGGCCTTCTTGCCCCCAAAATGACATCCAGCACAGGTTTGCTGAGAGATGCTAAGGATGAATTCAGGTGATTAGCCACACTGCAAGATTCAAAGTTTGGAGCTGAGTGTGCAGAATTTGGTTGTTCTGCTGAGACAGTAAGTAAGGGATCTGAGGCAGGTGCCATGGTGGAAGGTGTGACATTTGCGCAGGAGTGGGTACCAGTGTTGGCGAGGCCAGTCTGGAGCAATCAAAATAATTTTTGGTTTGTCCTGTTTGACTTTTAGTAGAACTTTGGAGAGCAGAGGCAGAGCGGGAAAAGCATAGACTGATAGTTTTTTTCCAGCTGAATGATGGGCATCCACTATCCAGGCTTTTTTGTGATGAATTCTTGTGCATAATTTGTCCGACTGATAGTTCTGGGGTGAGGCAAAAAGATCTATGTCTGGACTCCCCCATTTGCGTGTCAACATGTTGAAAATCCGTGGTTCCAGTTTCCATTCGTGTGGGTCTATGAGATTTCTGCTTAGTTCATCTGCCAGAGTATTCAGCTTTCCTGGCAGGAATTGAGCTTGTAGTTGTATTTGATATGTCAAGGCCGTGTTCCACAATGCCATGGCTAGTCTGCAAAGGGGGTAGGAGTGTGTACCCCCTTGCTTGTTTATGTACCACATCACTGTGGTGTTGTCTGTCTTTATCATTAATTGTCCTGGATGAAGGTAGTCCTTGAAGGCTGTCAGTGCATTCTGTACAGTTAGCATCTCTTTTTGATATGAAGGTGCATTTGATTTGGGCTCCATTTCCCCTGAATGCACTTCCCTGCCAGATAAGACCACCAAACATAGTCTGATGTGTCTATAGTTAGGGTTTGTGCGGCAGGGGGTGGAGTGAATGGTAGTCCCTTGTTTTGGTGGCAGGCCTCTGCCCACCATAGGAACTCTAGTCGCAGGCAAGGTATGATAGGAATCATTGTTTCCAGGCTGTGACAATGTTGACTCCATAAACATTTTAAGTACCACTGAAGTTTCCTCATATGCAGTCTTGCATATGGAATTAGAAGAATGCAGGAGGCCATGAACCCCAAGGCTTGCAGAATTTGTCTTGCAGATAGCAGTGTTTTTGTGGCCACCTGTTTAAAGTAAATTACCAAATGAATTTGCTTTTCTGGAACTCGAAAACAAAAACTTCAGGAGTCAGCCAACCGGCACTTGCGAACTGCTTCTGCTTCGGGCACCGCATGGCAAGAAAGACTGATGTATTGGCGTTGGCTGCATGTTTTATACCCCTGACGACCCGACGTCATGGAAGAAGGGACAGCAACAGACGCAGGACCCAAGACTTTGTTAATCAGGCCGACTGAGGGCAACCTGCCAGCAGATTACCCAAATGTAATGACTGCAACAGTGAAACACGAAGAACATCATGTGGAAGATTCCAGAAGGCTCTGCAGGACTGCTCTAGTAAAACCTGCCCTGGCTCTGGAGACGTGGTCCAATTTGTAGTGTTTGGTGAGATTGCGGTGTGGACCAGGTGGCTTAGCTTCTAGAATGGATGCTGTGTTCAGCCCTTTGAGGAAGGCTTTGGAAGTAGCCATGCCTCTGGTAGAGTGAGCTCTCACTCCCTGGGGTAAGTGCTTGCCATGGTGAGAGTAGCAGAGAATGGATTTTCTAATCCAACAAGAAATTGTTTGTTTGGAGACTGCCTTGCCCAGAGCTCTGGGCTAGAAGGAAACAAACAGTTTGTTAGATTTTCTGAAGGACTTAGTTTTGTCTAGGTAGACTAAGTTGCCTGTGTACATCCAGGGAATGGAGAATGCTCTCACTGTTGTTAGTCGGAGAGGGGAAAAAAGTAGGTAGTTGAATGGATTGGTTTAAGGACAGTTCGTTGACCACTTTAGGCATGATTTAGTGCATAGGGTCACCCTATCCTTGTGGGATGTGGTGTAGGTGGGTGCCAGGCCATGAGGGCCTGCAACTCTGACACTCTCCTAGCAGATGTTATGACTACCAGCAGAACAGTCTTCCATGTACACATTTGGAGCATAGCAATGCTAGCTGGCGCAAATGGGGCCAGTGCTTTAACAGAACAAAGTTTAGGTCCCAGGGTGGTGGGATTGGTTTTCTCATTGGTCTGTTGTGTAAGACTCCTCTCAGGAAAAGTTTTACATCAAGCCTGGATAGCAAAAGGGGATCTAGAGGTAGGCAAGCTGAAATGGCTGAAAGGTGGACTTTCACTGAAGAGTAGGAAAGGTTGTCCTTAATTAGTTCACATACACAAGCAATGACTAGGGATGGGTCTTGTCTGGCTGGATTCCTGGTCATTACTTTGACACCATTTAGAGAATCCCTTCCATTTTGCTAAATATGATTTCCTAGTAGCAGGTTTCCTGTCTTCCCTCAGGACTTGTAAGCATGTCCTCGGAGTAGTGGTGTCTGAAAGGGATTAGACATTTATCACCCAGAGAGTTAGGCTTAACATCTGTTGGTGAGGGTGAATTAGAGTTTACTTTTGTTGTGTGAGTAGGTCCACCTTGTGGGGTAACTTGTGATGATTGCCCTTGGCTAAAGAGAGAAGTAGGGGAAAGTACAGTTCTGTACACTTACCATAAATGTAGATGTTCAAGTGTATTCACTGTTGCAGTCATCACATTTGGGTTATCCCTGCCAGGGTAGCCCTCAGTCGGCCCAAATACCAGAGGCTTAGTATTTCTGCATCGGTTGCTGTCGCTCCAGGATTGACGTCAGGTTGTCAGTGGTATAAAAACAGGCAGCCGGTGCCATTACATCAATTTTTCTTACTCTGTCAGGAGCCCGCAATAGGGAGCTAGGTTATGGTGGAAGAACACCACCAGCAGAAAGTAAATACCAAAAATTCCTTGTAAGGAGAGAGAGTGAGAGAAGACAAGGGGGATGGAGGTAGGGAAACCAGGACTGCAACAGTGAATACACTCGAACATCTACATTTATTGTAAGTGTACACAACTGTACTATGTTCTTCGTGTTTCACTGCTGCAGTCTTCACATTTGGATTGATTCCCAAAGCTGAAGAAAAGGGTGAAGGCAGTCAAGAAGACTGTGGGCTGGCTAGGGTGCCCTGCAAGACTGCGGCGGCAAAGCCTGTCCTGGATTTGGAGAAGATAGGCAGGTAGTAATACTTGGTGAGGGTATGGACAGATGTCCATGTGCAGCCTCCAGGATGTCCCTGGTGGAGAACCCCTGGGAAAGCTGCAGAAGTGGAGGTTGCTCTGATGGAATGTGTCTTGAGCCCCTTGGGGGAGGTTTCCAGTGCTATTGTAGCAGAAATGGATGCAGTGTGCTATCCATTTGGAAATTGTTTGTATGGATATGGCCTTGCCCCTTCGTGTACAGCTGCAATGACCCCAAACTATTATCAGTTTTCTAAGAGATTTAGTCCTGTGTAGATAGAATCTTAGCTGTCTGTGGACATCTAGCAAGTGCGGAATCCTTTCCAGCTGGTTTATGAATTAGGAAAAAGGTGGGCAAATAGAATGGATTGGTTGAGAGCCATACTGGACACCAACACTTTGGTATGAAGGGTTAGTCCTGCGGAGACCCTGTCAGCACAGAAAAATGATGAAGGGCTTTACAGCCATAAGTGCTTGTAGCTCTGGTACTCTTCAAGCTGGAAGTGATGGCCAGAGAAGTAAGGCCGCTCTTTCTAAGAGATAAATTTTAACTCTGCTGAAGCTGCAGGTTCAAAGGGGGAGGCAGGGTGAGCTTTTCCAACACAAAGTTTAGGTTCAAAAAGGGGCAGGGTGAGCTTTTCCAACACAAAGTTTGGAGTCCCAAGCTGGGGTAGGAGATCTTCTGGGTGGCCTCGAATTGTTAGCCCCTCTTAGGAAAGTACAGTTTTGTACCTACCATAAATGTAGATGTCCTAATTGGATAGCATCTGCAGTCATAACAACTGGGTTGTCCTGTCGCCAGGCAGCCCTTCAGTCGGCCGATTCCAAAGTCTGGGTCCCGCTCGGCTGATGTCGCACTTCACCCGACGTCATCTCTGTTGGTCTTCGGTATAAAAGCATCAGCGGCGCCATTTCTTCAGTGTTTCTTGCCCCAGATGCCAGAAGCCCTATATAAGGCTATAAATTTTGGATAGATGCCAATGTTTCCAAAAGATAGAGGTAAACACAAAATAAGCATGTATGTACATAAATACAAACAAATACACCATAAAGAAATCCCCACTAGCTAGCTATTAGAAGGGTAAACACCCTAGGAGTACCACAGAGGGGAAGGAGGAGGGTAATCTCTGACTGCAGATGCTATACCAATTCGGACATCTACATTTATGGTAGGTACAAAACTGTACTCTGTCCTTCATGGATGCATCTACAGTCATAACAACTGGGTAGAATACCATAGCCAACTAGGGAGGAGGATAAAAGTAGATTATGGTGTGTTTAGGATCCCTTGCAGAACAGCAGTGGCAAACCCTGCTCGATCTGGAATATAGAGGTAAATTATAATGCTTGGCAAATGTATGCACGGAGGTCCAAGTAGCAGCTTCAATAATGTCTTTGGTAGCCACCTCGAAGAAGGCTGTGGTAGTGGCTGTTGCCCTTGTAGAATGAGGTCTTATGTTCTGTGGAATTGGCTTTCCATGGAAGGAGTAACAGAATCAGATGCACTGTCCTATCCATTTGGAGATTGTCTGTTTGGAAATAGCTTTTCCTTCCCTTCCTGTTGCATAGGCTACGAAAAGTTGGTCAGTCTTTCTGCTATTTTTGTTCTGTCCAAGTAGTAGCGTAGCTGTCTGTGTACATCCAAGGTATGCAGTATTCTTCCCTCTGTTTTGTGGGTTGGGAGAGAAGGTAGCCAGGTGTATTGCCTGGTTTAAAGACACTCTGCATCCCACCTTAGGCTTAAATGTAGGATTGGTCCTCATGGACACTCTATCTTGGTGGAAGATTAGAAAGGGTTGCACTGCCATTAAGGCCTGTAGTTCTGAAACCCTCCTTGCTGAAGTAATTGCCAGTAGGAAAGCAGTTTTCCATGACAGGTGTTGTAGGTCTGCTGTTGCTGCTGGTTCAAAAGGTGATAGTGTCAATTTCTAGCACAAAGTTCAAGTCCCAAGCTGGCAATGGTGGTTTCCTTGGAGGTTTTACATTCTTGATTCCTCTGAGGAAATGCCTGAGCAAAGGGTGTGAAAAAACAGGTGGATCCAAGCTGTATTCTGCTGAAATAGCTGATGCATGAATCTTGATGGAGGAGTAGGACAGGCCTGAATGAAGTAGTTCGGCCAGATACTCCAGAATGTTAGGCATATCTATGTTTGATACATCTTTTCCTCTTTCAGAACTCCAAATGACAAACCTTTTCCATTTTCCAGCGTAATTCCTTCTAGTTGAAGGCCTGCGTGCTTCGAGAATAATGTCTTTAACTCTTTGTGAAAGTTCTGTATTAGCAGCTGCTATGTGATGTTCCATGCAGTCAGTTGCAGCGTTTTAGGTTTGGATGCATGGTGCTGAAGTTGTTCTGAGTTAGCACCAAAGGCATCAGGGGTTTTGGCCACATCTTGTTCGAGACATGCTCCTCAGCAGTGGGTACCAATGCTGTCTTGGCCAGTTTGGAGCTATCAGGATTATCCTTGGACGTTCCTCCTGATTTTTTAGTAGTACTTTGTGTATCAAGGAAGAGGTGGGAATGCATATGCTGTTAGGCCTTTCCAGCTGAAGGAGAGCGAGTCCACTTTCCATGCTAGTGGGTGGAATGTCCTTGTGCAGAATTTTTTGAGCTGGTGATTGAGGGTGATGCTAATAGGTCTATCTGAGGCATTCCCCATTTCTTTCAGATGGTCTTGAAGATATCCGGTGCAGCTGCCATCTGTGGGCATCCGATGTGGTCCTGCTTAACATATCTGCTAGAGAGTTTTCTTTCCTGGCACAAATATTGCCTGTAACTGGATGTTGTAGCTGAGTGCCAGGGTCCACAGTTCCAAAGTCATTCTGCATAGGGGGTAAGAATGAGTGCCTCCTTGTTTGTTGATGTACCACATGACTGTGGTGTTGTCTGTCCTTATCATCAACTGGTCCTCCTTGAGAAATGGTCTGAACTTTTGGATTGCCAGTTTTACTGCCAGCATTTCTTTTAGGTTGATGTGCAGGTGAAGTTGGTCCTGTGTCCACATTCCTTGTACGCATTTGTCCAGCATATGCGCCCCCCATCCTAGGTCTGAAGCATCTGTTGTGATGGTCTGGCTTGCTTGACCCTTGCGAAAGGGCAGGCCTGGGTTTGACTGGCATGCCTGCGCCCACCATAGGAACTCCTGTTTTAAGCATGGTATTAGTGGGATTTCCGTTTCTAGGCTGTGTCTGTGTTGGGACCATAAATTCTTTAGGTACCACTGTAGTTTTCTCATGTGTAGTCTGGCAAATGGAACCAAGATTATGCATGATGCCATGAAACCCAAGGCCTGCAGTACCTTTCTTGCTGTTAACTTGTTCAGTTTTGTTAGTGCCAAGAAGTAAAGAGGGAGTTCTTTTGTTTTTCTGTAGTTAGGAATGCCATTTGTCTTACTGTGTCCAATTCCGCTCCCAGGAAAGTCCTTGTCTGGGATGGTATCAGTCTTGACTTTTGTAAATTGACTGTGTATCCCAGTGCTTGAAGCAAGTAAATGACCCTTTGTAAATCTGTTGTCAGCTTGCTTTTGTTGTCTCCTTGAATCAGGCAGTCGTCCAGGTATGGATAAATTTGAATTCCCTGTAGTCTGCAATGGGCGATTACTGATGCCAGGCATTTTGTGAATACTCTGGGCGCAGTAGATAAGCCAAAGGGCAATGCTGAGAATTGATAGTGCTCTGATCCTGCAAGAAATCTGAGGTATCTTCTGCAGATTGGTCAATGGGACGTGCAGGTATGCCTCCTTGAGATCTAGAGTTACCAGCCAACACTCCTTGCCCAGCATGGGAAGAAGTTGCTGTAGGGTCAGCATTTTGAATTTTGGGACAATGGTGTAAGTATTCAGGGTGGACAGGTCTAGAATTGGTCTCCAACTTTTTTCCTTTCTTGAACTAGGAAAAGTCTGGAGTAGAACCCCTTTCCTTGCTCTGCTGTTGGCCCTTTCTACACAGCTCTCATTTTTGGTAACACCATTATCTGTTGTAGGGCCTCTGTCTTTTGATTTGGAGGTAGATTTGGCATTCCTCTCTTTGTTTGGTAAAGTGTGGAAGTGGAACCGGTAACCTTGATCTATGGTTCGTAAAATCCACTTGTCCTTTGTTATGTGGTGCCAGTTTTTTGAAAATAAGGTTAGCTTTCCACCTAGAGGAGCTGCTATTTGTTCCCTGGTAGGCGGATTTAGGATTAAGTCACTGTGGTTGTGTTGATGTAGTGGCAGGTGTTGAGTCTGTGCCTCTGTTGTTGCCTTGCCATTGTCGTCCTCTGTAGGCACCTCCTCTGGATTGGTTTCTGCCTCTGGAACGTCTATTCCTGCCCCTTTGAGGTCTTGTGGAGTCAGGAAAGGACCAATTTTTGGCAGGCCAGTTCCTGCTAAACCTTGGGGGTTGAACCTGCAAGAAATCTTTAACTGTCTGGACTGATTTTGCCTTTTCTTCCATTTTCTTCATAACCTGCTGGGCAGGTGTACCAAACAAACTTGTTTTATCCATAGGAGCATCTAGTAATTTAGATTTCACATGATCCGTAAAGCTTGCTCCTTTAGCCATGCATGCCTTCTAATTACAGTGCCAGTCATGGCTGATCTAAATGAAGCCTCCAGTGCATCATAGCCACATTTTAAAGAATGGTTACTAACCTGCTGTATGTTATTTACCATTTCTAATACATATTTCTTATCAAGAGATTCATCAGTGGTTAGCTTTTTAGTTAACTGATCAAGCATAAACTCTGGTATTGTATCATGTGAAACTGACAGTTTAAAGCTCTAGCTGAGAGAGTGGCTGAAGTGTAAACCTTTTACCCCATCTGTCTAATGACCTAGCTTCCCTTTCAGAAGGAACAGGGTTTTAGCTATGGTCGCTGCTACTGCCTTGGGACCCTGGGAAATAGTTTCGGGTCTGCAAGAGGGGCCTTGTAGAGGTGGTGATGAGTATCTGGCACCCTGTAAAATCTGTCTGGTTTGGCAGGGGGTGGGGGTAAAGAATCTGGAGCCGAGCAGACGTCATTGAATGCATCATCCACCACAGACCGAACAGGAGGTATAGCTAAGGGCCTGTGCTGTGGAAGGTGCAAAAGGTCCTAAGTCTTTTCTGGAGTCTGAAAAATCCTGTTGCTGCCATTGAACTGTTCTCATGGCATGCAAGGTTTCCCCAAAGGAGAATTCTTCTGGTGGGGAAGCAGCTGGAATGGATTCTTCAGCATCAGAATCTTCAAAATTGGAGAAAGGAGCCTCTGGCTGGTCAGTTATGTCTGCTTCATCAGCAGAATCATCAGAGGACACTGGCTCAGGGGGCTCTGCCCTAGGTCTCTTCTCTGGGGCCTGAGTGGCCCTGTCTGGGTGAGATTGAGATCCTCTAATTAATGAAATTAAATCTTCTGCCAAAGTAAGCATTTGAGAACTAGAAGAGGGCCTGGTTGAGGAGGGTTTAACAGGCACTGCTTTAGTAGTCTTGGCTGCTTTAGCCCTGGCGTAAGGCCTTAATGGACATGGCTGCTGAGGCCTAGCAGCACCACGTGCTGGGGTAGATACATCCAAGGGAATGGTGTCTGATAAGTCAGTGGTAAGCACCGTAGTGGGTAAAATTTCTGAGGCCGATTCAAGAGTGTTAGCAGGGACCTCAGTTGTAGAGATAGATTCAGCTGTATTTTGATCAGTTTTCTCGGTTTCGCCGAAACCGAGACACTCGCGTTTGCTTAACCATGGTTTCGCCAAACCGCGGACCGCGAGTGTCGGTCTTTTCTTTGGCTTTGGCAGAATGCGAGTCGAGGATCCGGCGGCATATGTACGCAAAATCAGAACCGAAAAACTGTTCTGCAAACTCCGACCATCGCCTAAGCGCTCGTCGGGTTGAAAGAAGCACAAGACCGAACAGGCTGCTACGTCATGGGCTGGGCCTAACAAGGCAGGCAGTAAGAGTGGAAATCTTTATGAGGTATTTGTTTTCCACAGGTTAAACAATTATTAACTTTTCTGACATCGGCTGAGGCAAGAAAGAGTCCCCAACGGGTACTTAGCTTTAGAAGTCTTCGGCGTAGTATTCGCAGAAGTAATCTCTGGATCCGACCGACCGCACTTGCGAACAGCTTCTGCTTCAAGCCACGCCGCAAGAAAGACTGAAGAAAATGGCGCCGGCTGATGCTTTTATACCCGAAGACCAACAGAGATGACGCTGCGAAGTGCGACATCAGCCGAAGCCGGACCCGGACTTTGGAATCCGGCCGACTGAAGGGCTGCCTGACGACAGGACAACCCAGTTGTTATGACTGCAGATGCATCCATGAAGGACATCAGCCTTCCCCTCTGCCCCTGCAGCAAACGCCACCAGTAGTTGATCAGATTTTCTTAGAGATTTTGTCCCGTTTCAATAAAATCTAAGCTGTCTGTGTACATCCAATGAATGCAGAATCCGCTCCCCCTTGTTCTGTGGATTGGGAAAGAAAGCTGGCAAATTAATGGTCTGATTATGAGCCACACTGGATACCACCTTAGGCATGAAGGATGGATTGGTCCTGATAAGACACCATGTCCGCATAAAAAATAATGAAAGGCTCCACTGCCATAAGAGCCTGTAATTCGGAAATCCTTCTAGCTGAAGTGACTGCTAAAAGCAAAGCTGTTTTCCAGGAGAGAAATTTTAAGTCTGCAGTAGCAGCTGGCTCTAAAGGAGGGAGAGTAAGTTTTTCCAATACAAAGTTGAGGTCCCAGGCATGGGATGGAGCTCTCCTGGGTGGTCTTAAGTTTTTGACCCCCTCTGAGACACTGCTTTAGCAGAAGATGAGAGGCTCTGTGTTGTACATGGATTTTTATGGAGGAAAAGGACAGGCCCTTGTGAAGCATCTCAGTTAAGTATTGTAAAATCTGAGGAATATTGGGCACTGCTGTGCTTATCCCTTGTGATTGATTCCAGATACAAAATCTTTTCCATTTGTCAGCAAAAGATTTTCTAGTACTAGGCCTTCTTGCCCCCAAAATGACATCCAGCACAGGTTTGCTGAAAGATGCTAAGGATGAATTCAGGTGATTAGCCACACTGCAAGATTCAAAGTTTGGAGCTGAGTGTGCAGAATTTGGTTGTTCTGCTGAGACAGTAAGTAAGGGATCTGAGGCAGGTGCCATGGTGGAAGGTGTGACATTTGCGCAGGAGTGGGTACCAGTGTTGGCGAGGCCAGTCTGGAGCAATCAAAATAATTTTTGGTTTGTCCTGTTTGACTTTTAGTAGAACTTTGGAGAGCAGAGGCAGAGGGGGAAAAGCATAGACTGATAGTTTTTTTCCAGCTGAATGATGGGCATCCACTATCCAGGCTTTTTTGTGATGAATTCTTGTGCATAATTTGTCCGACTGATAGTTCTGGGGTGAGGCAAAAAGATCTATGTCTGGACTCCCCCATTTGCGTGTCAACATGTTGAAAATCCGTGGTTCCAGTTTCCATTCGTGTGGGTCTATGAGATTTCTGCTTAGTTCGTCTGCCAGAGTATTCAGCTTTCCTGGCAGGAATTGAGCTTGTAGTTGTATTTGATAGGTCAAGGCCGTGTTCCACAATGCCATGGCTAGTCTGCAAAGGGGGTAGGAGTGTGTACCCCCTTGCTTGTTTATGTACCACATTCACTGTGGTGTTGTCTGTCTATCATTAATTGTCCTGGATGAAGGTAGTCCTTGAAGGCTGTCAGTGCATTCTGTACAGTTAGCATCTCTTTTTGATATGAAGGTGCATTTGATTTGGGCTCCATTTCCCTTGAATGCACTTCCCTGCCAGATAAGCCCACCAAACATAGTCTGATGTGTCTATAGTTAGGGTTTGTGCGGCAGGGGGTGGAGTGAATGGTAGTCCCTTGTTTTGGTGGCAGGCCTCTGCCCACCATAGGAACTCTAGTTGCAGGCAAGGTATGATAGGAATCATTGTTTCCAGGCTGTGACAATGTTGACTCCATAAACATTTTAAGTACCACTGAAGTTTCCTCATATGCAGTCTTGCATATGGAATTAGAAGAATGCAGGAGGCCATGAACCCCAAGGCTTGCAGAATTTGTCTTGCAGACAGCAGTGTTTTTGTGGCCACCTGTTTAAAGTAAATTACCAAATGAATTTGCTTTTCTGGAACTCGAAAACAAAAACTTCAGGAGTCAGCCAACCGGCACTTGCGAACTGCTTCTGCTTCGGGCACCGCATGGCAAGAAAGACTGATGTAATGGCGTCGGCTGCATGTTTTATACCCCTGACGACCCGACGTCATGGAAGAAGGGACAGCAACAGACGCAGGACCCAAGACTTTGTTAATCAGGCCGACTGAGGGCAACCTGCCAGCAGATTACCCAAATGTAATGACTGCAACAGTGAAACACGAAGAACATCATGTGGAAGATTCCAGAAGGCTCTGCAGGACTGCTCTAGTAAAACCTGCCCTGGCTCTGGAGACGTGGTCCAATTTGTAGTGTTTGGTGAAGTTGCGAATTGTGGACCAGGTGGCTGCTTCTAGAATGGATGCTGTGTTCAGCCCTTTGAGGAAGGCTTTGGAAGTAGCCATGCCTCTGGTAGAGTGAGCTCTCACTCCCTGGGGTAAGTGCTTGCCATGGTGAGAGTAGCAGAAGGAAATGGATTTTCTAATCCAACAAGAAATTGTTTGTTTGGAGACTGCCTTGCCCAGAGCTCTGGGCTAGAAGGAAACAAACAGTTTGTTAGATTTTCTGAAGGACTTAGTTTTGTCTAGGTAGACTAAGTTGCCTGTGTACATCCAGGGAATGGAGAATGCTCTCACTGTTGTTAGTCGGAGAGGGGAAAAAAGTAGGTAGTTGAATGGATTGGTTTAAGGACAGTTCGTTGACCACTTTAGGCATGATTTAGTGCATAGGGTCACCCTATCCTTGTGGGATGTGGTGTGGGTGGGTGCCAGGCCATGAGGGCCTGCAACTCTGACACTCTCCTAGCAGATGTTATGACTACCAGCAGAACAGTCTTCCATGTACACATTTGGAGCATAGCAGTGCTAGCTGGCGCAAATGGGGCCAGTGCTTTAACAGAACAAAGTTTAGGTCCCAGGGTGGTGGGATTGGTTTTCTACGTGGTCTGTTGTGTAAGACTCCTCTCAGGAAAAGTTTTACATCAAGCCTGGATAGCAAAGGGGGATCTAGAGGTAGGCAAGCTGAAATGGCTGAAAGGTGGACTTTCACTGAAGAGTAGGAAAGGTTGTCCTTAATTAGTTCACACACACAAGCAATGACTAGGGATGGGTCTTGTCTGGCTGGATTCCTGGTCATTACTTTGACACCATTTAGAGAATCTCTTCCATTTTGCTAAATATGATTTCCTAGTAGCAGGTTTCCTGTCTTCCCTCAGGACTTGTAAGCATGTCCTCGGAGTAGTGGTGTCTGAAAGGGATTAGACATTTAACACCCAGAGAGTTAGGCTTAACATCTGTTGGTGAGGGTGAATTAGAGTTTACTTTTGTTGTGTGAGTAGGTCCACCTTGTGGGGTAACTTGTGGTGATTGCCCTTGGCTAAAGAGAGAAGTAGGGGAAAGTACAGTTCTGTACACTTACCATAAATGTAGATGTTCAAGTGTATTCACTGTTGCAGTCATCACATTTGGGTTATCCCTGCCAGAGTAGCCCTCAGTCGGCCCAAATACCAGAGGCTTAGTATTTCTGCATCGGTTGCTGTCGCTCCAGGATTGACGTCAGGTTGTCAGTGGTATAAAAACAGGCAGCCGGTGCCATTACATCAATTTTTCTTACCCTGTCAGGAGCCCACAATAGGGAGCTAGGTTATGGTGGAAGAACACCACCAGCAGAAAGTCATCATTCTCTTTCGGCTTTTCCCGTTAGGGGTCGCCACAGCGGATCATCTCTTTCCATTTCTTCCTATCCTCTGCATCTTGCTCTGTCACACCAACCGCCTGCATGTCCTCTCTCACCACGTCCATAAACCTTATCTTAGGCCTTCCTCTATTCCTCTTACCTGGCAGCTCCATCCTTAGCATCTTTTTCCCAATATACCCATCATCCCTCCTCAGCACATGTCCAAACCAACGCAATCTCGTCTCTCTTGCTTTGTCTCCAAACTAATCTAATATACCGATTACTAATCCTAATCCTATCCATCCGAGTCACACCGATTGCAAATCTTAACATCTTTTACTCTGCCACATCCATCTCTGACTCCTGCCTTTTGTCAATGCCACTGTCTCCAACCCATATAACATAGCTGGTCTCACTACACTCTTGTAGACCTTCCCTTTCACTCTTCACGGATACCGCCTGTCACAAATCACTCCTGACACTCTTCTCCACCCATTCCACCCTGCCTGTACTCTTCTTCTTCTCTTCCACATTCACCATTACTCTGAACTGTTGATCCCAAGTACTTAAACTGCCCACCTTTACCAACTCTACTCCTGCATCCTCACCATTCCTCTACCCTCCCCCTCATTTACACACATATATTCTGTCTTAGCCCTGCTGACCCTCATTCCTCTGCTCTCTAGAGCATATCTCCACCTCTCCAGAGTCTCCTCAACCTGATTCCTACTCTCTCTACAGATCACAATGTCATCTGCAAACATCATAGTCCACGGGGCCTCCTGTCTGATCTCATCTGTCAACCTGTCCATCACCACTGCAAATAAGAAAGGACTCAGAGCTGATCCTTGATGTAATCCCACCTCCACCTTAAACGGATCTGTCACTCCCACTGCAGTCCTCACCACTGTCACACTACCCTCGTACATATCCTGTACACCAGCAGAAAGTAAATACCAAAAATTCCTTGTAAGGAGAGAGAGTGAGAGAAGACAAGGGGGATGGAGGGAGGGAAACCAGGACTGCAACAGTGAATACACTCGAAATAGAAGTTATGTACTTACCATAACGTTCCATGTGGAGTGTTCATCTCGCCTTTGTTCTTACACATGGGTTCTGAGCCGATCCTCGGCTCCGTGCCGGCCTCTTGCAAGCTCTGCATCGAGAAGAAGCTCGAGACAATCTAATACCCACAATCCCCCTCTGCCTTTACCTCAGATCTAGTTTGCAAGCAAACCAATCTACATAACAGCACATTCATGCCATACATCTATACATACATAACAGACACTTATAAGTATATGTGTATACCAACTATGTACAGAGAATAAAGACAGTAGCAAAAATGCTTCTGGCCAGGCATCAAAGAACATTCTTCCTAAGGGTGGGAGGGTGGGACTGTAAGAACAAAGGCGAGATGAACACTCCACATGGAACGTTATGGTAAGTACATAACTTCTATATGTGATAGTGTTCAATCGCCGCTTGTTCTTACACATGGGTAGCGCCCCTAGCTCCTAAATCCTGAGGAACTCACGGAGGGCGTTCTTGAGCACAGTGGAACCAAAGGTTGCTCTGTCCCTAGAAACCTTATCTACTTTATAATGAGAAATAAATGTATGTGGCTTAGACCAGGTAGCAGCCGCACAAATAGCATCCAGAGGTAGGCGAGCTGCATGAGCCAAGGACGTAGATATTGATCTTGTGGAATGTCCTTGGGTTTGTTCAGAAGGGGTTGATTTGCAGAATCGTATACATAGATTATACAATCAGTTAACCACTTTGAAAGAGTTCTTTTGGTAACTGGAAGTCCTTTCCTGCTATCAGCAAAAGCCACAAAGAGTTGATCTGTTTTCCTGTGATCTTTGTTCTATCCAAATAAAACCTTAGCTGTCTGTGAACATCCAATTTGTGCAACATATACTCCATTTTGTTGGAGTGGTTTTGAAGAAAGTGGGTAATTCAATGGACTGATTAATGTTGTTAATAGAACACACTTTAGGAGGAAGGATGAATTGGTACAAAGAGAAACTCTGTCAGAGTGAAAGATTAGATAAGGGTGCTTGATGGAGAGAGCCTGAAGTTCAGACACTCGTCTAGCAGAAGTAATGGCTACCAGAAAGAGAGTTTTCCAGGACAAAAATTTTAATAGGCAAGAAGAGGCAGGTTCAAAGGGGGGCAACATTAATTTAGATAGTAACAAGTTCAGACTCCAAGGTGACGTGGAGATCTGACCGGAGGTCTAATATGAAAAACTCCTTTTAAGAAGGCTTTACAAAGTCTGTGAGCCATGATAGGAGCTCCACACTCTTCCACATGGAAATTGAAATGGCAGCCAATTGAACTCTTAGAGTAGCAGGAGAAGCACCCTGATGAAATAAGTCTGTTAAGAACTCTAAAATCTTATTCAAAGGAGCTGTAAAGGGATCAACGTGGTGTGTATACACCCAGAATACAAACCGTTTCCATTTGCTAGTATATGTTTTAGTAGTGGAAGCCTTATGAAGCCACTAATATATTCTGGACTGCTGGTGACAAGAGATCAGACCTGGCTAAGTTGGAATTGGAGCAGCCAAGCTGCTAGATGGAGTGACAGGAGCGGGATGGGGAACCCCTGACGAGTGAGTCAACAGATCCGGCTCTGGGTCCAGAATCCAGGGTCCCCGAATGCAGTGAATTTTCAGGAGAGGAAACCAAATTTGTGACGAGGCCAGAATGGAGCAATGAGAATTATCGTCCTCTGAAGGTTCCTGGCTTTCTGGAGAAATTTCGTATCAGAGGAAATGGAGGAAATGCGTGAAGGAGTCCCGGGGCCAATCGTAAACCAGTGCATCCCTGGGGACTTCCCTGGAGGGTAATAGGGCAAAGTAGCTCCTGCATTTGGCGTTCATTGGAGACGCATAAACAGGTCGCAGGAAGGCTGGCCCCATGTGCTAAAAAATCCTGTTCGCCACTGACTGTTTCAGAGACCACTCGTGTGGTAGCAGAATTGCTCTGCTCAGCTTGTCGGCTATGACGTTGGATGACCCGGGATGCGTTGCTATTAGAAAGCGACCCGTGGACTCTGCCCACTGCCAAATTCTCATGGCCTCTCTGCATAGTTGATAGGACCTGGTTCCCCTTGTTTGTTTATGTACCAGACTACCGACATGTTGTCCGTCTGAACTGCAATAGTCCTTAGAGGAAGAAGGGAGAAAAGTGTTGCAACGCTAGAAACACTGCCCTCAACTCTAGTACATTGATGTGCAGATTGTACTCCAAATTGGTCCATTCGCCTTGGACTGTCTGTCCCTGAAAGATGCCCCCCCACCCTATCAGGGAAGCGTCCGTGGTCACCGTAACTGGGATGGGTAGCACAAACGGCCTCCTGTGAAAGGTTGCACGTTTGTAGCCACCAGTTCAGGTCTGTTTTGCAAGTCTTTGTTATGAGAATCTCGTGTGTTAGAGGTAGCTGTTGAAATGACCATTGAGCAAACAGTAGCCATTGTAGAACTCTCATGTGCAGCCTTCCCAGGGAATTGCAATAAGGGAGGCTGACATGAGGCCCAACACCTTCAGAACTAGTTTTGCAGGAGATTTCCTTGACAAGAGTAGAAGACGATGTGAGTCTGCAGCGATACTATCCTTTCTGGGGAAGCCGCAGAATTAATTGCCGTGTGTTTAACTCTGCTCCTATGAACAAGATATTTTGTGATGGCTGAAGTAAGGATTTTCTGAAATTTACGGAGATCCCTAGGTGAACACACAGTTGAAGAACATAGTCTCTGGCCTGCAGTAGTTGACCGGTGGTGGCTGAAAGGAGCCAGTCGTCCAGATACGGAAACACCTGGAATCCCTGACGCCTCAAGTGAGACGCTACCACTGCCATGCATTTGGTGAAGACCCTGGGGGCTGAGGTCAGACCAAAGGGCAGGTCTCGAAATTGAAAGTGACTGGCTCCCAGCCGAAGCGCAAATGATCTCTGGATGCCCTGGCCATTTTGATGTGGTAGTATGCATCCTCTAGATCTATTGAGCACATCCACTCGTCCTTCTGTAGAAATGGAAGGATCGACTGAAGCGTGACCATTCGAACTTTTCTTTCTTGACGAAAGTATTGAGGTAACTCAGGTCTAGAATGGGCCTCCAGTCCCCTGTTTTCTTTGGAACTAAAAGAACCTTGAGTAAGTCCCGAATCCTTGCTGGTCCGCTGGGACTGGCTGGATGACTCTTTGTCTAACAACTTTGAAATTTCTAAAGCTGCTGGCTCTCAGATGGGCGGTACATCTGGGAGTCTTATCTTTGGAATGGGATAGGAAAAGAAAGGGTATGGTGTAACCTCTGGTAACTACGCTTTTACCCAATTGTCTGTAGTTATATCTTGCCAGGCCTGAGGGTAAAGGCTAGCGACCCCGACTGCCTCCAGAGCAGGACAGTCGGGCCTCCTCTCAGGAGTGCTGGAAAGGTTTACCAGGGAGTGTATCCCTGTCACCTTGATGTTGCGGACCCCTCTGCCACCAGGCGGCGTCTTCCACCTCTGCCCCTCCTCTGCCTCTAGAGGGGACATCACCCTGTGTGCCCGAAAGACCCTGATTTTGTTTCAAACCACATTTTCCCACCGCTGCCCTTTGGGGCACGGTCTGGTTGGGGTGGAAAACGGACTCCGACAGCAGACAGAGTCTTTCCCTCTTGTTCACACCGGTAAGGGTCTCCTTTACCTTGGGGCCAAAAGAGTGGCACCGTCAAATGGGGCGTTTAAAGGAAGACTTGAAGGCTTCCAAAACATAGGCGATCCAGGATTGTCTACGAAGAGCAATCGCTGAAGCTGCTGCCCTACTCGAACCTTGGTTGCGTAGGAAATCAGCCTCATGGACGAGTTAACAATCGATGTTAGGGTATTAAGTTGCGCTGTCACTTTCTCTGAGACAGCTGCATCTGTAGAACCCTGGAGGGTATCTCCCAACTCTTTGACTAGATCCCTCTGCAGGCGTGTAAAATGGGTCAAATAGTTCAGGGACCGCATGGAAAAAGCCGCTGAACTAAAATGCGCCTCCCATATCTATCCATCGTCCTAGAATCTTTATTAGGCGGATGGACAGACGAAGAAGACTCCGACATCTCCTTTTTCGTGGCTGCAGCCACCACCATAGCGACTACTGGAACTCCTTTAGTAAGGTAGGACTTATCCTGAGGTGCTGTGATGTACTTGTTCGGTTTCCTAGGAACAGGTTCCACTGTGTCAGGAGCCTCCCACGCCCTTCGAGCAATAAGTTCCATTAGTTCGTCGAAGGGCGGAGTGACCCAAGAGGAGGAAGGGCGAGCACCAAATGCCTTCAGCAGAACTGACTCATCCTCAGAAGGGGGAAGGGACTGCCAGTCACCTCTCTGTTTCAGGATCTCCAAAATGTCTGAAAAAGAGACATCTTCTGAAGGTGACTTAGGGGACCCTTCTGACTCATCTAAGTCAGTATCAGATGTTATGGATTCTTGTGGAGAATCCAAGTGTCTCCTCTTACAGTCTCTTCCTAGGGACTTCCTCGTGGGAGCATCCAAGAAGCCTCGAGGAAGAGGGGCACCTCCAGGGTGGCTGAGACACTGGTGCCCGACGCTTGGATGTGGCCGTGGGTGCAGATGAAGACAAAGGCCCTTTATGGGAGGAGAAACTGCTTCCACTGATGTGGTTGTCTGGGTAGACAACACCTTCCTCATCAGGTCGAACGCTCCCGGTCCCGATCGAAGAATCTCCCGGCTCAAGAAATGGGAAGAATCCCGACACGGGCACCGGGCATCGACCCGAGGATGGAGCCGAATCGATCCGCGAGGCCCGAGGGAGAGTCGGAACCGACACGCCGGTTCGACTCTCGCCCCGAACCAAGAACAGACCGTCGGCTCCGGACTCGGTAGGTCCGACGGAGTCGAGGTGAGGAACAGACCGAGAAAGGACGGTTCTGGACCCGAGGGCTCCACAATCAGCAGATCAGCCTCTTCCGGCTCCAAAGACTGAATCGGTCTCGGAGGAGGAATGGATGGAGATACAGGAAGGCGTTCAAGTTTCGACACCAGCTGGGTGGAAAGCGAAATAAGTTTAGAGAGGGCAATGCTCCAGCAGCTTCTGCACCACACGATCCACATCGACATCCGAAAGTTTAGAGGAGGAACGGGTCAAGGAACGAAGACGGAGCCGACCTCAATATGGCCGAAGGGAGGAGCTCCATCACCGGTTCCAAGACTCGAGGCTCAGGAACCGACACCAGTTGAAGACTCGGCCCCAAGTCTGTGGAACCGGTGATCTAACCTTTGAAGAAGAGCTCGGAGCCGATGACTTGGGCTGATGTCTTCGATTCCTTAGAGGACTTCGATGCCTGGTCAGAAGCATCCAAAGCCTCTTGGAAAGCTGGTTTCAACAGACCCTGTCCATTAGTTTCCTGCCTATCTGTCATGACCCTCCCACTGAAAGAGTGACAAATGGAGCAATCCTCTTGTAAGTGGAGAGGGCCAAGGCAGTAGACACAGGAACTATGGTTGTCAGTGACCGACATTTTTGGCCACACTGACAACGCTTGAAACCAGACTTTGCCTTCTCAGACATTGTAGGTAATAAACAAGTCTAGAAACAAATACACAGTCAAATCCGGAAAAAAGTCACAATTAGGTAAATGTCACAATCAGGTAAATGTCAAATCCGTTAGTCACAATCAGGTAAATTTGACTCAATATAGTAGTATATGGTAAGGGTGTAGGCCCCGTACAAAATACCGATAAAAGGGTTAACGGTACCAAAGAACTACGGAACCACAACACAATCACACAAGAAATACTGACAATATTAAGTTAAATAAATTTTTCAATAAAATACAATAAAAGTTATATCTTATCTTAGAAAACCCTCGAGCTAGCTCCCAACGATGCGAATGCAGCAGCGGCAAACTAGATCTGAGGTAAAGGCAGAGGGGGATTGTGGGTATTAGATTGTCTCGAGCTTCTTCTCGATGCAGAGCTTGCAAGAGGCCGGCACGGAGCCGAGGATCGGCTCCGAACCCATGTGTAAGAACAAACGGCGAGATTGAACACTATCACATCATCTACATTTATTGTAAGTGTACACAACTGTACTATGTTCTTCGTGTTTCACTGCTGCAGTCTTCACATTTGGGTTGATTCCCAAAGCTGAAGAAAAGGGTGAAGGCAGTCAAGAGGACTGGGGGCTGGCTAGGATGCCCTGCAAGACTGCGGTGGCAAAGCCTGCCCTGGATTTGGAGAAGATAGGCAGGTGGTAATGCTTGGTGAAGGTATGAACAGATGTCCATGTTGCAGCCTCCAGGATGTCCCTGGTGGAGACCCCTCGGGGGAAAGCTGCAGAAGTGGAGGTTGCTCTGATGGAATGTGTCTTGAGCCCCTTGGGGGGAGGTTTCCAGTGCTATTTGTAGCAGAAATGGATGCAGTGTGCTATCCATTTGGAAATTGTTTGTATGGATATGGCCTTGCCCTCTGCTTCTGCAGCGAAGCTGACTAGCAATTTATCAGTTTTTCTAAGAGACTTAGTCCTGTCTAGATAGAATCTTAGCTGTCTGTGGACATCTAGAGAGTGCAGAATCCTTTCCAGCTGGTTTATGAATTAGGGCAAAAGGTGGGCAAATGAATGGATTGGTTGAGAGCCACACTGGACACCACTTTTGGTATGAAGGGTTAGTCCTGCGGGAGACCCTGTCAGCACAGAAAATGATGAAGGGCTTTACAGCCATAAGTGCTTGTAGCTCTGATACTCTTCAAGCTGAAGTGATGGCCAGAAGTAAGGCCGTCTTTCTAAGAGATAAATTTTAACTCTGCTGAAGCTGCAGGTTCAAAGGGAGGGCAGGGTGAGCTTTTCCAACACAAAGTTTAGGTTCAAAGGGGGGCAGGGTGAGCTTTTCCAACACAAAGTTTAGGTCCCAAGCTGGGGTAGGAGATCTTCTGGGTGGCCTCGAATTGTTAGCCCCTCTTAGGAAAGTACAGTTTTGTACCTACCATAAATGTAGATGTCCGATAGGTATGCATCTGCAGTCAAAACATATGGGTTGGGGTTGTCCTGCCTCAGGCAGCCCTTCGGTCGGCCGGATTCCAAAGTCTGGGTCTGGCCTCGGCTGATGTCACACTTTCCCCGACGTCAGAGCTTCTGGGGTATAAAGGCATCAGCCGACGCCATTTTCCTCAGTGTTTCTTGCCCCAGATGCCAGGTGCCCTCTAGGAAGGCTAAATTTGGATAATGCTGAAAAGCTCCAAACAGTAGCAAAATATATACATATATATATACAAACAAACACCATAATAGATTCCCCCAGCTAGCTAAAAGAGGGGTAAGCACCCTAGGAATACCACAGAGGGGAAGGAGGGTGGGTAATCCTGACTGCAGATGCATACCTATCGGACATCTACATTTATGGTAGGTACAAAACTGTACAATGTTCTTCAAGGATGCATCTGCAGTCATAACATATGGGTAGAATACCATAGCCAAACTGGGGGAGGAGGTACTAAGAGAAGGATGGTGTAGTTAAGATCCCCTGCAGAACTGCAGTTGCAAACCCTGTTCGGGATCTGGAGTATAAAGGTAGATTGTAATGCTTGGCAAATGTATGCACGGAGCTCCAAGTAGCAGCTTCTAAAATGTCCTTGGTAGCCACCCCTCGTAGGAAAGCTGTAGTGGTGGCTGTGGCCCTTGTGGAATGAGGCCTGATATTTTCAGGAGCTGCCTTTCATGAAAGGAGTAACAAAAACGAATGCAATTTCCTATCCATTTTGAAATTGTCTGTTTGGAAATTGCTCTTCCTTGCACCCCAGTTGCATATGCTACAAAAAGTTGGTCAGTTTTTCTGTTGGTTTTAGTTCTGTCCAGATAGTAGCGTAGTTGTCTGTGTATATCCAAGGTGTGCAAAAGTTTTTCTCCTTTGTTCTGTGGGTTAGGGAAGAAAGTAGGCAAATGAATAGCTTGGTTCAAGGATACCCTGGATACCACCTTTGGTATGAAAGTAGGATTGGTTCTCAGTGACACTCTATACTGGTGGAAAATAAGAAAAGGCTGCACTGCCATTAATGCCTGTAACTCGGACACTCTTCTTGCTGAAGTGATTGCCAGAAGAAAAGCAGTTTTCCAAGACAAAAACTGTAGGTCTGCTGATGCTGCTGGTTCAAAAGGAGGTAGTGTCAATTTTTCCAGCACAAAATTGAGATCCCATGCAGGTAGAGGGGGTCTCCTCGGAGGCTTAACATTTTTGATCCCTCTCAAAAATTGTCTGAGCAGAGGGTGAGAGAAAATAGGTGGATCCATATTGTATTCTGCTGAAATTGCTGAAGCATGAATCTTAATGGAAGAATAAGACAGGCCATTGTGGAACAAATCTGCTAAGTACTCTAGGATGTGTGCTAGGTTTGCCACTGTGACATCTGTGCCCTTTGATGTGCTCCAAATGAGAAATCTCTTCCATTTAGCTGAGTATGTCTTCCTCGTGGAAGGTCTGCGAGCCTCCAGGATAATGTCCTTCACCCTCTGAGATAAAACAGTTTGGTTTGGTTTTAAGGAATTTTCCAGGCAGTTAGTTGCAATGTTTTCAAGCTTGGATGCAGGGTCTTGAAATTGTTCTGGGTTAGAAGAAGAGGCCATAGGGGAAGAGGCCATGAGCTCGCCTGAGACATGCTTCTCAGTAGCGGATACCAGTGTTGTCTTGGCCAGTCCGGAGCTATTAGTATCACCTTTGGCTGTTCCTCCCTGATCTTCAGTAGAACCTTGTACATCAATGGGAGAGGTGGAAAGGCATATACTGTTAGGGCATTCCAGCTGAAAGAGAGAGAGTCCACCCTCCACGCTTGTGGGTGGTATGTCCTTGAGCAGAATTTCTTCAGTTGGTGGTTGAGTGGGGAGGCGAACAGATCTATCTCTGGCATTCCCCATTTCTTTGTTATGAGTTTGAAGATGTCTGGATGCAGCATCCATTCATGTGCATCCGTGGTGGTTCTGCTTAAGCGGTCTGCTAGTGAATTTTCTTTTCCTGGTACGAATTTGGCCTGCAGCTGGATATTGAGATTCAGGCATAGGTTCCACAGATTCATTGCCATCCGGCATAGAGGGTAGGAATGTGTGCCTCCTTGTTTGCTTATGTACCACATGACCGTGGTGTTGTCCATCCTTATCAACAGATGTCCTTGCTGGAGGAATGGTCTGAATGCCTCGATTGCATGCCTCACTGCCAGCATTTCCTTTTGGTTTATGTGCATGCTTAGTTGCCCTTGAGGCCATAGGCCTTGAATGCATTTGTCCTCCATGTGTGCTCACCATCCTCGGTCTGAGGCGTCCGTGGTGATGGTCTGCCTTGTTTTTGGTTTGTTGAAAGGCAACCCTCTGTTGGACTGGCAGGCCTAAGCCCACCACAGGAATTCCTTTTGAAGGCATGGAATGATTGGTATCATGGTTTCTAGACTGTGACTGTGTTGAGACCATACATTCCTTAGGTACCATTGTAATTTTCTCATATGCAGCCTGGCATGTGGAATCAAAATTATGCAGGATGCCATGTAACCCAGGGCCTGCATGACTTTCCTTGCAGTAAACTGAGTTTGTCTTGTCAAAATCATGAAATAATCTGGAAGTTGTTTTTGTTTTTCTTCTGTGAGAAAAGCCATCTGAGTGATTGTGTCCAGATCCGCACCCAAAAAGGTTATCCTTTGGGATGGCACTAGTCTTGACTTTTGGATGTTGACTGTGTATCCCAAGGCCTGTAGCAGGTGTATGACATAGGTCAAGTCCTTTAACAATTTTTTCTTGTTGTCCGCTTGTATTAGGCAGTTGTCCAGGTATGGATAAATCTGAATTCCCTGAAGTCTGCAATGTGCAATTACTGTTGCCAGGCATTTCGTGAATAATCTGGGCGCAGTAGATAAGCCAAAGGGCAATGCTGAGAATTGATAATGCTCTGATCCTGCAAGAAATCTGAGGTGTCTTCTGCAATCTGGTCAGATAGGGACGTGCAGGTATGCCTCCTTGAGATCTAGAGTCACCAGCCAAGACTCCTTGCCCAGCATGGGAAGAAGTTGCTGTAGGGTCAGCATTTTGAATTTTGGCACAATGAGATAAGTGTTGAGCGCGGACAGGTCGAGAATAGGTCTCCATTGGTTTTCTTTTCTTGGTACCAGGAATAATCTGGAGTAAAATCCTTGGCCTTGTTCTATAGATGGTACCCTTTCTATAGCTTTCATCTGAAGTAACTTGCTGATTTGTCTTAAAGCCTCTGCCTTCTGGTTTGGTGGAAGGTTTGGCATTCTGCCCCCTTTTGGCAAAGTGTGGAAGTAAAACCTGTATCCTTTGTCTATTGTTTGCAATGTCCATGTATCCTTTGTAATGCAATGCCAGTTTTTCGAGAATAAAGCCAGCTTTCCGCCCAAGGGAGCTTCCAGTTGATCCCTGGTAGGCGGAATCAGAGTCAAGTCATTGGTTCTGTCCTGTGGTAGTGGTTGTAGTTGTAGCTGTTGCACTACTCCGCTGGTTGGCAGGCTGCCATTGACGGCCCCTGTAGGCACCCTTTGATTGGCCTCTGCCCCTAGGGCATCTGTTCCTGCCCCTCTGTGCTCTGGAGGTGTCTGGAAAGGACCAATTCTTTGTAGGCCAGTTTCTGCTGAACCTCGGAGGTTGGACCTGCAGGAATTCCTTTACTGTTTGCACAGATTTTGCTTTTTCTTCCACCTTCTTTAGTATCTCCTGTGCAGGGGAGCCAAATAAATTTTGTTTCTCCATTGGAGCATCGAGGAGTTTAGCCTTGACATGGTCTGGCAAAGATTGCTCCTTTAGCCAGGCATGCCTACGAATTACTGCCCCAGTCATAGCTGATCTAAATGAAGACTCCAGTGCATCATAGTCACATTTTAAGAAATGGTTACTGACCTGCTGAGAGTTGTGTACCAAATCCTGAAGGGATTTATGGTCTAAAGGTTCAGGAGAGGAAAGCTTCTTATTCAGCTGATCTAACAAAAATTCTTGGTACTGTATCATATGGAATTGACAGTTTAATGCCCTGGCAGAAAGAGTAGCAGATATATAAACCTTTTTTCCCCATCTCTCTAATGCTCTAGACTCTCTTTCAGAGGGTAGGGGATTTTTAGCAGTAGCAGCTGCAACCCCTTTAGGGCCCTGTGAAATAGTTTCTGGGTCTGTAGCATGGGCTTTATACAGGTGGAAGTGAGAATCCGGGACCCTGTAATATCTGTCAGGTTTGGCAGGGGCCGGGGGAAGAGAATCAGGTGCAGTACTGACATCATTGTACACATCATCAATTACAGTTAGAACAGGTGGTATGGCTAAGGGCCTATGCTGGGGCAAATGCAAAAAGGTCCTTAATCTTTTTTTAGAATCAGAGAAATCCTGACCCTGCCATTGAAAGTGCTCCCTCATGGAGTGTAAAGTCTCCCCAAAGGAAAA
This sequence comes from Protopterus annectens, assembly GCF_019279795.1. Classification (NCBI taxonomy): domain Eukaryota; kingdom Metazoa; phylum Chordata; order Ceratodontiformes; family Protopteridae; genus Protopterus; species Protopterus annectens. Next base: position 420,638,891 of record NC_056732.1, read on the forward strand.
TTCTTCAGGTGGGGAGGCCGAAGGAATAGAGTCTTCTGCATCTGAATCCTCATAAGGCGAGTAGGCCCCTTCCTGATGGTCTGACAAATCAGATCCATCCGTGGAGTAATCTGAGGAGAGAGGTTCAGAGGGATCAGTCCTGGGCCTCTTGTCTGGAGGAGGTTGGGAGGCCCTGTCTGGGTGAGGTTGGGAACCCCTGATTAAGGATATAAGGTCCTCAGCAAGACTAAGAATCTGAGAACTAGAGGAAGGCCTCTGTGAAGTAGATTTGGCAGGCAAAGATTTTGTAAGTTTGGCAGCTTTAGCCCTGGAGAAGGCCTTAATAGACATAGAAGCTGGGGGCCTAGCTGCCCCACGTGCAGGGGTAGAAATGTCCAAAGGTATGGTCTCGGACAATTCTTGAGCACTAGCTTCGGTAGGGAGTTCTGAAGCCGACTCAGCTGGGGCCTCTCTGGCCTCGGTGGTTGGAGGCATGGTTTTGGTAGTAGTAATAACCGTGGACTTGGTTTCAGCCGAAACCGAGACACTCGCGGTAGGCCTAGCCGTGGTTTCAGCCGAAACCGCGGGCCGCTAGTGCCGGTCCTTTTCCTTGCGTTTTTTGACCACCTGCAAAGTCGGAGTCTCCGACGGCATTTTGTAAGCAAAAGCGGTTCCAAAAATTCCTCTGCAAACTCCGACCGACGTCTAAGAGTCTGTCGGTTGGAGGAGGAACAGGCTAAACAAGCTGATACGTCGTGGTCTGGGCCTAAGCAAGGAAGGCAGTAAGAATGAAAATCCTTATGAGGTATTTGTTTCCCACAAGTTAAACAATTATTTACTTTGTCTGACATCGGCTGAGGCAAGAAAGAGTCCCCAACGGGCTACTTAGCTTTTTTCGAAGTCTTCGGTAGCTGAAATCTCTGGATCTGACCGACCGGCACTTGCGAACAGCTCCTGCTTCGGGCACCGCGCGGCAAGAAAGACCGAGGAAAATGGCGTCGGCTGATGCCTTTATACCCCAGAAGCTCTGACGTCGGGGAAAGTGCGACATCAGCCGAGGCCAGACCCAGACTCCTGCCGACCGAAGGGCTGCCTGAGGCAGGACAACCCATATGTTATGACTGCAGATGCATCCTTGAAGGACATCTGTTTGATGAGAGGGTGTGAGAAAAGGTGGCTCTGAGCTGAAATGAGTAGAGATAGCAGAGGCATGAATTTTAATAGAAGAGAAGGATAGACCCCTGTGTAGTAGGTCTGCCAGGTAATCCAAGATGACAGGTAGGGAGGGCTGTGCCATTCCGGCTCCCTTAGCCTGGATCCAGGTGCAAAACCTTTTCCACTTGTCAGCATAAGACTTTCTAGTGCTGAGGCATCTGACCTAAAGTATAAAATCTAGAACTTGTTTGCTTAGACTGGCAGGTTGAGTAGAGGTCAGGGAATAAGCCAGGCTACCAGATTGAGGGTCTGCAATTGGGGATGCATGAATTCTCCATTCCTCTGGGTCAGGCGTGTTGGGATCTGAGGTAGGTGCCATGGTGACAGGCTGCGCAGCAGTGGGTACCAGTGCTGGCGTGGCCAGTCTAGGGCAATCAGGATTGTCCTCGGTTTTCCCTCCATTATTTTGAGCTGTACCCTTGAAATGAGTGGTAGAGGGGGTAAATTGCACAGACCGAGAGATTTACCCACTGGAAGGATAGAGCATCCACTTTCCAGGCCTTGCTGTGAGATTGCCTGGTGCAGAATTTGCTAAGCTGATAATCAGAGTGGGAGGCAAAGAGGTCGACCTTTGGGGTGCCCCATTTCTGGGTTACAAGTGTGAAGGTTCTTTGGTCTAGCTGCACTCGTGTGGGTCTAGCAGGTTTCTGCTTAAGTTGTCTGCCAGAGAACCTGGCAGGAATTGTGCTAACAGGTGCAGTTGCATGGCTGAGGCCGTGTGCCAAAGGGTCATGGCAAGCCTACACAGAGAATAAGAGTGAGTCCCTCCCTGCTAGTTGATATACCACATCACCGTGGTGTTGTCTGTTTTGATCAGTAGGGGCCCCGGGGAGAGTAGGGGTCTGAAAGCTGTCAGGGCATGCTGAACAGCTAACATCTCTTTTTGGTTGATGTGCAGATGTATTACATTTGGGCTCCATTAGCCTTGAATTCATCTGCCGTCCAGGTGCACGCATCAGGCATAGTCTGATGTGTCTGTGGTGAGGGTCTGGGCGGCGTGGGGTTGTGAGAAGTCAAGTCCCTTGTTGTGGTAGCATGCTGCTGCCCACCAAAGAAAATCTTTCCTTAGACAAGGTATCACTGGTATAAGAGTTTCCAGGTCTTGAGAGTGCTGACACCAAAGGCTTTTTAGGTACCACTGAAGTTTCCTCATATGCAGTCTGGCATATGGAATGAGTAGAATGCAAAAAGCCATGAACCCTAGAGACTACAAGATTTTCCTTGTGGATAACTGGGTCCTGGTGGCTAGTTGTGAGAAGGAGGCTGTCAGGTAGGATTGTTTTTCGGGTGTAAGGAATGCCAGCTGGGATGCTGTGTCCAGGCTTGCTCCCAGGAATACAATGTTTTGTGTGGGCACTAGTATGGATTTCTTTTGGTTGATAGTATACCCTAGGGAGGTCAGTAGGTCCTTTACAAAGGTCAGGTGCTTTGCAGCTTTTCCTGACTGTCTGCCTGAATCAGGCAGTCGTCTAAGTATGGGTAAATTTGAATATTTTTTTGTCTGCAAAAAGCAATGGCAGGAGCCAGACATTTTGTGAAAACTCTTGAGAGCAGTGGATAAGCCAAAGGGAAACGCAGATAACTGAAAGCGCAGTGATCCTGCCCTGAAACGTAGGTATTTCATGCATGGATTCCTTGATTGGGATGTGTAGGCAGGCCTCTTTTAGGTCTAGGGTGGCTAACCAAGCATCCTTGGAAAGCACAGGCAGAAGATGCTGGAGAGTGAGCATTTTGAATTTTGGTATCACTAGAAAGGTGTTTAGAATGGATAGATCGCGGATGGGGCTCCATGTGCCCTCTTTTCTGGGTACCAGGAAGTGTCTGGAGTAGAAACCTTGGGCTATCTGTTCTGCAGGAACATGCTCTATTGCCCTCATAGAGAGTAGGGAAAGACTTGGCTTTTTGGCCTCTGCCCACAGGTTTGGGGGAAGATCTGGGAACCCTTTTGGGGTTGGCAGAGTGTGGAATCAAAATTTGTATCTCTAGGACACTATGTTGAGGACCCAGCGGTCGTTGGTACTGGTGGCCCAGTTGCTTACGTGGAAGGAGAGTTTTACTCCTAGGGGCAAGAGCAGGTGGAAGTCTAAAGTCATTGTGAGTTACCATAAGGAGGTGGCTTTGCACTCCTTTTGAAGACGAGGAACTCCTTTGCTTAGATCTCTGCATTCCCTGAGGCTGTTGTCTGGGGGGCCTGCTTCTCCTGGGTTTGGACTGAGTTGACTTGGAGGGGGCAGGAAAGGACCAGTGCTTGGAGGGGCAATGCCTACTGAACCTCGGTGGCTGGAACTGTAAGAAGTCTTTAACTGTCTGCATAGATTTAGCTTTTTCTTCGATCTTTTTTAAGACCTCTTCTGCCTTGGTGCCAAACAAGCTGCCTTTGTGCAAGGGTGCGTCCAATAATTTGGATTTGACATGGTCTGGCAAGGACTGTTCTTTAAGCCAAGCATGCCTTCTAAGGACAGAACCAGTGACTGCTGCCCTGCAAGATGCTTCTAGGGCGTCAAAACGACACTGTAAGGTGTGCTTAGTTACTTGACTTGCAGAATGCATTAACTTTTGTAACTCTATTTTTTGCGCAAGCAGGGAAGGAAGATATTTTTTGTTCGAGGAGTTCCATGGTATGTTGCTGATATTTCAGCATATGGAACTGACAATGTAATGCTCTAATATTAAGAGTAGCAGAGGTGTATACTTTTTTACCCCATCTGTCTAAAGCTCGGGAATCCCTATCTGAGGGGGTGGGATTCATAGCTGAAGTTGCTTTGATTCCTTTATGTCCTTGAGAGATGACCTCGGGTTTTGAAAAGCAATTTGTGAGAGTAAGGGACTCTATAGTACCTGTCAGGTTTCCTGAGAGCAGGAGGGAGGGTGTCAGGTGTCAGACTGGATTCCATAAAAACATCATCCACAACATCCAGGACAAGATGGATGGCCAGAGGTCTGTTCTGTAGAAGATCTAAGAATTCTCTGAGTCTCTTTTTTGACTGAGGATAGTCCTGACATTCCCATTGGAAATGCTCTCAAAGTATGTAGGGTTTCCCCAAAGGAAAAGTCCTCGGGTGGTTAGGCTGAAGGGATGGATTTCTCTGCATCAGAATCCTCATAAGCAGAGAGGGGTTGCATATCTTCACATTCAGATGCATCAGAGTCATCGGACTCCTGTTCAGATAAAACTACTGGGGACAAGTCTCTTTCTTTTGGAAGGGGTAGCCAGGCTTCCCCCCCAAGGTCTTCTGCCATTTTAAGCATTTGAGACTGAGGCAAGGAAGCAAGTGCCTGAGCTTGGATCGTCGTTTTTTTTTTTGGGTGTGGTTTGTACCCTGGGCCTTAGAAACTCGGCAGTTGTCGAAAGAAATGTAGATGCGAAAGAAGTAGTCGGTCTGTGTCGAGTATCGGTAGTGCAAAGTACTTCCTTGGAAGCCAGTGCCTGCTCAGCGGCTCCAGACCCATCCAAGGTAGAGACATCCGCAGGATCCTTAGTCGAAGAAGAGTCTCGCAGCATATGGACTCCGAAAGGGTCTCGTTAGCGGCTTGCGAATCCACAAAAGCAGGCATCAGGGGCTGTGAAAGCACCTCACTGAGGACCAAAGAACTGACAACTAGCTTAACGTAAGCGTCGTCGGCAGTCTTGGACCTGTGCGTCCTGTCTCTGTCTTTATCCTTATGTTTTTTTGGAAGATCTGTTGTCGGATGACTTACCGAAGCCATATCGGAATTCGAGGACTAAGAGCGAAAATATCTAGCTACAATAAGGGCCCGACTACATAGTTCTAGCATTGAACAAAGCACAAAAGCGACAGTGGGGTACGTCGTGGTCTGGGCCTAAACAAGTGATGCAGTAAAAATGAAAGTCTCTGTGTGGTATTTACTTTCCACAGGCGAGACAATTGTTAACTTTTTCTGACATCGGTTAGAGCAAGAAAAAAGGATCCCCAACGGGGTACTTAGCTTTAGAAGACTTCAACTTCAATTCGGAAACAAAAAACTCAGGCAGCGGCTGACGGGCACTCGTGCGAACTGCTTCGGGCTCCTCGGCAAGAAAGACTGATGTAATGGTGCCGGCTGCTTGTTTTTATACCACTGACGACTTGACGTCCGTTCTGGAGAGACAGCAACAGACGCAGAAATACTAAGCCTCTGGTATTCGGGCCGACTAGGGGCTACCCTGGCAGGGATAACCCAAATGTGATGACTGCAACAGTGAAACACAAAGAACATCTAGTGTTGCCTTGGCCAGTAGGTACTCACCAGTAAGATTTTTGGTTTGCCCTTCCTGATTTTCAGTATGATCTTTTGGATTAGTGGGAAGGGTGGAAAAGTGTATAGAAACAGTCCCTTCCATGGAATGCTGAAGGCATCCACTCTCCAGGCAAGTAGAAAGTGATCCTTGGTGCAGAATTTGTTCATTTGTTCAATTGTCTGTTCTGGGGAGAGGCAAACAGATCCACTTTAGGTATAACTCACTGGTGGGCAAGGTCTAGAAAGGTCTCCCTGTTCAATATCCACTCGTGCTGTAGAGAGGATGTTCTGTGGAGTATATCCGCTTGTTTGTTGTCCTGAGAGGGGATGTACGACGTCTGCAGAGTCAAGTTGTGCCTGGAAACGAGGTCCCAAATTTGTATAGTTATCCTGCATAGGCGGTAAGCTCTGGTCCCGCATTGTTTGTTGAGATACCACATTACTGTGGTGGTGTCTGTGAATATTTGAAGGGGGCCCGTTTGGAGAATAAAGAAAAGCCTCCAGGGCCAGAAGAACTGCAGTCATTTCCCTTACATTGATATGCTTCTTTTGAAGGGTAGGATTCCATGCCTCCTGTACCCTGAAACCTTTGAAGGTGGCTCCCCACCCTAGGTCTGAAGCATCTGTATGCATAAGTTTGGGTTGGGGAGAGGATTTGAAGTAGGAGCCCTTGGTTGTGAAGGATTTGTTGAATCCACCACCTTAGTTCTGTTTTGAGGCAGGGCAGAATGGGAATGTGCTGCTCTAGGGAGTGTTGGTGTTGTGACCACATTTCAATTACCACTGGAACTTTTGCATGTGCATTCTTGCTAGGAGAAGCATAGGGATGGTGGCTGCCATCAGCCCCAGGAGTTGCAGGAATTGTCTTGCAGATATTTGAGGAGTTAGTAAAACACTGGAGAGGGACAGGATGTTGTCCTGGGGAAGGAAAGCCCGCATCAAGTCTGTCCTGATCGTGCAGCCCAGACAGATTTTGTCTTGCTGTGGGAGTAAGGAGGATTTGCTTAAGTTGAGGGTGAAACCTAGGTTTTGTAGAAGGGAGGTGGTGAACCTGAGATGATTTTGGAGGAGGTTTTCTGTTTCTGCTAGAAAGAGAATGTCGTCTAGGTAGGGATAGATTTGGACGCCGTTGGTCCTTCAGTCAACAATGGCTGGGGTTAGGCATTTTGTGAATACCCTGGGTGCAGTAGACAAACCAAAGGGCAAGGCTGCAAACTGAAAATGAGAGCAGGGTCCAGTAAAACTTAAGAAATTTCTGTTGCAGGGTTTTATGGAAACATGGAGATAAGCCTCCTTTAGATCTACAGTGGCCATGTAGGCCTGGGCTGGGATTAATGGGAGAAGAGTTTGAAGGGACAGCATCCTGAATGATGGTAATTTTAGGAATCGGTTTAGGAAGGATAAATCTAGTATTGGTCTCCAAGGCCCATCTTTTTTGGGGACCAGAAAGAGTCTCGAGTAAAATCCTTTTCTTTCCTGCCCTGGAGGGACAGGTTCTATTGTTCCTAATCTTAGGAGGTCTAGTAGAATGTGAGGAAAGAGGTGGATCTGATTTTTGGGTGGAAAGGGGATGGGCCTTGGGATGGATTTTTCCTTCCAAGAAAGGAAGTATCCATTTTGAATGGTAGTCAGTACCTATTGGTCTGATGTGATGGTTTTTCAAAAGGGGAGGCAGTAGGGGAGGCGGGCTGACAAAGGTAGATGGGTAAGCCAGTCATGCATTGTTGGCTGCACTTCTATCCTGAAAAGGCTGTCTTGGAGTATGTTATGAGGTAACAGGTTTGGAGTAGGTTTGCCTCCTGGTTTCCTCTCCTGTGCCTGGTTGAGGTGCAGGTGCCAGAGGAAGGAGTTCTCCTGACAAAAGAAGTCTTTGCAGGATAATTCCGGTAGTACTTAGGAATAGGAGACAAGCAAATGCTTGATGTCCTGCAGCTCCTTACTTTTTTCCTGCAGGTTTTTAAAAAGTTCTGCAGACTGCCAAACAAGAGGTTATGGTCTAAAGGGGCATCCACATTTATTGATTTGTAATCCTCTGGGAGTGGTTGGAGGCAAAGCCAAGAGTATCTGCCGAGAAATGAAGCAGAAGCTGCAGACCTAGCAGAGGCTTCTGCGACATCATAACTGCACCTAATGAAATGTCTGGCTATCTGAGACGCCAGTGACAGTTTAGATGCTATCTCAGATTTGGTAGGGCAGTCAGGGGTGGCAGCTAAGAGATTGGAGGCTTGTGAAACTAGGTCCAGGGCATATTATACCATGTGTGTTTGGTAATTGATAGCTCGGAAGGCCAGGGTGGAGGAGGTGTACACTTGTTTCCAAATCCTGCCCATGCTTTTGCTATCCTTATCAGAGGGCAGAAGAAATGCTGAAGGAATCAGCCTGGATTGCTTGTCAGGAGAGACAGCAATTACTGGAGGATCTGCCAGGAGAAGCTTAACTAAGAATTTGTGGTCATCAGGCACTTTGTAGAATCTGTCCAGTCTCTTAGGAGCAGGTGGTTGTGAGTCTGGATTCTTGGATGCAGATAGGCAGGTAAGATAGGTGGGATGGCTGACGGGGAGGGGTAATTCCACTTGGAGCACAAAATACCTCCGCTGGGTGAGACAGTCATCTGTATAGTGTCCCATTTGAAATATTCTTTCATCTCTGTAATTGTTCTCCCAAAGGTGATACCCTCTGGTGGGGAGTCCCATTCGATGGATTCCTCATCTGGGGAATAGTATTCCAGAGGGGAGGCAATCTGTGAGGCATAAGAAACAGACTCATCAGAAGATGAGTAGTAAGGTTCTAAATCCTCCTCTCCTTCTTGGGTAGTAGGCAAGGGGAGAGAAGTGGCAGAGGCAGGCCTAGGACTAAGCACTGGAATAGTGGAGGGGGAAGGGATTGTGAGCCTAAGAGCCATAAAAGCCTGCATCATGGCGTTAGTAAATGACTGCCAGTCTGGGACTCCTTCAGGGGTAGGAGTCAGGTGTTTTTTTTTTTTTTTCCGCTTAGAAGGCATAGGTTTGGAAGGCGGCCTGGGTTCTGGGGCCTGGGCTTCAGGTAATGGCATCCTGGTTGGTCGTACAACTGTTTCTGGATCCCCTTTAAAATCGGTAGGGACTGACATCTGTGCTGTCTCCGAGGACACGCAGGCCATTACTTCTGACGCATCTTCTACAGTGGGAGCCGTCAAAGTAGACTGTTCAATCGGACGTCCCTCAAACCCTAGAGCGGAAGCTGGAGGGACGTCCGATGGCGGACAGGCAATGGAGGTAGGCCTGGAAACTTTGGACTTTTTCAGTCGAAACGGACGATTTGGGATACACCCTGAGTGCAAGCTTTCTGAGTCGTTGGTTCTCTAAATATAAGTTGAGAGTGGCCAGAAAGCTACGAAGGGTCTTCGGAACAAAAGATTGGCAAATGGAACAAGCAGTATTGTCATGTTCCTTCCCTAGACAAAAGACGCAATGGTCATGTGCATCTTTATGCGGTATATGACACCCGCAATGACATTTTCCCTTCTTAGCTGACATTGGCTAACGATAAAGTACAGTTTTGTACCTACCATAAATGTAGATGTTCGAGTGCTAATACAGCTGCAGTCATAACAGATGGGTTCTCCTGCCATCAGGCGGGTCCTCGGTCGGCCGAATTCCAAAGTCTAGGTCTGGCGTCGGTTGTCGTCGCTTCTTCCCTGACATCAGTGTGACAGGGGTATAAAAGAACCAGTCGACGCCATTTTCTTCAGTTTTTCTTGCCCCAGATGTCAGGTGCCCCCAGAAGGAAGGCAATACATAAATTTGTGTAATAAAACAATCCAATATAATCAAAATACAGTAGTTGCAAGCAAATACACCATAAATGAATACCCCAATCAGGTTGTATGAGGAGGTGTTAGCCAATGGACCTGTCCCAAGAGGGGAAGGAGGGAGGGAAACCTGGATTGCAGCTGTATTAGCACTCAAACATCTACATTTATGGTAGGTACAAAACTGTACTATGTTCATCGTGCATACAGCTGCAGTCATAACAGATGGGTAGAATCCCAAAGCTAAGAAAGGGCTGGTAGGCACTAGGTGGAACTAGGAGGAGCCAGGATGCCCTGCAAGACTGCAGTGGCAAAGCCTGCTCTAGTTTTGGAGTATAATGGTAGGTGGTAGTGCTTGGAGAAGGTATGCACAGAACTCCAAGTGGCTGCTTCCAAAATATCTTTGGTAGGAACTCCTCTGAAAGCTGCAGAGGTAGCTGTGGCCCTTGTGGAGTGAGATCCGATGCCTGCAGGTACAGTTTTACCATGAAAAGAGTAACAAAAGCGTATGCAGTGGGCTATCCATTTTGAGATTGTCTGTTTGGAAATTGGCTTCCCTTGAGCTCCTATAGCATAGGACACAAAGAGCTGCTCTGATTTTCTGAAAGGCTTTGTTCTGTCCAAATAATAGCGCAGCTGTCTGTGGATGTCCAAGGAATGCTATAGTCTCTCCCCTTTGTTTTGAGGATTAGGGTAAAAGGTAGGTAAGTGTATAGCCTGATTCAAAGCTACCCTGGATACCACCTTTGGCATAAAGGACGGGTTGGTTCGTAAGGAAACTCTGTCCTGATGGAAGATGATAAAAGGCTGCACAGCCATGAGGGCTTGTAGTTCCGACACCCTACGAGCTGAGGTGATAGACAGAAGGAAAGCTGTTTTCCAGGACAAATATTGCAAATCTGTTGAGGCAGCTGGCTCAAAAGGAGGCAAGGTCAGCTTTTCTAGAATGAAGTTGAGGTCCCAAGCAGGTATTGGTCGTTTCCTTGGGGGTTTTATATTCTTAGCCCCTCTGAGGAACTGTCTTAAGAGGGGGTGAGAGAATAAAGGTGGATCAGTGTTGTATTCTGCAGAAATGGCTGAGGCATGGATTTTGATGGAGGAGAATGAAAGTCCACTGCTTAGCAGCTCAGCTAGATACTGTAATATTTGAGGTAAATTCAGTTTTCCAGGATTCTGGCCCTTTTTCTCATTCCAGGCACAAAACCATTTCCATTTTGTGGAGTAAGCTTTTCTAGTAGACGGCCTTCTGGCCTCCAAAATGACATCCTGCACCTCCTTGGAGAGTAGGGTCTGCTGTGATGTTAAGGAATCTTCCATGCAGCCAGATTGAGTGTTTTCAGCTGACTGTGAAGAGTTTTGAAGCTGTGCTGAGTCAGAAGAAGGGGCATTAGAGGTAGGGTCCATGGAGGGGAATGCGTCAGGCTCCTCAGGAGTGGTTACCAGTGCTGTCTTGGCCAGTCTGGAGCAATGAGGATCATCTTTGGTCTGTCTGCTCTGGTTTTTAATAGAACTTTGGGCAGCAGAGGAAGAGGTGGAAAGGCATAAACTGTCATTGTTGTCCAACTGAAAGAGAGAGCGTCCACTCTCCAGGCCTGTGGATGAAAAGTCCTTGAGCAGAATTCTGTCAATTGGTGATTTTTGTGGGAGGCAAAGAGATCTATGTCTGGTCTTCCCCATGCTTGAATTATCTCTGTAAAAACTTGAGGATGCAACTTCCATTCGTGTGGCTCTGTCATATTTCTGCTTAGGTTGTCTGCCAGCGTGTTTTCCTTGCCTGGCAAGTACTGTGCTTGAAGTTCGAATTGTAATTCCAGAGCCATGTTCCAAAGTGACATGGCCAGCCTGCATAGGGGGTATGAATGGGTTCCTCCCTATTTGTTTATGTACCACATTACTGTGGTGTTGTCTGTCCTTATCAATAGTTGACCTGGATGCAGAAGGTCTTTTGAAAGCTATAATAGCATTTATTACTGCTAGCATTTCCTTTTGAGTGATGTGAAGGTGCTTTTCTTTTTGGGACCATTTGCCCTGAATGCACCGATCTGTCATGTGCGCCCCTCAGGCGTAGTCCGAGGTGTCTATTGTGATGACTTGATTTGCTTGAGGCTTGCAGAATGGGACACCTGTGTTTGTTTGGCATGCTTGAGCCCACCACAGAAATTCCTTTTGAAGACATGGAATTAGTGGTATTATTGTTTCCAAACTGTCACTGTGTTGAGACCATAGGTTTTTCAGGTACCATTGAAGTTTCCTCATATGCAGCTTTGCACATGGGATTAGTAGGATGCAAGATGCCATGAATACCAGAGCCTGCAGGATTTTCCTTGCAGTCAGCCTGGTGAAATTTGCTAGTTTTCTGAAGTATTGAGTTAGTTGCCCCTGCTTCTCTGGCGTGAGGTAGGCCATCTGGGTGTTTGTGTCCAAGTTGGCACCCAGGAAAAGTATTTTCTGAGAGGGTATTAGCCTTGATTTCTTTTTGCTGACTGTGTATCCCAGAGAATTCAACAACATTATTACAAAAGCCAGATGTTTCAGAAGTATGTGCTTACTGTCCGCTTGGATCAGGCAGTCGTCCAAATATAGGTATATTTGTATCCCTTGAAGTCTGCAGGAGGCAATTACTGATGCCTGGCATTTCATGAACACTCTGGGCGCAGTAGATAAGCCAAAGGGCAATGCAGAGAATTGATAATGGGTTGAACCTGCAAGAAATCTGAGGTATCTTCTGCAATTTTGTCTGACTGGGACATGCAGGTATGCCTCCTTGACGTCCAATGTTACCAGCCAGGACTCCTTGCCCAGCATGGGAAGAAGCTGCTTTAATGTGAGCATCTTGAATTTTGGCACGAGTAAAAATGTGTTTAGGATGGATAGGTCCAAAATAGGTCTCCAATCTTTTCCCTTCCTTGGTACCAGGAATAGTCTGGAATAAAAACCTTGACCTTGTTTGTGAGTAGGTACCTCCTGAATAGCTTTCATGTCCATGAGATCTGAAATTTGTCTTTGTGCCTCTGCCCTTTGATTGTGTGGCAGGTTTGGCATGCCTCTCATTTTTGGAAGGGTGTGAAAATGGAATCTGTAGCCTCTGTTTATAATGTCCAGGATCCATTTGTCTTTTGTGACAATATGCCAATTTTTTGAAAATAATGTCAGTTTTCCGCCTAAGGGTGCTGCCATTTGAGCCTTGCTTGGCATGCAAAGGGGAAAGTCATTGGGCTTGCTTTCTGAATGGCTGCGAACTATCCTCACCACCTCTTTGTGTTGGAGCTTGCCATTGTCTGCCTCTAAACGATCCTTGAGATTGCCCTCTGCCCCTCGGGCGCCTGTATATACCTCTTTGGGGTCTGTACGTGGCTGGAAAGGACATGTCTACATATGACTAATCCTGTAACAGCAGCTCTACATGAGGCCTCTAGAGCATCAAAACACATTGCAAGGTATGTTTACCCACTTGTTCTGCACTATGCATCAAATCCTGCAACTCCTTCAAGTCTGGTTGTTCAGGTTGTGACATTTTGCTTCTCAACTGTGATAACAGAAACTGTTGGTACTTTAGCATATGGAACTGGCAGTTTAATGCCCTCATGGTTAAAGTGGCCGAGGTGTATACCTTTTTCCCCCACCTTTCTAAGGATCTTGAATCTCTCTCGGAAGGTAATGGATTTTTAGCAGTGGAGGCCTTAATTCCCTTGGGGCCCTGTGAGATAGTTTCTGGATCAGCCGCATGGCTTTTGTATAAAAATTGGTGTGAGTCAGGAACCTGGTAGTACCTGTCAGGCTTGACTGGGGCTGGAGGTAAAGAATCCGGGTTAAAGCAGGCCTCCGAGTACACATCATCTAGTATGTCTAAGACAGGAGGTATAGCCAGAGGCCTGTGCTGAGGTAGCAAGAGAAAATCCCTAAGCCTTTTCTTGTAATCTGAGTACTCTTGGCCTTCCCAGTGGAAGTGCTCCCTTAAGGTATGCAAGGTTTCCCCAAATGAGTAATCCTCTGGGGGGGAGACAGAGGGAATGGACTCCTCCTGCATCAGAATCTTCAAAAGGGGAGAAAGAATGTTCCTGCTCATCAGAGTGCTCTGAAATAATGGAGGCCTGGTCAGAGGAGGGGGATTCTTCCTCCACTCTGGGCCTTTTGTCCAGGGGGGGGGGGGGCGGTTGAGAACCCCTGATAAGAGTAATTAAAACCTCAGTCATTTTAAGCATCTGATTTTTAGGCATGGGGCCTGGAGAAGGGCCCTGTGTAGCTTGTCTCTTAGAATGCATGGCTGCTTTAGGCTTAGTGAAAGCCTTGATGGAAAAAGAAGAGGAAGGTCTGAAGACACCTTGAGAGGAGGCAGACCTGTCTACATTTTGAGATTCACCACCAAAAGTGGCTTGGGTATCTGTAGTCGGGGTGTGGGCCGAGGAGCCTGCGACCTCAGGCACAGAAGACACCGCCAATGAAGTGTCGTCGGTAGGCAGGGGCTGCGTAGGCGCCTCACTGAGAACCGGACCACCTGTAGTCTGCTTTGGTGTGGTGTCGGTAGAGGCCGCGGACCTCGTGTGTCGGTCCTTATCTTTGCGTTTTTTAGACAAAACTGGAGTCGGGAGTATCCGACGACATAATATAGTTAAATTTTCTGCCAAAATAGTGATGGGAAAACTCCGCCCGACGTTTAATGGTGCGTTTGTTGAATGCAGCACAAAAACGACAGACCGAGACGTCGTGGTCTGGGCCTAAGCACGGAATGCAGAGGGAATGAAAATCCTTATGCGGTATTTCCTTCCCACATGAAATACAGTTATTAACTTTGTCTAACATCGGTCTGAGGCAAGAAAAGTTTCCCCAACGGGGTACTTAGCTTTCAAGAAGACTTCGGTTGCAAAATTTTCGTAATTTCAGGAGCTGGCCGACCAGCACTTGCGAACTGCTTCTGCTTCGGGCACTGCGCGGCAAGAAAGACTGGAGAAAATGGCGTCGACTGGTTCTTTTATACCCCTGTCGCACTGACGTCAGGGAAGAAGCGATGACAACCGACGCCAGACCTAGACTTTGAAATTCGGCCGACCGAGGACCCGCCTGACGGCAGGAGAACCCATCTGTTATGACTGCAGCTGTATGCACGATGAACATCTACAGCTAACCAAGCTCAAGCAGACGAAACTGAGAATTTTTCCTAACGGGGTACTTAGCTTTTAAGAAGTCTTCGAGTGTAGGAGCGAAGCGATCAATGTGGCGTCATCTGTGGCTGAAAAGTTCTGAGGTCTGTGCATGCAGACGTCCCCATTTAAGGTCCCTGGTGTATGGCCCTACGTGTGACGTCCCACGCACCTACAGCAACCAGGCTTAAGCTTTTGTATAGGAGCTGACGATCGGGGCGCCTGAGGCGGGGAATCCCCACACTAAGAATACTGCAACTTAAGAATAGAAGAACATCCAACAATCTTTATTTTAGAAAGCAGCCTGCACATAAATGTAATCAAGCTCTGAGGTCTGAAGCACCAAAAAAAAAAAAAAAAAAAGTTAGGTACTCACCATAATTTTCCATCTGTGTTGTCTGCTTTTATTCTTCCTCATCTGATAGATTTGGATCTGATCCCTCTGACCTGACTCAGCTGATGCTAAAACTCATGGCAACCAAAAACTCTTTCGAGTTTCTCCCTTACCCACAATGCAACAACCCCAATTACTTCAGATCTTGTTTGCTGACCTTAGTAGAAAGAAATATTTGTATTCACAAATGAAGAAGGATATATCTGGAGCTTAAAAGGACAGAAATGTCCTGTAAGCACTCATTCTTACAGAAGTTTTCAAGGATGGGGGTTGGTGGAAGGGAAATTTAGGAAGAATGAAAATGGACAACACAGATGGAGCGTTACGGTGATTACACAACTTCTTTACCTGATGATGTCAATTCTCATTCTATCCTCAGCTGACGGAACAGAGTCCCCAGTTACATAAATCCAAGTTGGACTGAAGAAAGGATATTCCTGAGCACCATTGAGCCAAATGATGCTCTACCTCTGGAGACCAGATCCAATTTGTAATGCGTAACAAAGGTATGGGGAGTAGCCCAAGTTTCTACTGCGCATGTATCAACCATGGACATTCTAGACTGACGCACTGAGGAAGTAGCCATGGATCTAATTGAATATGCTTGTAATGGTTTCTGTACAGTGATGTCCAATTTGTTATAAACAAATGAAATACAATCAGGTCAGTTAGCCACCTAGACAAAGTGACTTTGGCAACTTGTTTTCCTAATTTTACTTCTGCCAATGAAACAAACTGGTCAGATTTTCTGACGTCTTTTGCTCTATGTAGGTAGAAAAGTAATTGTGGACATCCAATAAATGTAATATGTATTTACCCTTGTTAGCAAATTTAGGAAAGAATACTGGCAAATCAATGGATTGATTGACATTAGATTCTGACACCACCTTAGGAAGAAAGGAAGCATTAGTCTGTAGTGTAGCTCTATCCCTGTGAAAAATCAAGAATGGTCATTTAGAGGACAAGCCTTGAATCGCAGAAATTCGTCTGGCAGAGGTTTACAGCTACCAGAAAGATAGTCTTCCAAGAAAAGGTATTTAAGGTCACACATAGTTGCTGGCTCAAAGGAGTATTTAGTAAGAGCCTGCAGTACCAGATTCAGGTCAAATGGAGAAGTAGGATCTCTGAAAGGAGGTCTTATAAGAGTGACTTTCAAGAAGGCTTTGCTTAATTTATGGCAATCAACAGAGGAACCATCAAAACCAAATGAGAAAATTTGATATGGCTACTAACTGAACTTTAATGGTTGATGAACTAGCTCCTTCTTTAAAAAAAATGGGATAAAAATTCAAGAATGCTATGTCTGGGGGATGAAAAAGGTACACTATTATTTAGATGCGCCCAGTGAACAAACCTCTTCCATTTGCTGGAAAATAACTTTTTGGTAGAAGGCTTATTTGATGAACAGGTGAAGACAGCATAGGTTGTCTGGCTATTAATGGAATTGGAGAACCCATGCAGTCAGTCTGAATTTGGTCATATTTGGATGAATCATGCCCGTCAGGTGAGATGGTAGGTCTGGAGTCAGATCCAGAGTCCAAGGTTGGTGAAGCAAGTGAGGCCAAAGGAAGGGGAACCAAATTTGTCAAGGCCAGTTAGGTACAATGACGATGACTTTGCTCTTCAACATGGCAGCTTTCTGAAGAAATTTCTGCATTAGCAGTATGGGTGGAAAAGCATACAGTACTCTGGGAGCCAATTGTGAAGTACAGCATCCCTCGGTGATTACCGCTGTGGGGTAAAATTAAGGCAAAGTAGCTGCTGCATTTGTTGTATAGACGGGAAGCAAAAAGATCGTAGCAACAGAATATAATTTCTGTGACATTCTTGTTGAGGGACCATTCGTGAGGTAGAAGAATGCAGAATATGCGATGTTATGAGAAATCGGTAGGATGAGACTGCCCACTGCCACACACTGACAGCTTCTCGACACAAGGGGTAGGATCTGGTTCCTCCTTGTTTGTTGATGTACCACACTAATGACATGCTGTCTGTTTGAATTGCAATTTTCCCCAAAGGGAGAACATCCTGGAAGGTCTGCAACACTAAAAGCACTGCTCTCATGTCTAGGACACTGCTATGCAAGTTAGCCTCTGCAGGGAACCAAGTGCCTTAGACAGTTTTCCAGAAAATATCCCCCCCATACCAGCTGGAAAGCATCCATAATCATTATGGCCTTGGGGTGAAGGGGAAAATGGACAGCCTTGTAGAAACTGGTCTCATCAAATCCAACAACTGATATCTCTCTTGCATGTCAGAGTGATTTGTATCTGATAAGACATAGGTTGGTAAAGTATTGACCATTGTGTGGTTAGCATCCACTAAAAAATTCTCATGTAAAATCTGGCTAAAGGTACTAATGTTATTGCCACTGAATCCACAGCCTGAAGGACCCAGTGGGCTGAAATCTTGGTACTACAGCTTATCTTTCTGACCTGTGATCTTATGGTCTGAACTCTTGAGGGCGGTAGTGAAACTATAGTTGACTGTGTTGAGTACAGTCCTTGTGAATTCTAGGTTCTGAGCTGGTTTTAGTTGAGACTTTTCGTAGTTTATGGTTATCCCCAGAAGATAGCAAGTCTGGACAAAATGATCTCTTGCCCTTACCAGTTGATGCCCCATTGGAGTGGAAATGAGCCAGCTGTCTAGCTATGGAAACACCCGGAATCCTTGTAGTCTCAAGTGAGCTGCTACTACTGCCATGCACTTGTAAACACCCTAGGGGCTGTGGCGAGTCCAAATGGCAGAATTCTGAACTGGTAATGAAGTCTCCCAGCTGGAAACATAAATACCTTCTGGATCATCTGTTCATTTTTATATGAGAACATGCATCCTGAAGGTCTATCCAGCACATCTAGTCATCCTTGCCCAGAAATGGTAGACTGGACCAAAGCGTGACCATCTAAAACTGGGTTTGTTGAACTGACTTGTTAAGCTGCTGAGATTCAAAATTGGTCTCAAGTCCCCCATTTTCTTTAGGACTAAAAAGAAACTGGAGTAATTTCTGGATTCTATCTGGTCTGGTGGGACCTCTTGGATGACTCTTTTCTAGCAACTTTTGAATTTGGATTGCTGCTTGTTCCCTCTGATTGGGTGGAACATCTGGGATTTTTCTTGCGTTTGGACGAAGAAGGGAAAAGGGAATTATATAACATACGGAAATAATCCTCTGCACCCAAGTATCTTTTGTTACGTCTAGCCAGGATCTCTGGTGCACACACAAACAACCCCTGACTGCATTCAGAGGTGGACAATCAGGCCTCCTTTCAGGATTGCTGGTAGGGTCTGTCAAAGAAAGATTCTCTGGACTCCTGGTTTTGCAACCCACCTCTGCCTGCAAAAGGGGGGGGGGGTCCATTAGCGTTCCCTCCTCTGCCTCTGGGGGAACTCCCTCCTGTGTGTGTCTTGGAACAGGCCCTGAGACTTTCTGAACCACATCTTTCAACCACTTCACTGAGTCCTAGAAAAGGATCTTTGAGGGATCGAAAAACATACACCCATGGCAGACAGGATGCTTCCATCCTTCTCACATCTGGATAGTGTGTCCTTCACCTTGGGACCAAACAAAGATGCCATCAAAGGGAGCATTGATGAACAAAGACTTGAAGGGCTCAGCAAAAATCAAATGACCCCATTCAGCCATGTCTCCTAATGGAAAGGCCTGAATTCACTTGCTTATGAGGTTCCTTCGGCTATATGCGAAATCAGCCTCACTGAAAAATTAGAAATGGATTACAGGGTAGCCAACTGAGAAGTCACAGATGACTGAACAACTTCAGAAACAGATCCTGAGAGGGTATTCAACAGCTCCTTAATTAAACCCCTCTGAAGTCTTGTGAAATGCGCCAAATAATTCAGTGACCTTAAAGTGAAGATTGTTAAAGCATAGACATACTTCCCGAATCTGTCCATCACCCGAAACTCCCCGTTGGGGGGATGGACAGTGGAACTCTCCTTGGCACGTTCCTTTTTGGTGGCCGCCTCTATGACCATGGCACCTACAGACACCCCTTTGACCCAAAACTGCTTGTCTACAGGTGGTGCCATAATCTTATCTGGTCTTCGAGGTATAAGCTCAATGGTGTCAGGTTCCTTTAGTGATCAACTCAATGAGCTAATCGGCGGGCAGAGTCATCCAGGAGCCAGACGGTCCAGTACCAAAAGCCTCCAGGAATACGGGCTCCTTGGACGAAGGGTTGCTAGGCATCCAGCCACCTCTATGCTTAAGGATTTCAAGGATGTCTCCGAATGAGACATCTTCAGAAGGAGACCATGGGGACCCTTCACCTTCATCAAAATCTGCATCTTCTGTGATAGACTCCTCCTCTTGCAAGTCTTCTTCTTAGGGACCTCCTCAGTGGGATGCTCTGGAGAGGTATCAGAAAAAGAAATCAAATTCTGTGTGGAAGCCTGGGATCTTGGCACTGGCTGTCCCTGTGGAAAGACATGGTAAGGCTCTGAGCGCAGAGACATCAAGGTTGCAGATTTAGGACCAAGGGGGATGGATCTGTCTGTTCTGTGGAGGCAGAGAAAACTCTCTTCACAGCCTCAAATGCAGGTCGCCCTGGAGAAAGGTTAAGATCTTGGATCCGAAAAGGCCAGCTTTTGGACCGCAGCCTTCTCCTGCTCCAAGGACAAAATTCCCAAGGTGGAAGCCGGAGCGGAGCTATCCAGTGCCAAGGCTCCGAGGTGCACAGACTGCTCCAAAAGCTTTGGAGTCAACTGCAACACCTTGGATCTGACATGGAGGCTTCGGCTCAGAGAGCTTTGTGGATCCCACTGGATCGGAGCTCTCAGAGAAAGTTTCGGATCTGAGGATAAAGCAATCCTCGGATCCAAACCAGACAGATCCAGTCTTGGATCCAAAGACTATGAGAGAACTGAAAAGTCAGATGAAGAAGTTGTAGTGGGCGGTGTAACAGAAAAACGACCTTCTGACCCAGAGGAGTAGGAGTGTAAGGAACACCCATCTGTCCCTGTGCTGAGAGAATCTTCCTCACCACTCTTTTCACGTCTTCCTCTGTCATAATTCTAGAAGAACAAGTAGAAAACACTAAAGAGGACCTGGGTCTATCCAAAAATGGGGAAGGTACCCTAGACTGTACTGGATCCACCGAAGGTAAATACAGAGCCCTTGGTAAGATAACAGTTGGATCAGACATTTTCAACTTCTTTGGATCAGAGGGTGAGATCAGATCTTTGTGAGACCTTTTCTTTGAAGATTCCAAAGCAAATAAAGAGGAAGACTTCAGAGACAAGGACTTAGTTTTGTCTTTGTTTTGGTTTCTCTAGATTTATATAGTTTTGTCTTTGTTTTGGTTTTTCTAGATTTATCTCTAGATATAGCCTCTCCAAAAGATGATGGTAAAAGGCCCTTTAGAATCAATTTATTTTTGCTCTCAACCAAAGCCCTGGGGTTGTACCATGGCAAATAGAGCATTTTTTCTGCAAGTGAAGTGGCCTTGAACAGTAAACACAAAGTGTGGGCACCTGAGAAGGGGAGCTTATGCCCACATTCAGTACATTTCTTAAAGCTTGCTGAAACTTTATTCACCATACTGCAACATCAAAGTTAGTCAACAAGAAGAAAATGCTCACTACTACTACTACTATTTTTTTAGACAAGGAAAATAAAAGGAAGAATAACTACCAACAATGGTATCAGAAAACTACATAAAATGTAGTACTATGGATGGGGATACTAGCGATAGTATCAAGAGGTACACAAAGTACAAGAAAGAACAGAAAATATGAAAATTAGAACAGACGCAAATAAGTGAGAGATAGTTAAGGGGAATACTTGATCTAAATCTAGAAAGAGAATTAAGGTAGTAAACCAAGTTTTCACAAACTTATCTCAATATCGCTTGAGAGTGTTGGAAAAGTACAGTTTTGTACCTACCATAAATGTAGATGTCCGAACTGGATAGCATCTGCAGTCATAACAAGTGGGTTGTCCTGTCGTCAGGCAGCCCTGCAGTCGGCCGGATTCCAAAGTCCGGGTCCGGCTTCGGCTGATGTCGCACTCCACCCGACGTCATCTCTGTTGGTCTTCGGGTATAAAAGCATCAGCCGACGCCATTTTCCTCAGTGTTTCTTGCCCCAGATGCCAGTAGCCCTCTTGCAGGCTAAAATTTGGATAGATGCCAATGTTTCCAAATAGATAGAGGTAAACACAACAATAAGCATATATGTACATATATACAAACAAATACACCATAAAAGACTCCCCCCCAACAGCTAGCTATTAGGAGGGTAAACACCCTAGGAGTACCACAGAGGGAAGGAGGGAGGGTAATCCTGACTGCAGATGCTATCCAGTTCGGACATCTACATTTATGGTAGGTACAAAACTGTACTATGTCCTTCATGGATGCATCTGCAGTCATAACAATGGGTAGAATACCATAGCCAACTAGGGAGGAGGATAAAAGTAGATTATGGTGTGTTTAGTATCCCTTGCAGTACAGCAGTGGCAAACCCTGCTCGGGATCTGGAATATAGAGGCAAATTATAATGCTTGGCAAATGTATGCACGGAGGTCCAAGTAGCCGCCTCAATAATGTCTTTGGTTGCCACTCCTCGTAAGAAGGCTGTGGTAGTGGCTGTTGCCCTTGTAGAATGAGGTCTTATGTTCTGTGGAATTGGTTTTCCATGGAAGGAGTAACAGTATCGTATGCAATTTCCTATCCATTTGGAGATTGTCTGTTTGGAAATAGCTTTTCCTTCCCTTCCTGTTGCATAGGCTACAAAAAGTTGGTCAGTCTTTCTGCTATTTTTTGTTCTGTCCAAGTAGTAGCGTAGCTGTCTATGTACATCCAAGGTATGCAGTATTCTTTCCCTCTGTTTTGTGGGTTGGGAAAGAAGGTAGGTAGGTGGATTGCCTGGTTTAAAGACACTCTGGATACCACCTTGGGCATAAATGTAGGATTAGTCCTCATGGACACTATCTTGGTGGAAGATTAGGAAGGGTTGCACTGCCATTAAGGCCTGTAGTTCTGAAACCCTCCTTGCTGAAGTAATTGCCAGTAGGAAAGCAGTTTTCCATGACAGGTGTTGTAGGTCTGCTGTTGCTGCTGGTTCAAAGGGTGATAGTGTCAACTTTTCTAGCACAAAGTTTAAATCCCAAGCTGGTAATGGTGGTTTCCTTGGAGGTTTTACATTCTTGATTCCTCTGAGGAACTGCCTGAGCAAAGGGTGCGAAAAACAGGTGGATCAAAGCTGTATTCTGCTGAAATAGCTGATGCATGTATCTTGATGGAGGAGTAGGACAGGCCTGAATGAAGAAGTTCGCCAGATACTCCAGAATGTTAGGCATATCTATGTTTGACACATCTTTTCCTCTTTCCGTACTCCAAATGACAAACCTTTTCCATTTTCCAGCATAGTTCCTTCTTGTTGAAGGTCTGCGTGCTTCAAGAATAATGTCTTTAACTCTTTGGGAAAGTTCTGGATTAGCTGCTGCTATGTGATGTTCCATGCAGTCAGTTGCAGCGTTTTTAGGCTTGGATGTATGATGCTGTAGTTGTTCTGAGTTAACATCAAAGGCATCAGGGGTATTGGCCACATATTGTTCCGAGACATGCTTTGTTGTCTTGGCCAGTTTGGAGCTATCAGGATTATCCTTGGACGTTCTTCCTTGATTTTTAGTAGTACCTTGTGTATCAAAGGAAGAGGTGGGAATGCATATGCTGTTAGGCCTTTCCAGTTGAAGGAGAGTGAGTCCACTTTCCATGCTAGTGGGTGGAATGTCCTTGTGCAGAATTTTTTGAGCTGGTGATTGAGAGGTGATGCGAATAGGTCTATCTGTGGCATTCCCCATTTCTTTGAGATGGTCTTGAAGATGTCTGGGTGCAGCTTCCATTCGTGGGCATCCAGTGGTTCTGCTTAATATGTCTGCTAGAGTATTGTCTTTCCCGGTACAAATATTGCCTGTAACTGAATGTTGTAGCTGAGTGCCAGGGTCCACAGCTCCAAGGTCATTCTGCATAGGGGTATGAATGAGTGCCTCCCTGTTTGTTGATGTACCACATGACTGTGGTGTTGTCTGTCCTTATCATCAACTGGCCCTCTTTGAGAAATGGTTTGAACTTTTGGATTGCCAGTTTTACTGCCAGCATTTCTTTTAGATTGATGTGCAGGTGAAGTTGATCCTGTGTCCACAATCCTTGCACGCATTTGTCCAGCATGTGGGCCCCCATCCTAGGTCTGAAGCGTCTGTTGTGATGGTCTGGCTTGGTTGACATCTGCGAAAGGGTAGGCCTGGGTTTGACTGGCATGCCTGAGCCCACCATAGGAACTCCTGTTTTAAGCATGGAATTAGTGGGATTTCTGTTTCTAGACTGTGTCTGTGTTGGGACCATAAATTCTTTAGGTACCACTGTAGTTTCCTCATATGTAGTCTGGCAAATGGGACCAAGATTATGCATGATGCCATGAAGCCCAAGGCCTGCAGAACTTTTCTTGCTGTTAACTTGTTCAGTTTTGTTAGTGCCAAGAAGTAAAGAGGAGGTTCTTTTGGTTTTCTGTAGTCAGGAATGCCATTTGTTGTACTGTGTCCAATTCCGCCCAAGAATGTCCTTGTTTGGGATGGTATCAGCCTTGACTTTTGTAAATTGACTGTGTATCCCAGTCCTTGTAGCAAGTAAATGACCCTTTGTAAATCTGTTGTCAGCTTGCTTTTGTTGTCCCCTTGTAGCAGGCAGTCGTCCAGGTATGGGTAAATTTGAATTCCCTGTAGTCTGCAATGGGCGATTACTGATGCCAGGCATTTTGTGAATACTCTGGGCGCAGTAGATAAGCCAAAGGGCAATGCTGAGAATTGATAGTGCTCTGATCCTGCAAGAAATCTGAGGTATCTTCTGCAGATTGGTCGAATGGGGACGTGCAGGTATGCCTCCTTGAGATCTAGAGTTACCAGCCAAGACTCCTTGCCCAGCATGGGAAGAAGTTGCTGTAGGGTCAGCATTTTGAATTTTGGGACAATGATGTATGTATTTAAGGTGGACAGGTCGAGAATTGGTCTCCAACTTTTTTCCTTTCTTTATGAGGTATTTGTTTCCCACAGGTTAAACAATTGTTAACTTTTTCTGACATCGGCTGAGGCAAGAAAGAGTCCCCAACGGGTACTTAGCTTTAGAAGTCTTCGGGTAGTATTCGGTTGGAAGTAATCTCTGGATCCGACCGACCGGCACTTGCGAACAGCTTCTGCTTGAGCCACGCTGCAAGAAAGACTGAGGAAAATGGCGTGCTGATGCTTTTATACCAAGACCAACAGAGATGACGTCGGGTGGAGGCGACATCAGCGAAGCGGACCGACTTTGGAATCCGGCCGACTGCAGGGCTGCCTGACGACAGGACAACCCACTTGTTATGACTGCAGATGCATCCATGAAGGACATCCACATCTTTCACTGAAAGCTGATAATGAGATTTGAAGTAACTGAGGTGGATGCACTGTAGGTAAGGGAGAAGCTCGAGAGTTTTGGTTGCCATGAGCTTTAGCAAAGTACAGTTTTGTACCTACCATAAATGTAGATGTCCGATAGGTATGCAACTGCAGTCCTGACATATGGGTTTGTCCTGCCTCAGGCAGCCCTTCGGTCGGCCGGATTCCAAAGTCTGGGTCCGGCGTCGGCTGATGTCGCCCTTTCCCCGACGTCAGAGCACCTGGGGTATACAAGCGTCAGCCGACGCCATCTTCTTCAGTGTTTCTTGCCCCAGATGCCAGGTGCCCTCTAAGGAAGGCTAAATTTTGAAAATAGAGAAAAAATTCCAGACAAGTACAACAACATAAAAACAAATACACCATAAAAGATTACCCCAGGTAGCTAAAATGAGGGGTAGAAACCCAAAAGAATACCACAGAGGGGTAGGTGGGAGGGAAAACCCGACTGCAGTTGCATACCTATCGGACATCTACATTTATAGTAGGTACAAAACTGTACTATGTCCTTCAAGGATGCAACTGCAGTCCTGACATATGGGTTGAATACCATAGCCAACCTGGGGGTGGTAGGCACTAAGACAAAGACGGTGTAGCTAAAATGCCCTGCAGGACTGCATAAAGGCAGGTTGTAATGTTTGGAAAATGTATGCACGGAGCTCTATGTAGCAGCTTCTAAAATGTCCTTTGTTGCCACTCCTCTTAAAAAGGCTGTGGAGGTGGCTGTAGCTCTGGTGGAATGTTGCCTGATGTCAGATGGCACAGTTTTTCCATGAAAAGAGTAGCAGAATCAAATGCAATGTCCAATCCATTTAGAAATTGTCTGTTTGGAAATTGCTTTTCCCTGCAATCCAGCAGCGTAAGTTACAAAAAGCTGGTCAGATTTTCTGAAAGACTTTGTTCTGTCCAAGTAGTAGCGCAACTGTCTGTGTATGTCCAAGGTGTGCAGAAGTCTCTCTCCTTTATTTTGAGGATTGGGAAAGAAGGTAGGCAGGTGAATAGCTTGATTCAGGGACACCCTGGATACCACCTTTGGCATGAATGACGGATTGGTTCTCAAAGAAACTCTGTTCTGATGAAAAATGAGAAATTGTTGTATTGCCATAAGGGCCTGTAGCTCAGAGACTCTTCTTGCTGAGGTTACTGCCAGAAGGAAAGCTGTCTTCAAGACAGAAATTGCAACTCTGAAGATGCTGCTGGTTCAAAGGGAGGAAGAGTTAATTTTTCCAGCATGAAGTTGAGGTCCCATGCAGGCACTGGTGGTTTCCTTGGAGGGTTGATGTTCTTTATAACTCTTAGAAACTGTCTTAGCAATGGGTGAGAAAATACAGGCGGATCAGTGTTATATTTGGCAGATATTGCTGAAGCATGTATTTTTATGGAAGAATATGAAAGGCCATTGTGGAGCATTTCAGCCAAATATTCTAGGATCTGTGGAATGCTCATCACTGATGGGTCTTGACCCTTTTTGCTGTTCCAGATAAGAAATCTCTTCCATTTTGCTGAGTAGGGGTTTCTAGTGGAAGGTCTGCGTGCTTCCAGGATATCTTTTACCCTTTTGGAAAGTGTATCCTGAGGAATAGTCATGGAATCTTCCAAGCTGTCAGCTTCAATGTTTTCAAGCTGGGGTGTAGTGTCCTGTAATTGTGCTGTGTCAGAAGAAGTGGCCATTGAGGAAGGAGCCACTGATTGGTGTGTGTCAAGCTCCGTAGCAGTGGGTACCAGTGTTGTCTTGGCCAGTCTGGAGCTATCAGTATGACTTTCGGTTGCTCTGTCTTGATCTTTAGTAACACCTTGGTCATCAAAGGAAGAGGTGGGAAGGCATATAGTGTTAGAGAGTTCCAACTGAAGGAGAGAGCGTCCACCTTCCATGCTTGAGGATGGTATGTCCTTGTGCAAAACTTTTCAGATGGTGATTGAGGTGGGAGGCAAAAGATCTATATCCGGCCTTCCCCATGCTTGAGTTATTTGTAAGAAAATGTCTGGATGCAACATCCATTCGTGTGGATCCATGATGTTTCTGCTTAGGCTGTCCGCCAGAACATTGTCCTTCCCTGGTACAAACTGGGATTGTAGCTCTATTTTCAATTGTAGGAAATATCCCAGAGATTCATTGCCAGTCTGCAAAGAGGGTAGGAATGGGTACCTCCTTGCTTGTTTATGTACCACATAACTGTGGTATTGTCTGTCTTTATTAGTAGATGGCCCTGATGCATGAACTTTTCAAGGCCTTGATTGCATGCATCACTGCCAGCATTTCTTTTGGTTGATGTGCAGGCTTTTCTTTTGTGTCCATTGTCCTTGAATGCATCTGCCCTCCATGTGCCCCCATCCATGGTCTGAGGCGTCTGTTGTTATGGTTTGACTTGTATGAGGCTTGCTGAAAGGCAGACCTTTGTTTATCTGGCTTGCTTGAGCCCACCACAGAAATTCCTTTTGAAGGCATGGAATGAGTGGGATCAATGCTTCCTGGCTGTGGCTGTGTCGAGACCATAGACTTTTTAGATACCATTGTAGTTTCCTCATATGCAGCCTTGCGTGTGGAATCAGAAGAATGCAAGATGCCATGAAACCCAGGGCTTGCAGGATTTTCCTTGCAGTCATCTGGGTGTGTGTTGCCAATTTTCTGAAGTATTCTGGTAATTGTTTTTGTTTTTCTTTTGTCAGAAACGCCATCTGGGTGTTTGTGTCCAGTGTGGCACCCAGGAAAGGTATATGTGTTTGATTAAAACGTATTGGTACCAAGCACAATGAATGCGATACTGCTTTAAGCAGAAAAAAAGTCTTTATTTTTAATTGACTTAATCTGTTGTTATAATTATTTTAATTGATTAATTGGTTTGCAAATCCTGTATATAAGCACACAAAGTGCTTTTGGTGGTTCATCTTGACAAAGCCCGTCATAGTAACGGGTGAAAGCGCTTGATTTATTTTGTTGTCTCTTTGGATTTTTGTACTACTGATTCACCAACTGTTCGTGCATCTTTTAATTGCTGGTAAAACAATAAAGGAACGTTTGATTCAAACTGAGAGGTATTTGTTCCAGTTCAGAGAAAAGTTTATTGGGCTTTAGTGCTTCTGCAAACATTTTTGTTGCTTATTGGGACCCAGGAAAGGTATTTGTTGGGATGGTACGAGACTTGATTTCTGAATATTGACTGTGTATCCCAAGGCCTGCAGTAGGTGAATGACATAGTCCAAGTTTTTTAACAAGGCGTGTTGGCTGTCCGCTTGTATAAGGCAGTCGTCCAGGTAAGGGTATATCTGTATCCCCTGAAGTCTGCAATGTGCAATTACTGATGCCAGGCATTTCGTGAACACTCTGGGCGCAGTAGATAAGCTAAAGGGCAATGCTGAGAATTGATAATGCTCTGAGCCTGCAAGAAATCTGAGGTATCTTCTGCAACTTTGTCTGATTGGGACATGCAGGTATGCCTCCTTGAGGTCCAGAGCTACCAGCCAAAACCCCTTGCCCAGCATGGGAAGGAGTTGCTGTAAAGTCAGCATTTTGAATTTTGGCACAATAAGGTAAGTATTCAGTCTTGGACAAGTCCAGAATGGGTCTCCATTGGTTTTCTTTTCTTGGAACAAGGAACAGTCTTGAATAAAATCCTTGGCCTTGTTCTGCAGAAGGAACCTTTTCTATTGCTCTTATTTGAAGTAGGTTTGTTATTTGTTTGAGTGCCTCTGCCCTTTGATTTGGTGGCAGGTTTGGCCTGCCATGTCTTGTTGGTAGTGTATGAAAATGGAATCTGTATCCTTTGTCTATTATGTCCAGTATCCATTTGTCCTTTGTAATACTGTGCCAATTTTGTGAGAATAAAGATAATTTTCCGCCCAAAGGTGCTTCTAATTGAGCCCTGGATGGCGGAGTCAAAGTCAAGTCATTGAGATTGTCCCTGCGGAGCAGTGGAAGGTCCTGCCCCACCTCTCTGGTTCGGAGGCTGCCATTGACGTCCTCTGTAGGAGCCTCGAGTTTGCCCTCTACCACGTCTGTTTTTGCCTCTTTGAAATTTGTCTGTGTCTGGAAAGGACCAATGCTTAGAAGGCCAATTCCTGCTGAATCTTGGAGGCTGTACCTGGAGGAAATCTTTGACTGTTTGCACTGATTTTGCCTTTTCCTCTATTTTCTTTAAAACCTCTTGTGCAGTAGCACCAAATAGCTTATGTTTCTCTAGTGGTGCATCCAAAAGCTTAATTTTCACATGGTCTGGCAATGTTTGTTCCTTTAACCAAGCATGTCTGTGTATGACCGCACCTGTCATTGCTGCTCTACATGAAGCTTCCAATACATCATATCCACACTGAAGGAAATGGTTGCTAACCTGCTGAGTATTATGAACCAATTCCTGTAACCCCTTTCTATCTAATGGTTCAGGGGAAGCCAATTTCTTTTGCAAGTCATCCAACATGTATTCCTGATACTGAATCATATGAAATTGACAATTTAATGCTCGCATAGAAAGGGTGGAAGATGTATATACTTTCTTGCCCCACCTTTCTAAAGCCCTAGAATCTCTTTCCGAAGGAAGTGGATTCTTAGCAGTAGTGGAGGAAACCCCTTTAGGCCCCTGAGAAATAGTTTCAGGGTCAGCAGTATGGCCCTTGTACAGAAATTGATGCGTGTCTGGGACCCTGTAGTACCTGTCTGGCTTGACAGGGGCAGGGGGCAGGGAGTCAGGGGAAACACTAGATTCTAAGTACACATCATCTAAAACATTTAAAACTGGAGGAATAGCTAAGGGTCTATGCTGAGGTAGCTTTAAAAATTCCCTTAACCTTTTCCTAGAATCTGAGTATTCTTGGCCTTGCCATTTGAAGTGTTCCCTCATGGAATGAAGCGTTTCCCCAAAGGAAAACTCCTCAGGAGGAGAAGCAGAGGGAATGGATTCCTCCGCATCAAAATCCTCGTAGGCCGGGAAGGCCTCCTCCTGGTAGTCTGAATGTGCAGAATCACCTGAGGCCTCATCGGAGGACTGGGGATCTACCTGCTCAACCCTAGGCCTCTTGACAGAAGGCGGCTGAGAGCCTCTATCTGGATGTGGCTGAGAACCCCTAATTAAAGAAATAAGGTCCTCAGCTAAACTTAAAATTTGAGAACCAGAAGTGGATCCCAGAGAAACAGATCTTGGAGGGAGAGACTTAGCCTGTTTGGCAGCCTTAGCACGTGTGTAGGCCTTAATGGACATAGACACTGGAGGCCTGGCAGCCCCGTGTGCTGGAGTAGTCTTATCCACTGAAATGGTGTTAGAAATATCCTGGGCTACGGTCTCAGAGGGGAGACCAGAAACCGGCACCGAGCTGGCCTCTGGTACCAAAGTAACCGGTGGGGTGGTGTCGTCGGTCTGTAGCGGTTGTGAAACCGGCTCAGAAGAGACCGAGACACTCGCGGTAGGCCTAAGCATGGTGTCGGCCGAGACCGCGGGTGTCGGTCCTTATCCTTCCGTTTTTTTTTAGGTAAATGTGCTGTCGGAAGCTCCGACGGCATGATATAACAGAAATCTTCCCCAAAATAATCCTGTGCAAACTCTGTCCGACGCCTAAGAGTGTGTTTATTGAAAGAAGCACAAGCAGTAC
Source organism: Protopterus annectens (assembly GCF_019279795.1). NCBI lineage: Eukaryota > Metazoa > Chordata > Ceratodontiformes > Protopteridae > Protopterus > Protopterus annectens. The sequence continues at coordinate 420,668,668 of NC_056732.1, forward strand.
AGGCCGAGACGTTGTGTTCTGGGCCTAGGCAGGGAAAGCAGTAAGAGTGGAAATCCTTATGAGGTATTTGTTTCCCACAAGTTAAACAATTATTAACTTTTACAGTTTTATCTGACATCGGCTGAGGCAAGAAAAGGTCCCCAACGGGGTACTTAGCTTTTTTGAAGACTTCAGTAGCTGAAAACACAGGAGCTGGTCGACCGGCACTTGCGAACTGCTTCTGCTTCGGGCGCCACGCAGCAAGAAAGACTGAAGAAGATGGCGTCGGATGACGCTTTTATACCCGAGGCGCTCTGACGTCGGGGAAAGGGCGACATCAGCCGACGCCGGACTCAGACTCTGGAATCCGGCTGACCGAAGGGCTGCCTGAGGCAGGACAACCCGTATGACAGGACTGCAGTTGCATCCTTGAAGGACATCAGCCAAGTTTGATCTGATGAATCGGATCCGAACCTATTAGTTGAGGGTAGAATGAAAACTGAAGACATCAGATCCTTTCTTTTGCTTAAAAGAAAGCAGGGCAACCTGAGTGATCTTCATGGACAATATGATGTTGATGTTTGAAAGCAAAAAATACAACTGGTGTTTGCTTGCACTGTGTGTTGGGAATCAACAAAGTGCAAAAATGGTCATGGTAAACTGTTTTGCACATTTACTAGCTTCCTTGAATTCTACAACAGTCTTCCTCAGGTACATCCACTCTAACATTATAAGTTGGGAAATCCGTTGATCTGTTCTACTTGGGTTTACATTGGTCACAAAGAAAGATAAAAATGGTTGCATTTACCACAGTTTCCAATATAAAACTTCCCAAGTTCTGCTTTTCTTTCAACAAGAACTGGAAATGTATCTATTAAACACCATGCTGGTGAAATTTGTCCATGCATTCCCCATCAATTTCAACTTACCTGGAAAATTCTACTCAAGCAGCGAAGGAAGCATCCAAAAAGGATTCTTGCAGCTCATTTACTGGCTACACCAAATACGGTTTCCCCTGCTCCAGTAGTGTTTCCAAATGGCTCTCCAGCCACTTCCAATCCATATGGAACTTGCCATTAAAAGAGACAAAACTATAAGGTGCACTCCAACCTTAAGTCTACAAAACTGCATGCATGGTGGGAGAACAGGCATCAATATCTAGACACAGTATGGCTTGACAGTTTCCAACATTACTTTATTGGTCTATTAGGAGGACAACTAGGATAGCATACTCCTTCAAATAGAAATATTTCATTATCTGGTCTGCCTAAAAATGCCTCAATCCTTTTCCATATCCCAAATTAAGTACCCTGACATGCATGCTTTCCATGTCAGATGCTGACCCTCTATTATTAAACTTCATGTGTAGATCACTTCAGTCTGTCATGAACCAGTGGTATGTGAATTACTAGCCATGACAGATGTGACAAGTCCCTAGTTGAGGCCAGCAATCAAGGAGCCTCAATCCTTGCCACTGATGCCGGTGAGGAATGGTCACTAAGAGCAAAGACAGATTCACACATTATTTTCATAGGTTCATAGGTAGGTACTAGGCTATTGGCCCAAGGGCCTATGCAAGCCTAGCCAGCAAGGTTCCATAGCTTACGCCACCCAATAAAGCTCCCTGCACTAAGCACAATTTTCCTTAGCACACAGGGAGTACGCTCCAGACCTGGGGCTGGACTCTCTCTCTCTCCAGGCCCACACAAAACTTCTCACTGACCACTTTGTAGCTCTGTGTCCCTGTTCCCCATAGCTGACACACACTTGGATATTTGAGTTACAGACACACACACACACCTGGGAAAGGCTGGTGCAGATTTACTACCGGTGCCCCTTTCTGCCCAGACTCTGAGGTAATCACGCTGCCACCAGTCAGCTACCCTAAGGCTCTTACAAACAGTACCTAATTATACTGTGCAAAAACTAATACTAATACAAACAGTAGGGTGTGACCAAAGCAGCAAGGCTTTCCGGAGCAGCCACAGTGTCATTAAAACAAGCAAAAATACTCTCAAGATGTTAAAAGTATTCTCTAAAGGACCAGCCACAAGGAAAAGTATTAAAATATTTAATGCTAAGCAGAAAAAATACTGTTGTGTATACTTACCATAAACGTAGATATTCAAGTGTATTCACTGTTGCAGTCATTACATTTGGGTTATCCCTGCCAGGGTAGCCCTTGGCCGGCCTGAATACCAGAGACTTAGTATTTCTGCGTCGGTTGCTGTCACTTGAGAACTGATGTCAGGTCGTCAGTGGTATAAAGTAAGGCAGTCAACATCATTACATCAGTTTTTCTTGCCCTAACCTGTCAGGCGCCCTCAAAGTACAAGGTCAGGTTCTGGTGGAAGAACCCCACCAGTGGAAAAGAAATACCATTATGTCCCTTGTAAGGAAAAGGAGGAGAACAACAAGGAAGAATGGTAACAAAAGGAGAAGGAGAAAAAAGGGGGATGGAGGGAGGGAAACCAGGACTGCAACAACAAATACACTCGAACATCTACATTTATGGTAAGTGTACACAACTGTACTATGCTCTTTGTATTTCACTTTTGCAGTCATCACATTTGGGTAGATTCCCAAAGCTGAGGAAATGGGTGGAGGCAGTCAAGGAAAGCTAGGGGCTGGCTAGGGTGCCCTGAAAGTCTGCAGAGGCAAACCCTGCCATGGATATGGAGAAGACAGGCAGGTGGTAATGCTTAGTAAAAAAGTGTGAACAGACGTCCAGGTGGCAGCCTCCAGGATGTCCCTGGTGGGGTCTCCTCTGAGGAAAGCTGCAGAGGTGGAGGCTGCTCTGGTGTGTGTCCTGACCCCCTTGGGGGAGACTTACCATGCTATTTGTAGCAGAAATGGATGCGGTGTGCTACCCATTTGGAAATGGTTTGCTTGGAGATGGCTTTGCCTTCTGTCCCTGTAGCAAAGCTAACCAGCAATTGATCAGACTTTCTGAAGGGTTTAGTCTTGTCCAGATGCTATCTGAGCTGTCTGTGCACATCTAGAGAGTGAAGAATCCTTTCCCCCTTATTCTGGGGATTAGGAAAGAAGGTGGGCAAATGAATGGATTGGTTGAGAGCCACACTGGACACCACCTTGGGCATGAAGGATGGGTTAGTTCTGAGGGATACTCAGTCTGCATGGAAGATGAAGGGTTCCACAGCCATGAGTGCTTGCAGTTGAGAGACTCTTCTGGCTGAAGTGATGGCCAGAAGGAAGGCTGTTTTCCAAGAGAGAAATTTTAGCTTTGCAGAAGAAGCTAGTTTGAAAGGAGGCAGGGTGAGCTTTTCCAAGACAAAGTTAAGGTCTCAAGCTGGAGTTGGTGCCCTTCGGGGGGCCTCAAGTTGCTAATGCCTCTGAGGAACTGTTTGATCAAAGGGTGTGAGAAAAGGAGCTGCTCAGTGGAAAAATGAGCAGAAATAGCAGAGACATGAATTTTTATAGAGGAGAGACCACTGTGTAGTAGGTCAGCTAAGTAATCCAGGATGAGGGGGGTGGAGGGCTGTGCTCTATTGGCCCCTTTAGCTTGGATTCAGCTGCAGAACCTTTTCCATTTATCTGCATAAGACTTTCTGGTGCTAGGGTGTCTGGCCTCACGGATAACATCCAGAACCTGTTTACTGAGGATGGCAAATTGGCTCGGGTTTAGGGAATAAGCCAAGATGCCAAACTGAGTGTCTGCAATAGGGGATGCATGAATTCCCCTTCCCTCTGGGTTAGGAGGTTTGGAAGATGCCTTGGAAGCAGCGGGGACAGACTGCGCAGCAAGGGGTACCAGTGCTGTCAGGGCCAGTCTGAAGCTATAGGAATGGTCCTTGTTTTTTCCTCGCTTATTTTGAACAGTACCCAGGGAATGAGAGGTAGGGGCGGAAAGGCATAGACCGAGAGGTTTACCCAGGGGAAGGACAGGGCATCCACTTTCCAACCCATGCAGTAATGCGCGTTGGTGCAGAATTTGCTGAGCTGATGGTTGGTGTGGGAGGCAAAGAGGTCGACCTTCGGGGTTCCCCATTTCTGAGTTATTAGGAAAAAGGTACTTCTGTTGAGCTGCCACTCATGTGGGTCCAAATGGTTTCTGCTTAATTGGTCTGCCAGGGAGTTGAGTGAGCTTGGTTGGTATTCTGCTAACAGATGAATTTGCATGGAAGAGGCTGTGAGTCAAAGTGTCATGGCCAACCTGCACAGAGGGTAGGAGCGAGTCCCTCCCTGCTTGTTGATGTACCACATCACAGTGGTGTTGTCTGTTTTTATCAGGAGAAAGACTGAGGAAAATGGCGTCGGCTGATGCCTTTATACCCGAATAACTGCCGCAATGACGTCGGGTGAAGTGCGACACCAGCCGAAGCCAGACCCGGACTTTGGAATCCGGCCGACCGAAGGGCTGCCTGACGACAGGACAACCCATTTGTAAGGACTGCAGATGCATCCTTGAAGGACATCGGGTTTGAAAGCTATCAAGGCGTGCTGCACAGCCATTATCTTTTTGATTGACGTGCAGGGGGATTTGTTGTGGGCTCCACTGGCCCTGTATGCACGTGTTGTCCAGGTGTGCACCCCAAGTGTAGTCTGATGCATCTGTGGTGAGGGTTTGGGTGGCAGGGAGTGGGGAGAAGGGCAATCTATTGTTGTGGGAGCATGCTGTTGCCCACCAAAGAAATTCCTTTCTGAGGCAAGGGAATACATGTAGAAGTGCTTCCAGGTCTTGAGAGTGTTGACACCAAAGGCTCTTTAGGTACCACTGAAGTTTCCTCATATGCAGTCTGGCATATGGAATGAGGAGTATGCAAGATGCCATGAACCCCAGAGCTTGCATGATTTTCCTTGCAGAAAGCTGGGGCATGGTGGCCAGTTGAGGGAAGTAGGCAGACAGGAAAATTTGTTTCTCTGGTGTAAGGTATGCCATCCGGGATGCTGTGTCCAGACTTGCTCCCAGGAAGATTATCCTTTGGGTGGGCACCTGTTTTGATTTCTTTTTGTTGATTGTGTACCCTAGGGAGGTTAGCAGATTCTTTACAAAGGGCAGGTGTTTGAGCACCTTTTCCTGGTTGTCTGCCAGAATAAGGCAGTCGTCTAAGTAGGAGTAAATTTAAATATTTCTTTGTCTGCAAAAGGCAATGGCTGGAGCCAGGCGTTTGGTGAAGACTCTGGGAACAGTAGATAAGCCAAAGGGAAGCGCAGAGAACTGAAAGTGTTGAGAACCTGTCCTGAAGCGGAGATATTTTCTGCATGATTCCCTGACAGGAATGTGGAGGTAGGCCTCTTTTAGATCCAGAGTGGCTAGCCAAGCGTCCTTGGAGAGCATGGGTAGCAGCTGCTGGAGAGTGAGCATTTTGAATTTTGGGATCACCAGGAAGGTGTTTAGAATGGATAGATCGAGGATGGGGCACTAGGTTGCCCTCTTTTCTAGGCACCAGAAAAAGTCTAGACTGGAAGCCTTGGCCTATCTGCTCTGCAGGAACATGCTCTACTGCCCTCAAAGAAGGCAGGGAATGGATTTGCTTTTGAGCCCACTGATTTAGCAGTATATCTGGGAACCCTTTTGGGGTTGGAAGAGTGTGGAAGGAGAATTTGTATCCCTGAGACACAATGTTCAGAACCCATTGGTCCTTGGTAATGGTGGCCCAGGTGCTTGAGTAAAAGGAGAGTTTTCCTCCTATGGGGTAAGTGAAGGTGGGCAGAGGGGGGGGTCGGGAGGAGGTGAGTTATTGTGAGTTCTTGCAGGTGGCTTAGAACTCCCTGGTTTTGAAGTGGAGGTAGTCCACTGCTTAGATCTCTACTTTCCCTGGGTCTGCTCTCTGGGGGGTTTGTTCCCACGGGCCCTAGGCTGGGCCTGTTTACTTGGAGCAGAAAAGGACCAGTGCTTGGAGGGAAAATGCCTGCTGAACCTATGGGCTGGACCTGTAAGAAATCTTTAACTGTTTGCATAGATTTTGCTTTTTCTTCCATCTTTTTTAAGACTTCTTCTGCCTTAGTGCCAAATAAGTTATCTTTGTGCAACAATTTAGATTTGACATGGTCTGGGCAGGGGTTGTTCCTTAAGCCATGCATGTCTTCTAATGACAGATCCAGTGACTGCTGCCCTGCAAGAAGCTTCTAGGGCGTCAAAACCACAGTGCAAGGTGTGTTTAGTTACTTGACTTGCAGAATGAGAAGTTATGTACGTACCATAACGTTCCATGTTAGTTGCCTTCTTTCTTGCTGGATGGGTTCGGAGCCAAACCTCGGCTCTGACTCGGCCTATTACTAAAGCTCGAGAGCTATTTTTACCGGCTCGAGGCTATCCTATGTCCCATAATGCTAGGCGTGATATACCCAGATCTCGTTTGATAGCTAACACTATGGACATACATGTCCCCACCATGACTGAAAATATATAAGAGTGACCAAGAAAAGGAAAGAGGTAGCTAAGGAGATAACTCTCATGATAACACATTTCAGAAGATACTCTCGGTCTTGCCAGGCTAGGGGGATGGAGGGTGGGACGCAAGAAAGAAGGCGAGAAGAAGACAACTAACATGGAACGTTATGGTAAATACATAACTTCTCAATGCTAAGTTGTCAATCTTACCTTCATTCTTGCTGGATAGGACAGCGCCCCTAGCACCTTAGTCCTGGGTGGCTCAATGGAACAAACTCTTGAGTACAGTGGAACCAAAATCAGCCCTACTTCTAGAGGTCATGTCCAGCTTGTAATGAGAAATGAAGGTATGAGGAGAGGCCCATGTGAAAGGCTACTGAAGAAGCTAATGCTCTGGTTGAATGAGCTCTGGGCTTAATAGGGAGCTCTTTATGCCTCAATTGGTAAATCAACATGATAACAGAGGTCAACCACATGGACAAGGTTACTTTGGAAACTGGCAGGCCTTGTTTCCCTTCCATGTAAGACAGGAAGAGCTGTTCTGATTTCCTCGTCTGCTTGGTTCTATCCAGGTAGAAGCGTAATTGACGGTGAACGTCTAGATAATGTAACTTCCGTTCAGACCTATTGGTATAAAGTGGGAAGAAAACAGGAAGATCGATGGTCTGATTCAGATTTTTTTCAGAGAGTACTTTGGGTAAAAAGGACGGAGTAGTCCTAAGTGACAAACTATCTTTGTGAAAAACAAGGTAAGGAGGGCGAACTCAAAGGGCTTGAAGTTCTGATACCCTTCTCGCTGAAGTGATGGCTACTAAAAACAGAGTTTTCCAAGAGAGCAACTTTAATGAACAGGAAGCCGCAGGTTCAAAGGGAGGGAGAATTAAAGATGCCAGCACCAAATTTAGGTCCCATGGTGGAGGAGGATCTTTTACCGGGGGCCTAAGTAAGAGGGGGTGCCTTTTAGAAAGGCTTTACAAAGTTTGTGTGACATAATGCTGGTCTCTGACAATACAACGTGAAAATTCGCAATGGTTGCCAACTGAACTCTGATGGTGGCTGAAGATCCCATTTGAAAAAGTTCTGCCAAAAACTCTAAGACTGTATGGACAGGGGCTGTAAAAGGGTCAACTTGTTTCTCTCCTGCCCAAACAGAGAAACGCTTCCATTTGCTAGCGCAAGTCTTTCTGGTAGTAGACTTGTGCGAAGTGAGGATGATGTCACGAACTGAATGAGAGATTGAGGGAAGCCTGGCTAGGGTTGGAAGTGGAGCAACCAAGCTGTGAGGTTGAGAGATTGAAGAGATTGATGCAGCCCGCCCGACTGATGTGTCAGAAGATCTGGCGCTGGGTCGAGATGCCAGGGTTGATCTAGTAGATGACGTTGCAGGAACGGGAACCAAATATGTCGAGGCCAGTAAGGGGCAACAAGGATCATTCTGGATCTCAAAACAGTTGCTTTCTGGATTAGCTGAGTAATTAAGGGAAAGGGGGAAAAGCCTACAGAAGACCCCGGGGCCAATCGTGGACTAGAGCATCTCTGGGGGGGAAGACCTGGGAGAGGGAAGAGAAGTCTGGGCACTTGCTGTTTTGAGGGGTTACAAAAAGATCGCAGCAAGGCTGACCCCACCTCCTGAAGATTTTTTCCACTACTAGTTGGTTGAGAGACCACTCGTGGGGCATGAGAATGGCTCTGCTCAGCTTGTCCGCTATGACTTTGGACTTCCCGGGGATATGCATTGCTACCAGAAACCGTTGAGAAGAGATCGTCCATTGCCACAGTCTGAGTGCTTCTCGACATAGGGGGTAGGACCTGGTTCCGCCCTGCTTGTTGATGTATCACACTACAGACATATTGTCTGTCTGAACTGCAATAGTCCCGGTGAGTAGAGAGTCTTGAAGGGCCTGCAACGCTAAAAGCACCGCTCTCATTTCCAAGACATTTATGTGCAGGTGGCTTTTGAAAGGCTGCCATGTGCCCTGGACTGTCCTGCCCTGAAAATGCCCCCCCCACCTGATCAGGGAGGCATCCGTTGTCACAGTAGCCACAAGAGGAGGAAGGACAAAGGGTCTGCCCTGAAGAACCTGAGGGGAGACCATCCACCACGAAAGGTGTCTTTTGCATGACTGAGTGATTAGAATGTTGTGTGACATTGGAAGCTGTTGAAAGGACCACTGGGAAAACAGCATCCATTGCAGGATCTGCATGTGAAAGCGAACTAGGGGGAGTAATGTGATAGCTGCTGCCATGAGACCTAGGGTTTTTAAGTACGAATCTGGCATGGACTATGCTCTCTTGTAGTAGGATTTGAACATGACCTCGAATGTCTGAAATCCTTTGTACAGGCAGTTTTGCTGACAGTTCCACAGTGTTTAAAATGACGCCTATGAAGGTAATAGACTGACAAGGCGACAAGGCAGACTTTTCGGAGTTTATAGAGATACCCAGCTTGTTGCAAATTTGGAGGGTGTAATCTCTGGAATGAAGTAGCTGACGCTTGGTGGTGGCAGTAAGGAGCCAGTCGTCTAAGTATGGAAACACCTGGAATCCTTGTCGTCTCAGGTGAGCCGCAACCACTACTATGCATTTGGTAAACACCCTGGGGGCTGTGGTGAGGCCAAAGGGCAGGGCTCTGAATTGTTAATGACTGGCTCCCAACCGGAAGCGGAGAAACCTCCTGGAGCGCCTGTTCATTTTGATATAATAGTACGCATCCTGAAGATGTATAGAGCACATTCAATTGTCCTGACTCAGGAAGGGTAGAATGGACTGAAGTGTGACCATCCGGAATTTCGTACTTTGAACAGACTTGTTCAGCCTGCTGAGATCCAAAATAGGTCTCCAGTCCCCTGTGATCCAAAATAGGTCTCCAGTCCCCTGTCTTTTTTGGTACCAAAAAGAACTTGGAGTAGACTCCGGACCCTTGCTGGTCTGCTGGGACTGGCTGGATGGCTCTTTTTTCTAGCAGCTTTGAAATTTCTAGTGCTGGTTGATCACTCAGACCGGGTGGAACGTCGGAAGGGGCCCTTTTGGCGGTTGTGGGGTATGAATAAAGGGAATTTTGTAACCCTCGGATATGATCGACCGTACCCAATTGTCTTGTGTGAGGGAATGCCAGGCTTCTGGGTACAGTGATAGTCTTCCCCCGACTGCCTCCGAAGGTGGACAGTCGGGCAGCTCCTCAGGGGTGCTGGAAGGGTTGGTCAGAGAAGGATTCTCTGCTACCCTGATTCTGCGGACCCCCCCCTGCCCCTCGGGCGGCATCTATTACTGTTCCCTCCTCTGCCTTTGGAGGGAAGCTCACCACGTGCGTCAGGCAGTACTCCCTGAGGTTTGCGGAACCACATTTTCCCATCTTTCTGACCCTTAGGGTATGGTCTAGAAGGGGTAGAAAAACAGACTCCTACGGCAGAGAGAGTCTTGCCTTCCTGCTCGCACCTGGTCAATGTATCCTTCACTTGAGGTCCAAACAAGGCAGAACCATCAAAGGGGGTGTTAGTGAAGGACGCCTTGAAGGGGTCAGCAAAATAGCAAAGCCGCATCCAGGCATGTCTCCTTAGAGCGACGCCCGTGCCTGCATCTCTACTCGCTCCATCGACTGCATAGGAAATGAGCCGCATGGAGGAGTTGACAACAGAGTTTAGGGTCCCCAGCTGGGAGTTGATCTTTTCCTGAGACCCCGCAGCTGATGGGTCCTGTAAGGTGTCACCCAATTCCTTGAGAAGGTCTCTCTGGAAATGGGTGAAATGGGGTTAAGGGCAGACCAGTTTCCCCTCTGCTTAATAATCTCCAGGATGTCAGAAAATGAGACATCCTCAGAGGGGGACCTTGGGGACCCTTCTGAGTCATCCAAGTCAGTGTCCAATGTGACTGACTCAGGGGAGTCTACATGCTTCCTCTTGCATTTTCTCTTTCGAGGGGGCTCCCCTGAAGGATCAGGGGAAGCCTCGGAAGAGGAGGATGCATCCAATTGGGCTACCTGTAGCGTCGGTTCTCCACGCTTGGGATCGAGAGAGCGGGTAGAGACTGAAGCAGGCACCATAGAGGGAGGAGCCGAAAGAGCCGACCGTGGAGCAGGCACAGGGGCCAGCACACTCCTCATGACCTCAAAGGCGCCCCTATCAGGCAGGGAAGGGGGTCCCTGCTACGAAGAGACAAGGACTCCTCCCGGCACCGAGAGGGACGGCTCCGAGGCCGATGTCGGGGCCGAACTCACCTGCACCGAAACTCCAAGAGGGAGAACGGGGTCGGACAAGGGTCCGATGCCACTCGCCTCCTCGGAGCCGACGAGAGTGATCCCGGCTCCCAGATCCCTCCAAGGATGGAACCAAGGAAGAGATCGGAGCCGACGAGGGAGCCGAAAGGGGTGGTATCGGCTCCGACGTTCCCGACCCCTATGATCTCCAGCTCCGAGCTCACAGGACGAGTCAGAGGAGGAATCGAAGAGGGAGTAGTGAAAGCCACTGCCTGATGAGGAGGGCTATGCAACATTTGGGTCAGCGCCTGCAACTTAAGTAGTCTGCTAATCACCCTCTCGAGGTCATGGTCCGACAGCCTGGAAGACCGAGAGGAATGAGACCTGTGACTCCGCTCCAATAACAAAGGAGACTTCTGAGCCAAATGGACCGATTCCAGGGAAGGAGACCTGGAACACTTCTTGCTCGAAGACGGCTCCGACAGCAGAGTTGGAGCCGACTGAGGCCTTGAATCATCGGTTCCGTCTGGAACCGATGCAGTGGTTGTAGTAGCACCGGTCGGCGACGGCTCCGAACATGGAGCCGACGGTTTGGCGGGCTTCGAAGGTTTACCCGACAAAGGCTTAGCCGGGGAGCCTTCAGGCTTTAACAAGACTCTCAAAATAAGCTTGTTTCTGTGTTCCTGCAGGACTCTTGGGCTGAACGCATGGCAGACAGAACAAGAGTCCTGCAGGTGCAGAGGGCCCAAGCAATATACACAAGAAGTGTGACAGTCTGTCAGAGACATTTTCTGACAGCATGAGTCACACTTCTTGAAGCCAGAGACCTTAGTGTCTTTAGACATCCTGAAAAAGGGATGACTGGCAGACAAGGACAACTAAGGAAGGTCTAGTCACAATCACCACACACACACACACACACACACACACACACACAAAAATTGTAACGGACCAGTAATATAACAAAACCCCACACTTATTAATACAATCTAACTAGGCACACACATACAACTACAGACAATAAGTATGAAAGAGGACTGGCCAAGGGCCTAACTATTAGGTGAGGGGGAAAATAATGTATAAAAACTTCCAAAGAGGGAATCCTAAACAGGGATCTAAAGGGTAGTAACTATAAAACACTATCGCTAATATTTTAACCCAAAAAGCTGACTAAAACTAAAAAAACATTTTAATACAACCTGAGCCGGCAAAAAGACGCAACCTCGTAGCTGAAGCGGCAAACGAGATCTGGGTATATCACGCCTAGCATTATGTGACATAGGATTGCCTCGAGCCGGTAAAAATAGCTCTTGAGCTTTAGTAATAGGCCGAGTCGGAGCCGAGGTTCGGCTCCGAACCCATCCAGCAAGAATGAAGGCGAGATTGACAACTTAACATTGCATTAAGTCTTGTAAATCTTTAGATTCTGCCCACGTAAGAAAGGAGGACATTTTTTGTTTAAGGAGTTCCAAGGTATGTTGCTGATATTTACGTATATGAAACTGACAATTTACTGCCCTGATAGCAAGAGTAGCTGAGGTGTATACTTTTTTACCCCATCTGTTCAATGCTCGGGAATCCCTGTCTGAGGGGGTGGGATTCTTAGCAGAGGTTGCTTTAATCCCTTTTGGCCCTTGAAAAATGACTTCAGGGTCAGCTGTTGGATTTTTAAAAAGATATTTGTGTGAGTTAGGGACTCTGTAGTACCTGTCTAGTTTTCTGGGAGCAAGAGGTAGGGCATCAGGAGTCAGGCTGGATTCAAGGAAAACATCATCCACCACATCCAGGACTGGGGGGATGGCCAAGGGTCTGTGTTGCGGAAGATCTAGGAATTCCCAGAGTCTCATTTCAGACTGACTACCCTCAGTATCATTTTAGACTGAGGGTAGTCCTGACTCTCACATTGGAAATGCTCCTTTAAAGTATGCAGGGTTTCTTCCAAAGGAAAAATCCTCTGGGGAAGAGGCTGAAGGAATGGATTCCTCTGCATCAGAATCCTCATAAGTGGAGAGGGGTTGCATGTCTTCATAGTCAGATGCATCACATTCATCTGACTTGTTCAGACAGAACTACTAGGAACAGATCTCTTTTTCTTTTTGATGGGGTAGCTTGGCTTCCCCTGATCAGCATGATAAGTTTTTTTGCCATTTTAAGTATTTGAGAGTGAGGCAAGGTAGCAGGCACCTGAGAGTAGGTAGTTGGTTTCTTGGCTGTGGTTCGAACCCTGGGCCTAAGGAACTCTGTTGTCTTCGAAAGAATGGTAGTCGCAAAAGAAGACGTTGTTTTGTGTCGAGATTCGAAGGTGTGAAGGACTCCCTCGGAAGCCGGTGCCTACTCAGTGGCTCCAGACCCATCTAAGGTAGAGACGACCGCAGGATCCTTAGACAAAGAAGAGTTTTGCGGCATTCCGGACTCCAAAAGGGTCTCGGCAGCGGCCAGCTAATCAACTGAAGTGGGCAACAGGGCCTACGAAAGCACCTCACTGAGTACCGGAGGACTGACGACTAGCTTAACAGAAGCATCGTCAGAAGGTTTGGACCTGTGAGGTCTTGTCTCTGTCTTTATCTTTAGGTTTTTTTGGAAGATCTGCTGTCGGATGGCTTACCAAAGCCATAGTGGAATTAGAGGACTGTAAATGAAAATATCTGGCTACAATAAGGGCCCAACGACGGATAGTTCTGGAGTTAAAGCACAGAAGTGACAATGGGTGATGTTGTGGTCTGGGCCTAGGCAAGTGATGCAGTAAGAGTGGAAGTCTCAGTGTGGTATTTGCTTTCCACAGGGGAGACAATTATTAACTTTTTCTGACATCGGTTAGTGCAAGAAAAAAGGATCTCCAATGGGGTACTTAGCTTTAGAAGACTTCAGCTTCAATTTGATAGACGAAACTCAGGTAGCGGCCGAACAGCACTCATGCGAACAGTTTCTGCTTCGGGCTCCACGGCAAGAAAGACTGATGTAATGGCGTCGGCTGCCTTACTTTATACTACTGACCTGATGTCAGTCCTGAAGCGACAGCAACTGAGAAATACTAAGCCTCTGGTATTTGGGCCGGCCGAGGGCTACCATGGCAGGGATAACCCAAATGTGATGACTGCAACAGTGAAACACTAAGAACATCAGGAGAATACTGAACACAGTTAACAATTTCAACCACAGAGATATGAAAAATAATACAGATGTACAGTTTCTCACAGATGCACAACACAATACTAAACTATTCTCACTAAATGTCCCTGACTGACTAAAGAATTACTGTTCCCTGACTACTTACTAAAGCAAGGCAAGCTGATGTCTGCAGAGTGTCTTACCACAGCAAAAGCCAAATGACATCTCTCCTTGTCGGTGTGGATGTGTGAGAGATGTATCCTGTCAGAAATCTTTCCTGTCAGGTTTCAAAGTGCTGCTGCAAGAGCTTCAAAGAAACCAGATGCTGGTTAGAGGTTGACATCACCTCTGGTTACCCAACTCTGGTACACAACTCACACATAGATTTGCTAAAGCCTGTGGCAGCATCTTAAAGTTGTAACACAATTTCAAACTTTCCACCATTCCAGGGTTCTCTGACAAACGTACACATTTGATCAGTAACAACAATACAACCTAATTCTTTCTGTCCAGCAGGACTTGCTGTTGATGCATTTTTAACACAAGTAACTTTACAAATATATTTTTAACACAAACGTATGTACAAATCAGTGCGATAGTCAAAATTCTTTACAAAACCTCAGCTAGCTATGCTGGCATATGTTACACATGCACTACCCCCCTACTCTCCCTGGCACAGATGGCACTACCTCATTATTATCACAACAGCTGTAGTGTATATGTGTTCTTCAGAGGAATTCTCCATAGCAGACCATACATTAGGAATGCACTTTTTGGATAGGACTATAATTCTTTATGTGCTAGCCTTTGATTACTTTGACACTAAATTTACTGTGTAGACTACTTTAATCCGTCACAAAACTGTCATGTAATTTAACTGACCCAGATGGATACAATGCATGTGTTCCTTAAGAGAAATCCTATCATTATATACCATACCACACATTACCAGCCAAGTCTATGGCTAAGAACTTAGTTCTTCACAAGATTCCTTGGATCTTCCTCCAATATGAGCCCTTGTCTCTGACAGAACTTAAACACTTTTCAATGAAATCTTTCCCCACTGGCCAACATTTCACTTTGATGGGGGGGGGGTCCTAAACGAAAGACCTGCACTGGTAGAGTTTTTAATAGAATCTGAAACAGAAGCTGACATTAAAAAAGGAATAATTGGAGCATATAAAATTATTGCATGATAACTATAAGAATCAGAGGAGGTTAGAAGGGACTGGGAAGAGGGAATGGATAAGCAATTCACAAACAATGGGAGGATATAGGTATGTCTCTCAAATATGCAACAAAATCTAGAATATTTAGGATTTTTACCTGGAAATGTTTAAATAGATATTTTTATGCCCCAAGTAGACTCCAGAGAATTGTTCGTTTGTGACGTCAGCGTCGGTTGCTGTCGCTTCTTCCATGACGTCAGTGCGCCAGGGGTATAAAAGATGCAGCCGACGCCATTTTTTTCAGTTTTTCTTTTCCCAGATGTCAGGTGCCCCCAAAAGGGTAGGCTAAAAATATGACAATAAAACATGCATGCACCAAAATATATTACACCTTCATCTACAGCAAATACACCACATAGGTTGTACAGATTAGAGAAGTGCAGATAAGTTGCAGCAAAGATATGGGGGATGGTGAGTGGGTAACCTGGACTGCAACAGTAAATACACTTGAACATTTACATTTATGGTAAGTGTACACAACTGTACTATGTTCTTCGTGTTTCACTGTTGCAGTCATTACACTTGGGTTGAATCCCAAAGCTATGGTTGGGAGGCTGGAGCTAAATAGCATTAGGAGCGGCTATGAGGTCCTGCAGAACTGCAGTGGCAAAGCCTGTCCTGGATTTAGAATACAGTGGTAAATGGTAGTGCTTTGTAAAGGTGTGCACTGAACTCCAGGAAGCAGCCTCTAAAATTGTCTTTGGTTGGTACTCCCCTGAGGAAGGCTGCTGAAGTGGCTGCTGCTCTGATTGAATGTGGCCTAATGCCCTTAGGCACTGGCTTGCCATGCTGTGAATAGCAGAAACGAATGCAGTGGCCTATCCACTTTGAAATAGTCTGCTTTGAGATAGCCTTTCCTTGTGATCCTGCAACATATGCCACTAGTAGTTGCTCTGTCTTTCTGAAAGCTTTGGTTCTGTTCAAGTAGAAGCGTAGCTGTCTGTGTATGTCCAAAGAATGCAGAATTCTCTCCCCCTTATTCTGTGGGTTTGGATAAAAAAGTAGGCAGATGAATAGTTTGGTTAAGGGCCACACTGGACACTACCTTAGGCATAAATGTCGGGTTTGTCCTCAGAGAAATCCTGTCTGGATAAAAAATGATAAAAGGTTCCACAGCCATGAGTGCCTGTAGCTCTGAGACTTGTCTTGCAGAGGTTATTGCTAGGAGCAGAGTTGTTTTCCAAGATAAAAACTTTATATCAGCTGTAGCGGCTGGCTCAAAAGGAGGCAGGGTGAGTTTTTCCAAGACATAATTGAGGTCCCATGCAGGTATTGGTGATCTCCTTGGAGGCCTTAAGTTTTTGGCTCCTCTGAGGTACTGCCGTAACAAGGGATGAGAAAAGATTGGTGGCTCTGTATTGTAATGAGCTGAAATGGCAGAGGCATGAATTTTAATTGATGAAAAGGATAGGCCTTTGTCCAGCATCTCAGTTAAGTATTGCAAAATCTGAGAAATATTTGGTACAGCTGTGTCAATTCCCTGTGCCTGGTTCTAAGCACAGAATCTCTTCCATTTTCCAGTGTAAGATTTTCTGGTACTAGGCCTTCTGGCCTCCAAAATGACATCCATTACAGCTTTAGTGAGAGGCGCGTTTTGTATGACTACATTATCCGCCATGCTGCCAGATTTAAGGTCTTTAGTTGGCTGTGCAGGATCTGATTGTTTTGCTGGGATAGTAGATGAGGTATTTGAGGCAAGGTCCAAGCCGGGCACTGAGACAAGTTCCTTAGGATTGGATACCAGTACTGGCGGGGCCAGTCTGGGGCAATCAGTATCATCTTTGGCTTCTCTTGTCTGACCTTTAGGAGTACCTTGGGGAGGAGAGGCAGTGGAGGAAAGGCATATACTGCTAAGCTTTTCCAGCTGAAAGATAGGGTTTCCATGCTTGTCTGTGATAAGTCCTTGTGCAGAATCTTTTTAGTTGGTAGTTGTGAGGAGAGGCAAATAAATCTATATCCCGGCATCCCCATTTCCTTGTTATCATGCTGAAGACTTGTGGATCCAATTTCCACTCGTGGGGATCCATGAGGTTTCTGCTTAGTCTGCCAGAGTATTTATCTTTCCTGGCAGGAACTGTATCTGCAGATGTACTTGGTAAGTCAATGCTGTGTCCCACAAAGTCATGGCTAGTCTGCAAAGGGGGTAAAAATGAGTGCCTCCCTGCTTGTTTATACACCACATGACCGTGGTGTTGTCTGTCTATCAGTAGTTGTCCCGGATGAAGTAGGTCCTTGAAGGCTGTAAGGGCATTCTGAACAGCTAGCATCTCTTTTTGATTCATATGTAGATGCATTTGGTTTGTGGACCATGTGCCTTGAATACATCTTCCTGCCATGTGGGCCCCCCAGGCAAAATCTGATGCATCCGTTGTTAATGTCTGCTTGGCTGGGGGTAAAGTGAATGGCTGTCCCTTGTTCTGGTGACAAGCCTTCGCCCACCATCGAAACTCCTGTTGCAGGCAGGGAATGAGGGTAATTATTGTTTCCAGGCTGTGGCAATGTTGAGTCCAAACACTTTTTAGGTACCATTGAAGTTTCCTCATATGCAGTCTCGCATATGGAATTAGTAGAATGCAGGATGCCATGAAGCCCAAAGCCTGCAGAATTTTTCTTGCAGATAACTAGGCCTTTGTTGCCAACAGGTCGAAATAGGTAGTCAGTTGCCTATGTTTGTCTGGCATAAGATAAGCCATCTGGGCAGTTGTATTTAAGCTTGCAACCAGGAGTATTATCTCTTGAGAGGGTACTAGTTTTGATTTCTTTTATTTGACTGTGTACCTTAAGTCTGTTAGAAATCTCTTTACAAACGTCAGATGCTGTAGTAGAATGTCCTTGTACTCTGCTTGAATGAGGCAGTCATCCAAGTAAGGATATATTTGTATTCCTCTTTGTCTGCAGAATGCAATTACTGGTGCCAGGCACTTTGTGAAGACCCTGGGCGCAGTAGATAAGCCAAAGGGCAGTGCAGAGAATTGGTAGTGCATTGAGCCAGCTTTGAATCTGAGGTATCTTCTGCATGTTTGTCTGATTGGGACATGCAGGTATGCCTCTTTTAGGTCTAAAGTCACAAACCAAGCCTTCTTGCCCAGCATAGGCAGAAGTTGCTGTAGAGTCAACATTTTGAATTTTGGTATATCCAGAAATGTGTTTAGAATAGATAGGTCCATTGGTGTCCAGGTCGTGTCCTTTCTTGGTACCAAGAACAGTCTTGAAGAAAATCCTTGTCCCTGCTCTTGCTCTGATACTTGCTGAATGGCCCTCATGTCCATGAGGGAGGAGACTTGCTTTTGTTACTTTGCCCACTGATGTTTTGGCAGGTCTAGCCAACCGTTTGTCCTTGGCAGGGTATGGAAGTGAAACTTGTAGCCTTGTGACACTATGTCTAGGACCCATTTGTCCTGGGTTATTATGTGCCAATTTTGAGAAAAAAGTGCTAGTTTTCCCCCTAAAGGTGCTGCCAGAAGATAAGTGCTTGGTGCATGCAGGGGCAAGTCATTGGGACTGTTTCCTGTATGGCTGTGATTTGTCTTCTCCACTTTTCGAGGTAGAAGCACCCCATTGTTTAGACCTGTACGAACCTTGGGGCTGGGATCTGCCTCTTGAGTGTCTGTATCTGCCCCTTTGTGCTCTGTCTGACACTGGAAAGGACCAATTCTTTGTAGGCCAGTGTCTGCTAAATCTTGGAGGCTGAACCTGTAAGAAATCCTTAACCAGTTGCATAGATTTAGCTTTGTCCTCCATTTTCTTTTAACACCTCTTCTGCTTTAACACCAAACAAGGTATTATATGCTGTAATAGGGCATCTAATAATTTTGCTTAAACATGATCAGGCAGATTTTGTTCCTTTAACCAAGCATGCCTCCTGATGACAAAACCCATAAAAGCGGCTCTGCAGGAGGCCTCCAAAGAATCAAAACCACATTGCAAAGTATGTTTTCCAACTTGTTCAGCTGTATGCAATAAATCCTGCATTTCTTTGCTTTCTGCACACTCAGAATTTATCAACATTTTCTGTTTAAGCAGTAACATAATATATTGCTGATATTTGAGCATATGAAACTGACAATGTAAAGCCCTTATAGCCAAGGTAGCAGAAGTGTAAATCTTTTTTCCTCATCTGTCCAATGCCCTAGAATCCCTGTTAGAGGGGGGTAGGGTTTTTTGCAGCAGAAGCCTTGACCCCTTTGGGACCCTGGGAGATAGTTTCTGGGTCAGCAGCAGGGTTTTTGAAAAGGAATTTATGAGAGTCAGGAACCCTGTAGTACCTATCCGGCTTAACAGGAGCTGGAGGTAAGGAGTCGGGGGGTCAGACTGGACTCTGAAAATACATCAACAATGTCTAACACAGGTGGAATAGCTAGGGGCTGGTGTTGTGGTAGTAAAAGGAAGTCTCTGAGCCTTTTCTTAGATTGGCTCTCCCAGTGGAAATGCCCCCTCATGGTATGCAAGGTTTCCCCAAAAGAGTGATCCTCAGGAGGAGAGGCTGAAGGGATAGATTCTTCAGCATCAGAATCCTCATAGGGAGGAAGAGAGTATTCCTAATCAGAAGAGGAATCAGATGAAATGGAAACCTGATCTGAAGATTCATAATCTGTCTCTTGCCTAGGTCTTTTATCAGGTGGGGGATGGGAACCCCTGATCACAGTAAAGTCTTCGGCCATTTTGAGCATCTGTTTTTTGGGCATGGAGGCCTGTCCATGAGGCTGTTGTACTTGTTTCTTTGTCTTTAAAGGTGCGTTAGTCTTTGCCTTTGAAGCTGAAGTCGTTTTAATGTACAATTGAGTAGGTCTGAAAACACCCTCAGAAGCAGATGCCTGCTCAGCGGCTCCGGACCCATCTGAGGGAATAGTCTCCGAAGGTCCAATACCTTGAGCTTCCAGCGGCCTAGTCGACTCCACGTGGGAGTCAGTAGTGGCCTGCGGGTCTAAACTAGTGGGCATCAGGGGCTGTGAAGGCGCCTCACTGAGAAATCGGCGAACCGGCGACTGGCTTAGAAGAAGCCTCGTTGTCGGTTTTGGACCTCGGACGCCTGTCCTTTTCTTTTTCTTTGCGTTTCTTGTGAATTCCGGTAGTCGGATGGCTATCCGACGACATCGTATAATTAAATCTTCTGCCAAAATAGTGTAATGCAACATCGTACCTACGCTTCATAGTGCGTTGGTTAAATCTAGCACAAAACCGACAACTAGCAACGTCGTGGTCAGAGCATAGGCAAGGAATACAGTAAGAATGAAAGTCCTTATGAGGTATTTGCTTCCCCATAAGAAATACAATTATTAACTTTTTCTGACATAAGTCTGGAGCAAGAAAAAAGTTTCTCCAATGGGGTACTTAGCTTTTAATGAAGACTTTGGATCTGAAATTCGAACACGAAAATCTCAGGAGTCGGCCGACCGGCACTTGCGAACTGCTTATGCTTCGGGCACCGCGCGGCAAGAAAGACTGAAGAAAATGGTGTCAGCTGCATCTTTTATACCCCTGGCGCACTGACGTCAAGGAAGAGGCAACAGCAACCGACCTAGACTTTGGAATTCAGTCTGACTGAGGGTAGCCTGCCAGCAGGATAACCCAAGTGTAATGACTGCAACAGTGAAACACGAAGAACATCTGCCTACACACAGGTAAGGCCTTGCTGTGTCTAATTCTTGCTTCTTCCTCACTTCCTCTCCAGAACCTTTTCTTTTCCCTGTGGGAAAGAAATAACGACCTACTTGCTTAAACCCACCCTGGAGATGTGATTACTGGAATGCAGGCAGGTGGAAATCAGACCTAATTCAATACACTACCTTAAAAGGCAATAAGGAATGAATAGGCAATAATCTAAAGAAGGTATTCAATAAGGTACCAAGACTCAGATTAGTTAGACAGCTTGCAGAATAAATATTTAAAATGACTGACTACAAAAAACATCATTGAGTAGATTTTATATTCACTAGAGTAACAAAACTTTAATCAATAGCACTTTACAAGAGACATGCTTATTTAAAATATCTCAAATCCTTGTTCAAAAGATATGGCAACACACAGGTATGCAAGTCAACAGTCTTGACAAAACTAACTTACCAAGAAATTTCTGTGCCTTGACACTGTCTTCAAGCCACTCTGGTGTGACAATGTGTTTTACTACAGAAATAGCAGTTAAAAATTTCACAGTACGTGTTACTTTACTTGCAACCAAATGAGTACCCTTCTGAGCAGACGCTGCAACTTCTCCACCAAGAAAGTATAATTTCTAAAGTACAGAAAGGAAGAAAAAGGGAAAAAATCCACTGTTAAGAGAAAAGAAGGAAAAAGGGGGAAAAAAAACATTCAGTCACATGCTTCTATGATGTTCCATGATGCAATGAAAGCAGTACAGCCTACCTCTACATTGACAAAGTCTTACAAGGATCTTTGCATGCCATAGTTCACTTCCTTAGCTTCTCTCATTATTAAACTCAGAAAAATTACTACTTTGTCCTTCAAGATTGTTTATGTAATGCTTTATGTAACAAAGCCTATTACGGAAATGTTTACAACGAAGACCATTATGGAAATGCCTATAACGAAGTGCAACTGTCTAAGAATTTACCACAACAACAGACATTTCAGTAGGTCACTGTTTTTTTTTTTTAGTCCCAACAACTGGGTCTTTAGTTGCAGAGACCCTGGACATCTAACCCAACATTTAGAAAAGAGAACACTTCCCCCTTGGAATATCGATGTCCTTACATGGGACATCGGACCGGTATTAATGTCTACCTATGCCACATTTGAGTGTGAATGCTTAGTGTACCAGAGTACCTTGAAAGCTGTGAGAAAGGCCAAGGGATATTAAAGTAAAAAAAAGTACAGTTTTGTACCTACCATAAATGTAGATGTTCGAGTGCTCATACAGCTGCAGTCATAACAGATGGGTTTATCCTGCCGTCAGGCGGGTCCTCGGTCGGCCGAATTCCAAAGTCTAGGTCCGGCGTCGGTTGTCATCGCTTCTTCCTTGACGTCAGTGCGTCAGTGGTATAAAAGAGAAAGCCAACGCCATTTTCTTCAGTTTTTCTTGCCCCAGATGTCAGGTGCCCCCAGAAGGAAGGCAAACATAATGTTATGCAAAGATGCAATGTTGATAAATCAAAAACAGTAGTTGCAAGCAAATACACCATAAAAGAATACCCCAAAAAGGTTATATGAAAAGTGTTTGTCATAAGGCCTGTCCTAAGAGGGGTTGGAGGGAGGGAAACCTGGACTGCAGCTGTATGAGCACTCGAACATCTACATTTATGGTAGGTACAAAACTGTACTATGTTCATCGTGCATACAGCTGCATTCATAACAGATGGGTAGAATCCCAAAGCTAAGTAAGGGTGGTAGGCACTAAGTGGAACTAGGAGGGGCTAGGATGCCCTTCAGGATTGTTGTGGCAAAGCCCGCTCTAGATTTTGAGTATAGTGGGAGGTGATAGTGCTTGGAGAAAGTTTGCACTGAACTCCAGGTGGCTGCTTCCAAAATGTCCTTGGTAGGGACCCCGCTGAGGAAGGCTGCAGAGGTATCTGTGGCTCTGGTGGAGTGGGATCTGATGCATGCAGGCACAGTTTTTCCATGAAATGAGTAACAAAGGCGTATGCAGTGGGCTATCCATTTTGAAATTGTCTGTTTGGAAATAGCTTTTCCCTGAGCACCTACAGCATAGGACACAGAGTTGCTCAGATTTCCTGAATGGTTTTGTTCTGTCCAAGTAGTACCGTAGTTGTCTGTGAATGTCCAAGGAATGTAGTAGTCTTTCCCCTTTGTTTTGTGGATTAGGATAAAAGGTAGGTAAGTGTATAGTCTGATTCAAAGCTACACTGTATACTACCTTTGGCATAAAGGTAGGATTGGTTTGTAAGGAAACACTGTCCTGATGGAAAATGATGAATGGTTGCACAGACATGAGGGCCTGAAGCTCCGAAACCCTGCGTGCTGAGGTGATAGCCAGAAGAAAGGCTGCTTTCCATGACAAGTACTGTAACTCTGTTGAAGAAGCTGGCTCGAAGGGAGGAAGGGTCAGCTTTTCCAGTACGTAGTTGAGGTCCCAAGCAGGGACTGGTGGTTTATATTCTTTGCCCCTCTGAGGAACTGCCTTAAGAGAGGGTGAGAGAATAATGGAGGATCTGTGTTGTATTGTGCAGAAATGGCTGAAGCGTGGATCTTGATGGAGGAGAAGGAAAGTCCATTGTTTAACATCTCAGCTAGGTACTGTAAAATTTGAGGTATATTTATTACCCAAGGATTCTGTCCCTTTTCAAGATTCCAGGCATAAAACCGTTTCCATTTGGCAGAGTAAGCCTTTCTAGTCAAAGGTCTTCTGGCCTCCAAGATGACGTCCTGCACCTCCTTGGAGAGGAGAAACTGTTGGGAAATCAAGGAATTCTCCATGCAGCTAGATTTAGAGTTTTGAGATGGCTGTGAAGGGTTTTGTAGTTGTGCTGGGACAACAGAAGAGGGACTAGAGGTAGGATCCATGGTGGGGAGTGTGTCAGGCTCCTCAGGAGCGGATACCAGTGTTGTCTTGGCCAGTCTGGAGCGATGAGAATAATTTTCGGCCTCTCTGCTCTGGCTTTTAATAGTACTTTGGGCAGCAGAGGAAGAGGCGGAAAGGCACAGACTGTCAGTGTTGCCCAATTGAAGGAAAGTGCGTCCACTTTCCAGGCCTGTGGATGATAGGTCCTTGAACAAAATTTTTTCAACTGGCAATTTCTGTGGGTAGCAAAGAGATCTATGTCTGGCTGTCCCCATGCCTGAGTTATCTTTGTGAAAAGTTGAGGATGCAACTTCCATTCGTGTGGATCTGTCATATTTCTGCTTAGGTTGTCTGTCAGTGTGTTTTCCTTCCCTGGCAGGAATTGTGTGCCTGCACTTGAATTTGCAATTCCAGTGCTGTGTTCCATAGGGTCATGGCTTGCCTGCACAGGGGGTATGAATGAGTTCCCCCCTGTTTGTTTATGTACCACATCACTGTGGTGTTGTCTGTCCTTATCAATAGCTGGCCTGGATGCAGTAGGTCTTTGAAGGTCATAATAGCCTTTTGCACGGCTAGCATTTCCTTTTGGTTGATGTGGAGGTGCTTCTCTTTTCAGGTCCATTTTCCCTGAATGCACTGATCTGTCATGTGTGCTCCCCAGGCGTAGTCTAAGGCGTCTGTTGTGATGATTTGAGTTGCTGGAGGTACACAGAAACGAAGACCTGTGTTTCTTTGGCAAGCTTGAGTCCACTACAAAAATTCCTTTTGAAGGCATGGAATGAGTGGGATAATTGTTTCCAAGCTGTGGCTGTGTTGAGACCATAAGTTTTTCAGGTACCATTGAAGTTTCCTCATATGCAGCTTTGCACATGGGATTAGTAGGATGCAAGATGCCATGAATCCCAGAGCCTGCAGGATTTTCCTTGCAGTTAGCCTGGTGTAAGTTGCCATTTTTCTGAAGTATTGAGACAGTTGCCCTTGCATGTCTGGCGTGAGGTAGGCCATCTGGGTGGTTGTATCCAAGCTGGCACCCAGGAAAATTATTTGTTGAGAGGGTATTAGTTTTGATTTCTTTTTGTTGACTGTATATCCCAGGAAGTTCAACAGTTTTATTACAAACGCCAGGTGCTGCAGTAGTATGTCCTTGCTGTCCACTTGGATCAGGCAGTCGTCCAGATATGGGTAGATTTGTATCCCTTGTAGTCTGCAGAAGGTGATTACTGATGCCAGACATTTCGTAAACACTCTGGGCGCAGTAGATAAGCCAAAGGGCAATGCAGAAAATTGGTAATGGGTTGAACCTGCAAGAAATCTGAGGTATCTTCTGCAATCTTGTCTGACAGGGACATGCAGGTATGCCTCCTTGAGGTCCAATGTTACCAGCCAAGACTCCTTGCCCAGCATGGGAAGAAGCTGCTGTAATGTGAGCATCTTGAATTTTGGCACCTGTAGATATGTGTTTAGGATGGATAGGTCTAAGATAGGTCTCCAATCTTTGTCTTTCCTCGGTACCAGGAATAGTCTGGAATAAAACCCTTGACCTTGTTCTTTTGCAGGTACCTCTTGAATCGCTTTCATGTCTATGAGAGCTGAAACTTGTTTTTGTGCCTCTGCCCTTTGATTTTGTGGCAGGTTTGGCATGCCTCTCATTTTTGGAAGGGTGTGAAAGTGGAACCTGTAGCCTCTGTCTATAATGTCTAGAATCCATTTGTCTTTTGTAACAATATGCCAATTGTTTGAGAATAATGTCAATTTTCCACCCAAAGGTGCTGCCATTAAAGCTTTGCTTGGCAGGTGTAGGGGGAAGTCATTGTGTCTATTTTCTAAAAGACTGTGATCTATCTTCTCCACCTCTTGGGGTTGGTGCTTGCCACTGTCTGGCTCTGAAGGATCCTTGAGGTTGCCCTCTGCCCCTTTGAGGTCTGTCTGTGGCTGGAAAGGACCAATTTTTTGAAGGCCAGTTTCTGCTGAAACGTGGAGGCTGTACCTGCAGGAAATCTTTCACTGTTTGCATTGATTTCGCTTTTTCCTCCATTTTCTTTAGCACCTCCTCAGCTTTAACACCAAACAATACATCTTTTTGAAGAGGTGCATCTAATAATTTAGCTTTGACATGATCTGGTAAGGTTTGCTCTTTGAGCCAAGCATGCCTACGTATAACAGACCCCGTAACAGCAGCTCTACATGAGGCCTCTAAAGCATCAAAACCACACTGCAAGGTATGTTTTCCCACTTGCTCTGCACCATGCAACAAATCCTGCAACTCTTTTAAATCTGGTTGTTCTGGTTGTGTCATCTTGCTTTTCAGCAGAGATATCAAAAACTGTTGATACTTTAACATATGGAACTGACAGTTTAATGCCCTCATGGTTAAAGTGGCCGAGGTGTACACCTTTCCCCCCCACCTTTCTAAAGCTCTGGAATCTCTCTCTGAAGGTAATGGATTTTTAGCAGTAGAGGCCTTAATTCCCTTGGGACCCTGTGAAATTGTTTCTGGGTCAGCAGTATGGCTTTTATATAGGAACTGGTGAGAATCAGGAACCCGGTAAAACATGTCTGGTTTAACAGGAGCTGGAGGCAAAGAATCAGGATTAAGGCTGGCTTCTGTGTACACATCATCCAATATATCTAAAACAGGAGGGATAGCCAGAGGCCTATGCTGGGAGAGCAGAAGAAATTCCCTGAGCCTTTTTTTAGAATCTGAATAATCTTGGCCTTCCCAGTGAAAGTGTTCCCTCAATGTATGCAGGGTTTCCCCAAAAGAGAAGTCCTCAGGGGGGGGAGACTGAGGGAATAGACTCCTCAGCATCAGTCTTCTAATGGAGAATAGGCATAATCCTGGTCCTCAGATAGTTCTGAGGTAATAGAAGCTTGATCTGAGGAAGGGTAGTCTTCCTCTAATCTGGGCCTTTTGTCAGAGGGGGGATGAGAACCCCTGATAAGAGTAATCAAATCCTCAGCCATTTTAAGCATCTGTTTTTTAGGCATGCTGCCTTGAGAGGAGGTCTGAGGAACCTGTTTTTTGGATTTCATGGCTGCTTTAGATTTAGTGAAGGCTTTAACAGAGAAGGACGAAGTTCTGAAGACCCCTTGAGAAATGGCAGGCCTGTCTAAATTCTGAGTATCCCCGCCAGGAGTGGCGTCGGGATCTGTAGGAATGGGGGCCGAGGAGCCCGCGACCTCGGGTACTGAAGACACCGGTAATGCTTTGACATCGGTACTCAAAGGCTGCGTAGGCGCCTCGCTGAGTAACAGAGAACTGGCAGTCGGCCTTAGCGTGGTTTCAGTAGGTGGTGTGGACCTCGTGTGTCGGTCCTTATCTTTGCGTTTTTTGCTCAAAACTGGAGTTGGAGTATCCGACGACATAATATAATTAAATTTTTTGCCAAAAAAGTGAAGGGCGAACTCTGCCCGACGCTTAATAGTGCGCTTATTGAATCTAGCACAAAAACGGCAGGCCGAGACATCGTGGTCTGGGCCTAAGCAAGGTATACAGAAAGAGTGGAAATCCTTATGCGGTATTTGCTTCCCACATGAAATGCAATTATTAGCTTTGTCTGACATCGGTCTGAGGCAAGAAAAGTTTCCCCAACGGGGTACTTAGCTTTCAAGAAGATTTCGGCTGAAATACTTTCGTAAATCACAGGAGCTGGCCGACCGGCACCTGCGAACTGCTTCTGCTTCGGGCACCGCACGCCAAGAAAGACTGGAGTAAATGGCGTCGGCTGCCTCTTTTATACCCCTGACGCACTGACGTCAGGGAAGAAGCGACGACAACCGACGCTGGATCTATTCTTTGGAATTCGCCTGACCGAGGACCCGCCTGATGGCAGGAAAACCCATCTGTTATGACTGCAGCTGTATGCACGATGAACATCTACCCTCAGCTATTTAGGAGAGGGCATAGGAAATAACAGGGCAGGGTTCTTTGTTTAGATCACTGCTGCAATATTCTTGATCACTGAGACAGTTTCCAGAGCTTCAGCATGAAAGGCAGGTGTCCTGAGAGGGATTCCCTGTGGCATGGTTGTAAAAAAGGTATGACTCGAGAAGCAATGCTGTATCTGTAGTGATTTGAAAATGTGTGCAGATGGCTGCATCCACAATAGCCTGAGTGCTAATTCATTGCTGTAGCTTTGTTGCTTACATTGGGGCTTCATATGTAATGCTTCCTCAAGAAATTGCTTGATCAGCATTAGGCTGTCTAAGGGTGGCTCTAACGGTAGACAGGGTGATATGGCGGAGATTAACTAACAGAGATGTAAGCCAAACCTGCTCAAAAAACTTCACTACAATACTGGAGAGCCATGGATACCAGTTCTGTGCTATGGTCTTTTCTCATTCTCAGGGCATCAGTAAGAAAAAAACATCTTCCATTTGGATACACATGATTTTCAGGGTGGCTGGATTTCTTGCTTCCTTGATGATAATCACCATGTTCTGTTTGTATTGATGTCTAAAGCCAAAAGTTTCAAATCATCCAGGCTGTATGCTGTAGTGACTTCAGGATGGGATGCATGAAGGGTCCTTTGCTCTCAGTGAGTAGGTCCATTTTCCACTGGACATACCCATTAGAATGGAAAACCAGTACTGCCTGGTCCAAAAGACTACTGCAAGTATCATCTGTTGTCTTCCCTGTGTAAGCTTCTGGATCATCCTCGCGAGCAAGGAGATTGAAGAAAAAGCATTGAAAAAAAAAAAAAAAAACCTGCCCAGCTGAAGGAGAAGGTGTTCATTCTCCAAGCTTGGCTGCATGGTGCTCTTGGGCAGAATTTATTCAGTTGCCTGTTGGCTGGTGATAAATGCATCTGTCAGCAGAACATCCCACTCACTTTCAAAAAAACACCTCTGTTAACATTCATTTGTGTGGGCCAGCTTTCAACCTGCTGAGCTGGTCTGTCACTGTATTTTGCTGAGACGGCATGCAGAACACTAAGGATCATCTGATTCTGCAAGGTTAGTTCCCAAGCAGTTACTACTAATCTGCAAAGCGTGTAAGTGCTGCTCCCTCCCTGCTTGCTGACGCATGACATGACCATGGTGCCATCCATCACTATTTGGAAGACACAATATGTCCGAATTTGTTTAAGGCTTTGGGAGCTTGACAGCTTGAATCAATGTCATTGTGCCTTTCACTCCTATGTGCTTCTTCCTTTGGAATGTATGTGACATCTTTTGCACTGAGTGTTAATGCTCCAAAAGCCAGGTTTGAAGCTTTTGTCGTCACATTCTGGTTGGGTAGTCCCTGAATAATATAACCCACGTCTTTCCTGACTTGCACCACACAAGCTCCTTAAAAAGTCCCACTCACACATAGCAGCAGCAAAGCTAAATAAACTGGAAATAAAGCCCTATTTCAAAGGCTGGATTGCAAACTGGCTCACAGATACTCAAAATAGGGGAAGTTACCTCCAAAAGAGACCAGTCACCAGTGGAGTCTTCTAGGGTTCTGTACTTGGACCTCTCCTGCTTGGCATCTACTTTTCTGAAGTAAAAGCCAATACCAGATGGAGCTGGCTGATTATGTTTGCAGATGACTGCAAGCTAGGAGAAGTCACTGAATCCCCAAATGACGTAGCCTTCCTGCAGGAAAGTTTGCCTCAAATAAATAAGGGTTGCCAAAATTATGGACTGAAACTAAATGCCAAAACATAATTACATACTTTGGTAAGTCATCTGCTTCGGAGAAAGTACAGTTGTGTATACTTACCATAAATGTAGATGTTCGAGTGTATTCACTGTTGTAGTCATCACATTTGGGTTATCCCTGCCAGGGTAGCCCTCAGCTGGCCCTAACACCAGAGGCTTAGTATTTCTGAGTCGGTTGCTGTCGCTTCAGGACTGACGTCAGGTCTTCAGTAGTATAAAGTAAGGCTGCCAACGCCATTACATCAGTTCGCTTGCCCTAACCTGTCAGGAGCCCCCAAGTAGGAGCCAAGTTCTGGTGGAAGAACCCCACCAGTAGAAAGTAAATACCAATATGTCCCTTGTAAGGAAAAAGAAGAAAACAGGGGGATGGAGAGAAGGAAACCAGGACTGCAACAGTGAATACACTTGAACACCTACATTTATGGTAAGTGTACACAACTGTACTATGTTCTTCGTGTTTCACTGTTGCGGTCATCACATTTAGGTGGATTCCCAAAGCTGAGGAAATGGGTGGAGGCAGCCAAGGAAACTAGGGGCTGGCTAGGATGCTCTACAAGACTGCAGAGGCAAACTCTGCCCTGGATTTGGAGAAGAGAGGCAGGTGGTAATGTTTGGTAAAGGTGTGAACAGATGTTCAGGTGGCAGCCTCCAGGATGTCCCTGGTGGGGACTCCTCTGAGGAAAGCTGCAGAGGTGGAGGCTGCTCTGGTGGAGTGAGTCCTCACCCCCTTGGGGGGAGGCTTTCCATGTTGTTTGTAGAAGAAATGGATGCAGTGTGCTATCCATTTGGAAATGGTTTGTTCGGAGATGGCTTTGCCTTCTGCTCCTGTAGCAAAGATAACCAGCAATTGATGAGGCTTTCTGAAGGATTTAGTCCTGTCTAGATATAATCTGAGCTGTCTGTGCACATTTAGAGAGTGCAGGAACCTTCTTCCCTGCTCTGGGGATTAGGAAAAAAGGTGGGCAAATGAATGGATTGGTTGCGAGCCACACTGGACACCATCTTGGGCATGAAGGATGGGTTAGTCCTGAGGGATACCCTGTCAGCATGGAAGATGATGAAGGGTTCCACAGTCATGAGTGCTTGCAGCTTGAAGACTCTTCTGGCTGAAGAGATGGCCAGAAGGAAAGCGGTCTTCCAGGAGAGAAATTTTAGCTCTGACGAAGAAGCTGGTTCGAAGGGGGGCAAGGTGAGCTTTTCCAACACAAAATTAAGGTCCCAAGCTGGGGTTGATGCTCTTCTGGGTGGCCCCCAGTTGCTAGCCCCTCTTAGGAACTGCTTGATCAAAGGATGTGAGAAAAGGGGCTGCTCAGTGGGAAAATAAGCAGAGATGGCAGAGGCATGAATTTTAATAGATGAAAAAGAGAGGCCACTGTGCAGCAGGTCAGCTAAGTAATCCAGGATGAGAAGGAGGGAGGGCTGTGCCGTATTTGCTCCCTTAGCCTGAATCCACGTGCAGAACCTTTTCCATTTGTCAGCATAAAACTGTCTAGTGCTAGGGCATCTGGCCTCATGTATAACATCTAGAACCTGTTTACTGAGGTTGGCAGATTGATCTGGGGTTAGGGAATAAGTCAAGCTGCCAAACTGAGCGTCTGCAATTGGGGATGAATGAATTCACCTTCCTTCTGGGCCAGGAGGTTTGGAATCTGAGGAAGATGCCATGGTGGCAGTGGGGACAGGCTGCGCAGAAAGGAGTACCAGTGCTGGCGAGGCCAGTCTGCAGCTATAAGAACTGTCCTTGGTTTTTCCTCCTTTATTTTGAGCAGTACCCTGGGATGAGAGGTAGTGGAGGAAAGGCAAAGACCGATAGATTGACCCAGGGAAGGACAAGGCATCCACTTTCCAAGCCATGCACAGTGATGCTCTCTGGAGCAGAATTTGTTGAGCTGATGGTTGGTGTGGGAGGCAAAGAGGTCTACCTTCGGCGTGCCCCATTTCTGAGTTATTAGGGTGAAGGTTCTTCTGTTGAGCTGCCACTCATGTGGGTGCAAAAGATTTCTGCTCAAGTGGTCTGCCAGAGAGTTGAGAGAACCTGGTAAGAATTGTGCTAACAGGTGGAGTTGCATGGCAGAGGCTGTGTGCCAAAGGGTCATGGCCAGCCTGCACAGACGGTAGGAGTGAGTCCCTCCCTGCTAGTTGATATACCACATCACAGTGGTGTTGTCTGTTTTGATCAGGAGAGCCCCTGGGGAGAGAAAGGGCTTGAAAGCTATCAAGGTGTGCTGGACAGCCATCATCTCTATTTGGTTGATGTGCAGATGGATTTACTATGGGCTCCATTGACCCTGTATGCACCTGCCGTCCAGATGTGCACCCCAGGCATAGTCTGATGCGCCTGTGGTGAGTGTCTGGGCAGCAAGGGGTGGTGAGAAAGGTAATCCCTTGTTGTGGGAGCATGCTGTTGCCCACCAAAGAAAATCTTTTCTGAGGCAAGGTATTATAGGTATAAGAGTCTGCAGGGTCTTGACAGTGTTAACACCAAAGGCTTTTTAGGTACCACTGAAGTTTCCTCATATGCAGTCTGGCATATAGAATGAGTAGTATGCAAGATGCCATGAACCCCAGAGCTTGCAGGATTTTCCTTGCAGATAGCTGGGGTCTGGTGGCTAGTTGGGAGAAGTAGGCTGTGAGGAAAGTTTGCTTTTCTGGTGTAAGGAATGCCATATGGTATGCTGTTGTCCAGGCTTGCTCCCAGGAATATAATTCTTTGGGTGGGCACCTGTTTGTATTTCGTTTTGTTGATTGTATACCCTAGGGAGATTAGTAGGGAGTTTACAAAGGCCAGGTGCTTAAGCAGCTTTTCCTGGCTGTCTGCCTGAATTAGGCAGTCTAAGTATGGGTAAATCTGGATATTCCCTTGTCTGCAAAAGGCAATGGCCGGAGACAGACATTTTGTGAAAACTCTGGGAGCAGTAGATAAGCCAAAGGGAAGCACACAGAACTAAAGTGCTAAGATCCTGCCCTGAAACTGAGATATTTCCTGCATGATTCCCTGATAGGAATGTGGAGGTAGGCCTCTTTTAGATCTAGGGTGGCTAGCCAAGCATCCTTGGACAGCATGGGTAGCAGCTGCTGGAGGGCGAACATTTTGAATTTTAGGATCACCAGGAAGGTGTTTACAATGGATATATAGAGGATGGAGTGCCAGGTGCCCCCTTTTCTGGGTACCAGAAAAAGTCTGGAGTAGAAACGTTGGTCTTTCTGTTCTGCAGGAACGTGCTCTACTGCCCTCATAGAGAGCAGGGAAATGACTTGCTTTTGCGCCTCTGCCCACTGGTTTGGAGGTAGCTCTGGGAACCCTTTTGGAGTTGGAAGGGTGTGGAAAGAAAATTTGTATCCCTGGGACACTATGTTGAGAACCCAGTGGTCGTTGGTAATGGTGGCCCAGGTGTTTGCATGAAAGGAGAGTTTTCTTCCTAGGGGTAAGTGAAGGTGGGCAGAGGGAGGGGTGGAGGAGGAGAGTCATTGTGAATTCTTACCATAAAGGGGTGGCTTAGAACTCCCTGGTTTTGAAGTGGAGGTAGTCCACTGCTTAGATCTCTGCATTCCCTGTAGCTGCTGTCCGGGGGAGTCTGGTTCCCCGTGGTCTGGGCTGAACTGGCCTAGTGGGAGCTGAAAAGGACCAGTGCTTGTTGGGGCAATGCCTGCTGGACCTGTAAGAAATCCTTAACTGTCTGCATAGATTTTGCTTTTTCCTCCATCTTTTTTAAGACCTCTTCTGCCTTAGTGCCAATAAGTTGTCTTTGTGCAAGGGAGCATCCAACAATTTAGATGGTCTGGCAAGGGCTGTTCCTTAAGCCATGCATGCCTTCTCATTACAGAACCGGTGACTGCTGCCCTGCAAGAAGCTTCTAGGGCGTCAAAACCACAATGTAAGGTGTGTTTAGTTACTTGAGCTGTAAAATGCATTAACTCTTGTAACTCTTTAGATTATACACAAGCAGGAAAGGAAGACATTTTTTGTTTGAGGGTTCCAGGGTCATCATCATCATCTTTCGGCTGTTCCCATTAGGGGTCGCCACAACGGATCACCTGTTTCCATTTCTTCATGTCCTCTGCATCTTGCTCTGTCACACCAACCACCTGCATGTCCTCTCTCATCACATCCATAAACCTTATCTTAGGCCATCCTCTTTTCCTGTTACCTGGTAGCTTCATCCTTAGCATCTTTTTCCCAATATACTCAGCATCCCTCCTCAGCACATGTCCAAACCAACGTCCTCTTGCCTCTCTGGCTTTGTCTCCAAACCTTCCAACCTGGGCTGACCCTCTAATATACTTATCCCTAATCCTGTCCACCCTAGTCACACCCAGTGCAAATCTTAACATCTTTAACTCTGCCACATCTAGCTCAAACTCCTGCCTTTTTGTCAATGCCACTGTCTCCAACCCACATAAAATAGCTGGTCTCACTACCCTCTTGTAGACCTTCCCTTTCACTCTTACAGGTACTCATCTGTCACAAATCACTCTTGACAATCTTTCTCCACCCACTCCATCCTGCCTGTACTCTCTTCTTCACCTCTTTTCCACACTCACCGTTGCTCTGAACTAGTGACCTCAAGTATTTAAACTCATCCTCCTTCGCCACCTCTACTCCTTGCATCCTCAACATTCTTCTATCCTCCCTCGCATTCACACACACATATTTTGTATTAGTTCTGCTTAACTTTATTCCTTTTCTCTCTAGAGCATATCTCCATCTATCCAGGGTCTCCTCCACCTGTTCCCTACTCTCACTACAGATCACAATGTCATCTGCAAACAACATAGTCCATGGGGACTCCTGCCTGATCTCGTCTGTCAACCTGTCCATCACCATTGCAAATAAGACGTTGCGAGGAACCCAAAAACAAATAGTTACCACTGCGCTATCTTCTCAGGCAACAAACGGAGGAAACTCAGCAAACAGCAACTCCAGCCAGACGTTTACTGAAACAACTCACGAACATAAAATAATACAATTGTTTTCCAAGGTTCTTTAGTGATACATAAATATTTCCTAGGTTAAGCGCTTTCACCTACCATATATAGGCTTCTTCAGAACAACCTCCTTTTAAAAAATCACCATTTAAATAACATTTTTGGCGCGAAGATGCAACTGCAGGTAGTTGCGCTTAAAGTTATACGCACCATGGTTTATAATTAAACACATTTATTTGATAACTTAAAAATAAACCTAAATTTGTATAATTTTATATATATTATTAACTAATAATGTCATAATCTCCTCTACATACGCTCTGAATGAATGAATGAATAACAAATGTTATCAATACGTGACAAGTTTCGTTAGCACAACATATGGCTTCTTTCATACTTTCAAATGTACATATGTTGAATAAATATAATGTACATGTTATAATGTGCAAAAACATGTTCACATAATATATTAAAACTTCCCTTAATAAAAAACATTAATAGTCTGTTAATTGTATATAATAATGAAATGAAGTGTTATAAAAATAAAAATTAAGTAATTAATATTGTTTTAAAAAAATATATTTGTAAATTGTGTGTACAGTAAATAATTTAAATGATTAACACTATAGAAGTTTGTGTGCAAAATTAATATTCAGTGTGGTTTACTCACCATAAAGCACAACAATTAATATGTGTGTGTATTATTGTGTCAATAAAATAATGAATGTATAAATATTTAATACTAGAAAAAACGTTTGGTAATAAAAAGATTTTTTGTTAATAGAAATCCTTCATATAGTCTTATGCTGTTAAAATATATACATTATTGATGCAATTGTATGTTCATATTTGAATCAATAAAATTGATTTAACAGATGTATCTAGAATAAAACTTAACTGTCTAACCATAGATATAACATTCAATATATATAACAAAGATAAATATTGTTCAAATACAATTTTAAACATAACTATGTTTCAAAAACTATGTTACTAATTCAATATAAAATAATTCAATATTATAAATTAAATGTTAAAAAATTCAATGTTAAAAATTCAGTTATATAATTCAATTTTTAAAAAATTCAACTTTTAATTCTTAAAAAAATCAATTTTAAAAAAGTCAAAGTTAAAAACATCTTGTGTTGTTGTTGAAAATATTTTGTGATAAAAAATATATATATTTCACATACAACTTATAATATTGATGACATAATTCGAAAGGACTTTCACTGTTTAGTTAACAAAGGTTTTACTGCTATGGTGTCATTCAAACCCGGTGTTGTAGCTGCATCAGTAAATAACTGCCACCATATTTCTTTATAACTAAGTAGATCTTTGATACTACCCCCTCTCAATTCTGGTTTAATGTGTTCTAAAATACCAAATTTAAAATTGTGTTCCTCACCCTCACAATCCACATGTCTATATAGTGCGTTGTTTTTATCCTTTCTTCTAATACAGTAAGAGTGATCATAAATTCTCCTTTTGAAAGCCCTCACAGTTTTTCCAATGTAGAATGCCATACATTCAACACATTTGGCAATATAAATTACAAAGGGTGTGTTGCAGTTACCCTTAGCAAGTCTAATAACTGTCCTGTTGCTATTGTCTAAAACGAGTTCAGTTTGCCCCATAATGTACTTGCATTGATTGCAGTTTCCACATCTTTTGGTAGATGTTGGTCCACCACTTTCTCCACTTTTAAAGTTAGTCTCTTTGCCAGATTCTAATATTCTCTTCAAATTGTATGACATCTTATAAACTATAAGGGGCCTTTCTCCTAAAATTCTAGATAATTCTGGGTTAACTCGAAATATGCTCCAATGTTTTTCCAAAATTTCCTTGATTTTGTTTACAAAAGGGGTGTAAGGTAATATACAAGCCTTTTGATATTTACTACAATTATTTAAATCTTTTCTTGTTCTGCTGGAACAATGGCACCTAGTAATGGTTGATATTTTTGCTCTCTCTGGGATATAACACACTGTTTAACATCATGTAACATTTTTCTATTATATTTCCTCTCATAAAACAAATTTGTAATATATTCTATCTCCGCAAGCATTTCATCATTTCTAGATGTCATCCTAGCCGCCCTGATTATCTGACCTTTATAAATGTTACACATCTTCTTAGGATGATTACTATCATAATGTACGTAATCATTTGAAAAGGTATTTTTTCTAAATATATTTGATTTAAAACCTTTTCATCATGTGTCACAATAGTATCAAGATATGCTATACCTTTGTTACTAATAGTATGAGTGAATTTTAAAAAAATCACTACTATTGTTGATGAAGGTTATAAAGTTATTCAATTCTTCCATGTTACCCTTCCATAACATATAAATGTTGTCTAAAAACCCTGTATAATGGATAACATGTGTAAATAATTCATTTTGAATAAAATTTCTTCTTCCCAATATAACATTACAAGGTTGGCAAATATGGGTGCACTTGCTGAACCCATTGCCACCTTGCATTGTTTAAAATATTCACCTTCAAATAGTATAAAGTTATTCTCCAAAACTAGTGACATGCAATCCATAATTAGACATATTTTATCCCAATCCAGGTTGGTATGTTTCCTAATACTTTCACAAAACATATCCAAACCTTGTCTGTTGGGAATGCAGGAGAATAAGTCAATGACATCTATTGTCACATAAAAAAGATTATTTGTTTCAATGTGAATGGGATATTTTTTTAGAAAATCCCATGAGTCCTTTAACAAGTGGGGAATACCAAGGTAAATTTCCTTAAGCCAAATATCAACTGCTTTACCTAAGGGAAAAGTTTTTGCTTTGCTACCAGACACTATAGGTCTGAAGGGGGGATCTTTTATATCTTTGTGTATTTTAGGAATCCCCACCAAAACCGCCAAAATAGGATGTTGTACTTTCAAATAGTTATAAATGTCGTTGTTAATGCGGTTATCAATCCAAAATTCCTCTAGATAAGAGTTAATCCTCTGATAAGCTATGTTTATCTCATTTAAAGAAATTGATTCATAATTGCCAGTTTCAGTGAGAAGTGCGTTTAACTTCGCACTATATTCTATTTGATCATATATTACTATCCCCCCTCCCTTGTCAGGTTTCATCAATCGAATATTGTTGGTGTTTCTCAATTTTCTGAGTTCTTCCCTTTCATCCTTAGTTAAATTGTCATTAATTTTATGTCTCCTAACTATGTTGGATAATTTGTATAAATCCTTGTGTAACTGTTTTTCAAAAAGCTCTACCATTGGGGTCATATAAGGAACAAATGTACTTTTACTTTTTAACAGTGTTTCTCCTTTGCCTATTTCTGGATTAATCTTGTTATTTTTGTTTTGAAACATAACTGATAGGTTGAGTTTACGTGTACATAATTTGGTTTCAACCAAATGGTCAACCAAATCATATTTAGGTGTAGGTATAAATTTCATTCCTTTAGATAATAATCTATAATGTACTTCTTCAACCTGAAAATTTGTATAACTGTAAATTTTAAACTCATCCAATCTCTGAACCCCACTGTCCTTAACACCAGGTTCCACTGTCAAATTACTTGTGTCACTATTTTTAACTTTTAATACCCCATCCATTTCATTCCCTTGTGGTACATTGGTTATTGGTTGTAACTTCTGTTGTAATTTCCTACCGTACC
This sequence comes from Protopterus annectens, assembly GCF_019279795.1. Lineage (NCBI taxonomy): Eukaryota > Metazoa > Chordata > Ceratodontiformes > Protopteridae > Protopterus > Protopterus annectens. The sequence goes on from NC_056732.1 coordinate 420,706,238, forward strand.
CTTTTTTTCCAATATTGGGGATTCCAATTCCTCTGAAAATTTTGTTTGTACCCTCCCTTGTCCTCATAACCTTCTTAATTACCATCATCCACATTTCCTTCCTTTTCCCACATGTTCCTTTCTTTATTTCTATATAATTGGTCATCATAAAATTGATTCAGATGTATAAAAAGATTTTGTTAATAGAAATCCTTCATATAGTCTTTACAATTTTAAACATAACTATGTTTCAAAAACGATGTTACTAATTCAATATAAAATAATTCAATATTATAAATTAAATGTTAAAAAATTCAATGTTAAAAATTCAGTTATATAATTCAATTTTTAAAAAACTCAATTTTTAATTCTTAAAAAAATTAATTTTAAAAAAGTCAAAGTTAAAAACATCTTGTGTTGTAGTTGAAAATGTTTTATGCTAAAAAATATGTTTCACATGCAACTTATAATATTGATGACATAATTTGAAAGGACTTTCACTATTTAGTTAACAAAGGTTTTACTGCTATGGTGTCATTCAAACCCGGTGTTGTAGCTGCATCAGTAAATAACTGCCACCATATTTCTTTATAACTAAGTAGATCTTTGATACTACCCCCTCTCAATTCTGGTTTAATGTGTTCTAAAATACCAAATTTAAAATTGTGTTCCTCACCCTCACAATCCACATGTCTATATAGTGCGTTGTTTTTATCCTTTCTTCTAATACAGTAAGAGTGATCATAAATTCTCCTTTTGAAAGCCCTCTCAGTTTTTCCAATGTAGAATGCCATACATTCAACACATTTGGCAATATAAATTACAAAGGGTGTGTTGCAGTTACCCTTAGCAAGTCTAATAACTGTCCTGTTGCTATTGTCTAAAACGAGTTCAGTTTGCCCCATAATGTACTTGCATTGATTGCAGTTTCCACATCTTTTGGTAGATGTTGGTCCACCACTTTCTCCACTTTTAAAGTTAGTCTCTTTGCCAGATTCTAATATTCTCTTCAAATTGTATGACATCTTATAAACTATAAGGGGCCTTTCTCCTAAAATTCTAGATAATTCTGGGTTAACTCGAAATATGCTCCAATGTTTTTCCAAAATTTCCTTGATTTTGTTTACAAAAGGGGTGTAAGGTAATATACAAGCCTTTTGATATTTACTACAATTATTTAAATCTTTTTCTTGTTCTGCTGGAACAATGGCACCTAGTAATGGTTGATATTTTTGCTCTCTCTGGGATATAACACACTGTTTAACATCATGTAACATTTTTCTATTATATTTCCTCTCATAAAACAAATTTGTAATATATTCTATCTCCGCAAGCATTTCATCATTTCTAGATGTCATCCTAGCCGCCCTGATTATCTGACCTTTATAAATGTTACACATCTTCTTAGGATGATTACTATCATAATGTACGTAATCATTTGAAAAGGTATTTTTTCTAAATATATTTGATTTAAAACCTTTTTCATCATGTGTCACAATAGTATCAAGATATGCTATACCTTTGTTACTAATAGTATGAGTGAATTTTAAAAAAATCACTACTATTGTTGATGAAGGTTATAAAGTTATTCAATTCTTCCATGTTACCCTTCCATAACATATAAATGTTGTCTAAAAACCTTGTATAATGGATAACATGTGTAAATAATTCATTTTTGAATAAAATTTCTTCTTCCCAATATAACATTACAAGGTTGGCAAATATGGGTGCACTTGCTGAACCCATTGCCACCCCTTTGCATTGTTTAAAATATTCACCTTCAAATAGTATAAAGTTATTCTCCAAAACTAGTGACATGCAATCCATAATTAGACATATTTTATCCCAATCCAGGTTGGTATGTTTCCTAATACTTTCACAAAACATATCCAAACCTTGTCTGTTGGGAATGCAGGAGAATAAGTCAATGACATCTATTGTCACATAAAAAAGATTATTTGTTTCAATGTGAATGGGATATTTTTTTAGAAAATCCCATGAGTCCTTTAACAAGTGGGGAATACCAAGGTAAATTTCCTTAAGCCAAATATCAACTGCTTTACCTAAGGGAAAAGTTTTTGCTTTGCTACCAGACACTATAGGTCTGAAGGGGGGATCTTTTATATCTTTGTGTATTTTAGGAATCCCCACCAAAACCGCCAAAATAGGATGTTGTACTTTCAAATAGTTATAAATGTCGTTGTTAATGCGGTTATCAATCCAAAATTCCTCTAGATAAGAGTTAATCCTCTGATAAGCTATGTTTATCTCATTTAAAGAAATTGATTCATAATTGCCAGTTTCAGTGAGAAGTGCGTTTAACTTCGCACTATATTCTATTTGATCATATATTACTATCCCCCCTCCCTTGTCAGGTTTCATCAATCGAATATTGTTGGTGTTTCTCAATTTTCTGCGTTCTTCCCTTTCATCCTTAGTTAAATTGTCATTAATTTTATGTCTCCTAACTATGTTGGATAATTTGTATAAATCCTTGTGTAACTGTTTTTCAAAAAGCTCTACCATTGGGGTCATATAAGGAACAAATGTACTTTTACTTTTAACAGTGTTTCTCCTTTGCCTATTTCTGGATTAATCTTGTTATTTTTGTTTTGAAACATAACTGATAGGTTGAGTTTACGTGTATATAATTTGGTTTCAACCAAATGGTCAACCAAATCATATTTAGGTGTAGGTATAAATTTCATTCCTTTAGATAATAATCTATAATGTACTTCTTCAACCTGAAAATTTGTATAACTGTAAATTTTAAACTCATCCAATCTCTGAACCCCACTGTCCTTAACACCAGGTTCCACTGTCAAATTACTTGTGTCACTATTTTTAACTTTTAATACCCCATCCATTTCATTCCCTTGTGGTACATTGGTTATTGGTTGTAACTTCTGTTGTAATTTCCTACCGTACCCTTCGTTTTTTTCCAATATTGGGGATTGCAATTCCTCTGAAAATTTTGTTTGTACCCTCCCTTGTCCTCATAACCTTCTTAATTACCATCATCCACATTTCCTTCCTTTTCCCACATGTTCCTTTCTTTATTTCTATATAATTGGTCATCATAAATATTTTGTTTGTATGCTTTATTATTCCCTTCTTTATAACATCTATATACTCTATTATCTTTATATTGTGTTAAATCTCTATTTTCTTGCATTTCCTCTCACGGACTATTTTAGATTTACTTTCTACAATCAAAAATTGTTTTTGATATAAGTTATTCCATTGGTCAAACAATAAATCCTTTTCAATCTCCAAATTTAATTTTTCAACCTGACCAATAAGTTCCAACAATTTCTCATCATTATACTTAACATATTCATGTATTTAAAACCACACTCATCAAAAAATTCATTAAAATCCTTTATAATACCATCGTTGATGTCAATACCTAAAGGTAATTTAAAAAAACGAAGTCCCATTGGTACTATTTTTAGTGTCACACTCTTATGTAAATAAGCATTTTCAATTTTAATATTATCTAAATTGCACATCAAATTTCCTAATTTATAAATTTTGTCTTTAATGGTTAAATCATTTGACACTTTTTTGTTGGGGAACCCAGATTTCCCCTTATCAAAATTGTCAAAATTACAATCATTACATAAAAATTGATTAAACTTGCAAAAGTTACTATTTTCTTCTTCATTTCTTTTATAATTTAAATTTTTTTCAGTACCTTTGTTGCCCACCACAGTCCCTACTGTGTGTGCATAGGTTTTTACAGGCTTAACACGCTTGGACCTGGTGCCTGTACGAAACATTTCTTCTTGATCATCCTCAAAGTCGTATATAGAGAAGTCAAATGTGAATCCCGAGTCCATTAGATTTCATCTACAAAAGAATTGGGAACCTGCCCTGCTGGTAAATCAATGTTGGCACTGCCTTCCGAAACAGCCTTACGCTGTATTGTTTTGGTTCCCTCACACAAGCTTTCAGAGGTGGAATTCAGCTGGCTAGCTGTTACATAGGTATTTTTACCCTTTGGTATCGCACCCGGTTCTGCAGAGCTATTGACAATGTTGGAATTGTCTCTTATATTGCCTGCCGACATTTGGTCATGGTTGCTTTTAAATTTAGAGCTACCCGACCTAGCCGCATCTTTATTTATTATAGTCCTCTGCTCCCTGGCGATCCTATTGCCGTCTCTGCTATTGTCATTATCTTTGTGAGGGCTACGCGTACAGGAAGTACCAATATTTTTCAAATCCTGCTCCACTTTCAAAATGAACTCAGTCAATGTATGGGTTAGTTGTTTCAATTCACCACGTATTTCTGCCAGCTCATCGTTTACATTCACTTTATTGGCACTATTTGGGTTATCGTCATTAGCTGTTGGCGGCTTAACTGCTTTCCCCTCCATAACAACTTTAGAATTGAACAATTGTATTTGAACAATATTTATCTTTGTTATATATATTGAATGTTATATCTATGGTTAGACAGTTAAGTTTTATTCTAGATACATCTGTTAAATCAATTTTATCGATTCAAATATGAACATACAATTGCATCAATAATGTATATATTTTAACAGCATAAGACTATATGAAGGATTTCTATTAACAAAAAATCTTTTTATTACCAAACGTTTTTTCTAGTATTAAATATTTATACATTCATTATTTTATTAACACAATAATACACACACATTATTAATTGTTGTGTTTTATGGTGAGTAAACCACACTGAATATTAATTTTGCACACAAACTTCTATAGTGTTAATCATTTAAATTATTTACTGTACACACAATTTACAAATAGATTTTTTTAAAACAATATTAATTACTTAATTGTTATTTTTATAACACTTCATTTCATTATTATATACAATTAACAGACTATTAATGGTTTTTATTAAGGGAAGTTTTAATATATTATGTGAACATGTTTTTACACATTATAACATGTACATTATATTTATTCAACATATGTACATTTGAAAGTATGAAAGAAGCCATATGTTGTACTAACGAAACTTGTCACGTATTGATAACATTTGTTATTCATTCATTTATTTAGAGCGTATATAGAGGAGATTATGACATTATTAGTGAATAATATATATAAAATTATAAAATTATATAAATTTATTTTCATTTTTAAGTTATCAAATAAATGTGTTTAATTATAAACTATGGTGCGTATAACTTTAAACGCAACTATCTGCAGTTGCAGCTTCGCGCCAAAAATGTTATTTAAATGGTGATTTTTTGAAAATGAGGTTGTTCTGAAGAAGCCTACATATGGTAGGTGAAAGCGCTTAACCTAGGAAATATTTATGTATCACTAAAGAACCTTGGAATACATTTGATTTATTTTATGTTCGTGAGTTGTTTCAATAAACGTCTGGCTGGAGTTGCTGTTTGCTGCGTTTCCTCCGTTTGTTGCCTGAGAAGATAGCGCAGTGGTAACTATTTGTTTTTGGGTTGGTTTTCCTCGCAACGTTTGATTTCTAAAGTTGTTATGGAGGGGAAAGCAGTTAAGCCGCCAACAGCTAATGACGATAACCCAAATAGTGCCGATAAAGTGACTGTAAACGATGAGCTGGCAGAAATACGTGGTGAATTGAAACAACTAACCCATACATTGACTGAGTTCATTTTGAAAATGGAGCAGGATTTGAAAAATATTGGTACTTCCTGTACGCGTAGCCCTCACAAAGATAATGACAATAGCAGAGACGGCAATAGGATCGCCAGGGAGCAGAGGATTATAATAAATAAAGATGTGGCTAGGTCGGGTAGCTCTAAATTTAAAAGCAACCATGACCAAATGTCGGCAGGCAATGTAAGAGACAATTCCAACATTGTCAATAGCTCTGCAGAACCGGGTGCGATACCAAAGGGTAAAAATACCTATGTAACAGCTAGCCAGCTGAATTCCACCTCTGAAAGATTGTGTGAGGGAACCAAAACAATACAGCGTAAGGCTGTTTCGGAAGGCAGTGCCAACATTGATTTACCAGCAGGGCAGGTTCCCAATTCTTTTGTAGATCGAAATCTAATGGACTCGACGGGATTCACATTTGACTTCTCTATATACGACTTTGAGGATGATCAAGAAGAAATGTTTCGTACAGGCACCAGGTCCAAGCGTGTTAAGCCTGTAAAAACCTATGCACACACAGTAGGGACTGTGGTGGGCAACAAAGGTACTGAAAAAACTTTAAATTATAAAAGAAATGAAGAAGAAAATAGTAACTTTTGCAAGTTTAATCAATTTTATGTAATGATTGTAATTTTGACAATTTTGATAAGGGGAAATCTGGGTTCCCCAACAAAAAAGTGTCAAATGATTTAACCATTAAAGACAAAATTTATAAATTAGGAAATTTGATGTGCAATTTAGATAATATTAAAATTGAAAATGCTTATTTACATAAGTGTGTGACACTAAAAATAGTACCAATGGGACTTCGTTTTTTTAAATTACCTTTAGGTATTGACATCAACGATGATATTATAAAGGATTTTAATGAATTTTTTGATGAGTGTGGTTTTAAATACATGAATATGTTGATTAAGTATAATGATGAGAAATTGTTGAAACTTATTGGTCAGGTTGAAAAATTAAATTTGGAGATTGAAAAGGGTTTATTGTTTGACCAATGGAATAACTTGTATCAAAAACAATTTTTGATTGTAGAAAGGAAATCCAAAATAGTCCATGAGAGGAAATGCAGAAAATAAATAGAGATTTAACACAATATAAAGATAATAGAGTATATAGATGGTATAAAGAAGGGAATAATAAAGCATACAAACAAAATATTTATGATGACCAATTATATAGAAATAAAGAAAGGAACATCTGGGAAAAGGAAGGAAATGTGGATGATGGTAATTATGAAGGTTATGAGGACAAGGGAGGGTACAAATAAAATTTTCAGAGGAATTGGAATCCCCAATATTGGAAAAAACCGAAGGGTACGGTAGGAAATTACAACAGAAGTTACAACCAATAACCAACGTACCACAAGGGAATGAAATGGATGGGGTATTAAAAGTTAAAAATAGTGACACAAGTAATTTGACAGTGGAACCTGGTGTTAAGGACAGTGGGGTTCTGAGATTGGATGAGTTTAAAATTTACAGTTATACAAATTTTCAGGTTGAAGAAGTACATTATAGATTATTATCTAAAGGAATGAAATTTATACCTACACCTAAATATGATTTGGTTGACACCAAATTATATACACGTAAACTCAACCTATCAGTTATGTTTCAAAACAAAAATAACAAGATTAATCCAGAAATAGGCAAAGGAGAAACACTGTTAAAAAGTAAAAGTACATTTGTTCCTTATATGACCCCAATGGTAGAGCTTTTTGAAAAACAGGTACACAAGGATTTATACAAATTATCCAACATGGTTAGGAGACATAAAATTAATGACAATTTAACTAAGGATGAAAGGGAAGAACTCAGAAAATTGAGAAACACCAACAATATTCGATTGATGAAACCTGACAAGGGAGGGGGGAATAGTAATATATGATCAAATGGAATATAGTGCGAAGTTAAAACACACTTCTCACTGAAACTGGCAATTATGAATCAATTTCTTTAAATGAGATAAACATAGCTTATCAGAGGATTAACTCTTATCTAGAGGAATTTTGGATTGATAACCGCATTAACAACGACATTTATAACTATTTGAAAGTACAACATCCTATTTTGGCGGTTTTGGTGGGGATTCCTAAAATACACAAAGATATAAAAGATCCCCCCTTCAGACCTATACTGTCTGGTAGCAAAGCAAAAACTTTTCCCTTAGATAAAGCAGTTGATATTTGGCTTAAGGAAATTTACCTTGTTATTCCCCACTTGTTAAAGGACTCATGGGATTTTCTAAAAAAATATCCCATTCACATTGAAACAAATAATCTTTTTTATGTGACAATAGATGTCATTGACTTATTCTCCTGCATTCCCAACAGACAAGGTTTGGATATGTTTTGTGAAAGTATTAGGAAACATACCAACCTGGATTGGGATAAAATATGTCTAATTATGGATTGCATGTCACTAGTTTTGGAGAATAACTTTATACTATTTGAAGGTGAATATTTTAAACAATGCAAAGGGGTGGCAATGGGTTCAGCAAGTGCACCCATATTTGCCAACCTTGTAATGTTACATTGGGAAGAAGAAATTTTATTCAAAAATGAATTATTTACACGTTATCCATTATACAAGGTTTTTAGATGACATTTATATGTTATGGAAGGGTAACATGGAAGAATTGAATAACTTTATAACCTTCATCAACAATAGTAGTGATTTTTTTTAAATTCACTCATACTATTAGTAACAAAGGTATAGCATATCTTGATACTATTGTGACACATGATGAAAAAGGTTTTAAATCAAATATATTTAGAAAAAATACCTTTTCAAATGATTATGTACATTATGATAGTAATCATCCTAAGAAGATGTTGCATAACATTTATAAAGGTCAGATAATCAGGGCGGCTAGGATGACATCTAGAAATGATGAAATGCTTGCGGAGATAGAATATATTACAAATTTGTTTTATGAGAGGAAATATAATAGAAAAATGTTACATGATGTTAAACAGTATGTTATATCCCAGAGAGAGCAAAAATATCAACCATTACTAGGTGCCATTGTTCTAGCAGAACAAGAAAAAGATTTAAATAATTGTAGTAAATATCAAAAGGCTTGTATATTACCTTACACCCCTTTTGTAAACAAAATCAAGGAAATTTTGGAAAAACATTGGAGCATATTTCGAGTTAACCCAGAATTATCTAGAATTTTAGGAGAAAGGCCCCTTATAGTTTATAAGATGTCATACAATTTGAAGAGAATATTAGAATCTGGCAAAGAGACTAACTTGAGAAAGTGGTGGACCAACATCTACCAAAAGATGTGGAAACTGCAATCAATGCAAGTACATTATGGGGCAAACTGAACTCATTTTAGACAATAGCAACAGGACAGTTATTAGACTTGCTAAGGGTAACTGCAACACACCCTTTGTCATTTATATTGCCAAATGTGTTGAATGTATGGCATTCTACATTGGAAAAACTGAGAGGGCTTTCAAAAGGAGAATTTACGATCACTCTTACTGTATTAGAAGAAAGGATAAAAACAATGCACTATATAGACATGTGGATTGTGAGGGTGAGGAACACAATTTTAAATTTGGTATTTTAGAACACATTAAACCAGAATTGAGAGGGGGTAGTATCAAAAATCTACTTAGTTATAAAGAAATATGGTGGCAATTATTTACTGATGCAGCTACAGCACCGGGTTTGAATGACACAATAGCAGTAAAACCTTTGTTAACTAAATAGTGAAAGTCCTTTCGAATTATGTCATCAATATTATAAGTTGCATGTGAAACATATTTTTTAGCATAAAACATTTTCAACTACAACACAAGATGTTTTTAACTTTGACTTTTTTTAAATTGATTTTTTTTAAGAATTAAAAATTGAATTTTTTAAAAATTGAATTATATAACTGAATTTTTAACACTGAATTTTTTAACATTTAATTTATAATATTGAATTATTTTATATTGAATTAGTAACATAGTTTTTGAAACATAGTTATGTTTAAAATTGTATTTGAACAATATTTATCTTTGTTATATATATTGAATGTTATATCTATGGTTAGACAGTTAAGTTTTATTCTAGATACATCTGTTAAATCAATTTTATTGATTCAAATATGAACATACAATTGCATCAATAATGTATATATTTTAACAGCATAAGACTATATGAAGGATTTCTATTAACAAAAAATCTTTTTATTACCAAACGTTTTTTCTAGTATTAAATATTTATACATTCATTATTTTATTGACACAATAATACACACACATATTATTAATTGTTGTGTTTTATGGTGAGTAAACCACACTGAATATTAATTTTGCACACAAACTTCTATAGTGTTAATCATTTAAATTATTTACTGTACACACAATATGCAAATAGATTTTTTTAAAACAATATTAATTACTTAATTTTTATTTTTATAACACTTCATTTCATTATTATATACAATTAACAGACTATTAATGGTTTTTATTAAGGGAAGTTTTAATATATTATGTGAACATGTTTTTACACATTATAACATGTACATTATATTTATTCAACATATGTACATTTGAAAGTATGAAAGAAGCCATATGTTGTACTAACGAAACTTGTCACGTATTGATAACATTTGTTATTCATTCATTTATTTAGAGAGTATATAGAGGAGATTATGACATTATTAGTGAATAATATATATAAAATTATAAAATTATATAAATTTATTTTCATTTTTAAGTTATCAAATAAATGTGTTTAATTATAAACTATGGTGTGTATAACATTAAGCGCAACTATCTGCAGTTGCAGCTTCGCGCCAAAAATGTTATTTAAATGGTGATTTTTTGAAAATGAGGTTGTTCTGAAGAAGCCTACATATGGTAGGTGAAAGCGCTTAACCTAGGAAATACTTATGTATCACTAAAGGACCTTGGAATACATTTGTATTATTTTATGTTCGTGAGTTGTTTCAATAAACGTCTGGCTGGAGTTGCTGTTTGCTGCGTTTCCTCCGTTTGTTGCCTGAGAAGATAGCGCAGTGGTAACTATTGCAAATAAGAAAGGGCTCAGAGCTGATCCTTGATGTAACCCCACCTCCACCTTAAACGCATCCGTAACTCCCACTGCAGACCTCACCGCTGTCACACTACCCTCGTACATATCCTGTACCACTCTTACATACTTATTTGACACTTCTGACTTCCTCATACAATACCACAACTCCTCTCTAGGCACCCTGTCATATGCTTTCTCTAAGTCTACAAAAACACAATGCAACTCCTTCTGACATTCTCTGTACTTCTCCATCAACACTCTCAGTTGTTACAATTTTATGTGTTTATTGTTGCAAACAAAGCCCTTCTAGAGTGCACAGCTTATAAACAAAGGGATTATGTCTAGATCTAGTGATGTCATTGCCCCTTTTTAGTCAGCTCTCATTAGACCAATAACTCAGTATAATGCAGCCTTTGGCATGCATCTGTCCAGCCATATGCAACAACTGGAAGGCTCACAGACTAACTCAAAGCCCTGTCACTATACAGGGTATCCTACAGCCTGCTAAGAGATGACCTGTGTCTGGCTTACAAGACATCCTCCGACCCATTACTGATGGATTTACTGCACATCAGCAAGTCAAACTGCATCAGAAATATTTGGTCTAGGGCTCTAAACCTCTTCTGCAACATCAACAGAATGGTTTGGAGCGACAGGTATATCTCTCAGAGAATAACACTGCTGGAAAGTACTTCCCATCCACATAAAACAAGGTTCATTCCTCTCCATATTCAAGCACATTCCTCTCCATATTCAAGCACAACTGTAAACGGAAAATTTACCCCAGGACTGCACCTTGTACTACCTGCGGACACAGGCAGCTCATAATCGCTTTATCCCATGCATGGGTCCCCTCAAATTATTTATGGTATGATTCCCAGTTATTTTCATTAGGGTAATATATAATTACTGACCATGGGAAGTGTAAGGCCAATATATAACCAAATGGGATAGGTTATTCCGAGCACAAAAAAGAGAAACTGACTAGGCTTAAAATAGCCTGCATAGGCAGTTAGTTTAGTACTTACCTACGAACCTATAAAAAGCCGGTTGAAATGGACATCACTTTTTATACGGGGTGAGAGGGATGGCTCTATATAGATCTCTGATGCACCCTTGGAACAAACAATTAATGGGCAATGAGGTAAAATGACTAGGTGAAACCTCTGCTTCAATCCTGAGGAAACAGTGGTGGTCCCTGTAGATTGAAATGAGGAAGCAGACATCCTTGAAGGTCCATCAGGACTTGGGGAAGCAGGAAGGGGAAAGTACAGTTTTGTACCTACCATAAATGTAGATGTCCGATAGACATGCAACTGCAGTCATAACATGTGGGTTGTCCTGCCTCAGGCAGCCCTCGGTCGGCCGGATTCCAAAGTCTGGGTCCGACGTCGGCTGATGTCGCACTTCTCTCTGACGTCAGAGCGGCTGGAGTACATAAGCATCAGCCGACGCCATTTTCTTCAGTGTTTCTTGCCCCAGATGCCAGGTGCCCTCCAAGGAAGGCTGTAATCAAATTGGAAGACAAAACCAGGATTCCAACAAATAAATGAGCAATAAAACAAATACACCATAACAGATATCCCCAGCTAAGAGTAACAGGGATAGGAGTGGACCTTAGGCATAGAGGGGTATGGAGGGAGGGAAAATCCGACTGCAGTTGCATGTCTATCGGACATCTACATTTATGGTAGGTACAAAACTGTACTATGTCCTTCAAGAATGCAACTGCAGTCATAACATGTGGGTAGAATACCATAGCTTAGCTGGGGGAGGAGGAATGCTCTAGGAAAGAGATGGTGTGGCAATCAAACCCTGCAGGACTGCCGAAGCAAAGCCTGCTCTGGATCTGGAGTATAGAGGGAGATTGTAGTGTTTGGAAAATGTATGCACGGAGCTCCATGTAGCAGCTTCTAGAATGTCCTTGGTAGGCACCCCTCTTAAGAATGCTGTAGAGGTGGCTGTAGCTCTGGTGGAATGTGGTCTGACATTGGCAGGAACAGGCTTTCCATGGAAGGAATAACAGAATCTGATGCAATGTCCAATCCATTTAGAAACAGTCTGTTTTGAAATTACTTTTCCTTGGACTGCAGGGGCGTAAGCTACAAAAAGTTGTTCAGACTTCTTACTGGTCTTGGTTCTGTCCAGGTAGTATCGAAGTTGTCTGTGAATGTCCAAGGTATGCAACAGTCTTTCCCCCTTATTCTCAGGATTGGGGAAGAAAGCAGGCAGATGGATGGCTTGATTTAGAGAAACCCTAAATACCACCTTTGGCATAAAAGAAGGGTTAGTCCTTAATGAAACCCTGTCTCTATGAAAAATAATAAAGGGTGGTATTGCCATTAGGGCCTGTAGCTCCGAAACCCTTCTTGCTGAGGTAATTGCCAACAGGAAAGCTGTCTTTCATGAGAGAAATTGCAAGTCAACTGAAGCTGCTGGCTCAAAGGGAGGTAGAGTCAGTTTTTCTAAGACAAAATTGAGGTCCCAGGCTGGCACTGGGGCCTTTCTTGGTGGCTTAATGTTCTTGATTCCCCTGAGGAATTGTCTTAGTAAGGGGTGAGAGAAAACAGGAGGATCAGTGTTGTATCTAGCTGAAATAGCAGATGCATGTATCTTTATGGAAGAATATGAGAGGCCGTTCTTTAACATATCTGCCAGATATTCCAAGATGAGTGGGATGTTCAACAATGATGCATCATGTCCCTTGCTGGTATTCCAATTGCTGAATCTTTTCCACTTTGCTAAGTAAACCTTTCTGGTGGATGGTCTTCAAGCCTCTGTTAGTATCCGCTGAACTTCCTTGGAGAGAGATAAGCTGAAGTTATTTATGGGATCTCCCAGGCTGTTAGCTGCAGTGTCTGGAGATTTGGATGCAGTGTTTCGAAATTGTGTTGAGTCAAAAGTAGAGGCCACTGGGGGAGGGCCCACCTCCTGGTGTGACATATGCTCCATAGTAGTGGGTACCAGTGTTGTCTTGGCCAATCCGGAGATATTATGATTCCCTTGGGCTTCTCTGCTTTGATCTTTAGTAATACTGAGGTCATCAGTGGCAGAGGTGGGAATGCATAGATTGCTAGGGAGTTCCAGTTTAATGAGAGTGCATCTATTTTCCAAGCTTTTGGATGGTATGTCCTTGTGCAAAAGTTTGGTAGAAGATGGTTGAGGTGAGAGGCAAATAGGTCCACTTCTGGCTTGCCCCATGTCGAAGTGAGTTGTCTGAAGGCCTTCGGATGTAACCTCCACTCGTGTGGGTCTGTGAAATTCCTGCTTAGGCTGTCCGCCAACACATTGTCTTTTCCTGGAACAAACTGGGATTGTAACTGGATGTTTAGGCTCAGTGATTTCTTCCAAAGCTGCATTGTCAGTCTGCAAAGGGGGTAAGAGTGGGTGCCCCCCTGCTTGTTTATGTACCACATCACAGTGGTGTTGTCTGTTCGTATCATTAAATGGCCTTGCTGGAGTTGGTGTTGAAAAGCCTCGATGGCATGCATTACTGCCAGCATTTCCTTTTGGTTTATATGCAGATGTGTTTCCTTTGGAGACCATTGTCCTTGTATACACCTGCCTTCCATGTGCCCCATCCAAGGTCTGAGGCGTCTGTAGTCATGGTCTGTGTTATCTGTGGTTTTTTGAACGACATACCTGTGTTTTCCTGGCTCACCGAGGCCCACCATAGGAATTCCTTTTGTAGGCATGGAATGAGTGGTATGATTGTCTCCAAGTTGTTGCTGTGTTGAGACCAAATGCTTTTTAGGTACCATTGAAGCTTTCTCATGTGTAGTTTTGCTAATGGAACCAGTAGAATGCAGGATGCCATGTAACCCAGGGCCTGTAGGAATCTCCTTGCAGTCATCTGGGTGAGTTTTGCTAAACCTTTGAAGTAATTAGTTAACTTCTCTTGCTTGTCTTCTGTCATCTGAGAGGCTGTGTCTAGTTTGGCTCCTAAGAAGATTATTTGCTGGGATGGCTGCAGTCTTGACTTTTGGAAGTTGACTGTGTATCCCAGAGCTTGAAGTAATCATATGACATAATCCCGGTTTTTTGTCAACATCAATTTGTCGTCCGCTTGTATGAGGCAATCGTCCAGGTACGGGTAAATTTGTATACCCTGGAGCCTGCAATGAGCAATTACTGAAGCCAGGCATTTTGTAAATACTCTGGGCGCAGTAGATAAGCCAAATGGCAATGCTGAGAATTGATAATGCTCTGGCCCTGCAAGAAATCTGAGGTATCTTCTGCAGTTGTGTCTGATAGGGACATGCAGGTATGCCTCCTTGAGGTCCAGAGTAATCAGCCACGACTCCTTGCCCAGCATGGGAAGGAGTTGCTGTAGAGTCAGCATTTTGAACTTTGGTACTATGAGAAAGGTGTTTAATGTGGACAAGTCCAGTATTGGTCTCCATTGAGTTTCTTTTCTTGGAACAAGGAACAGTCTTGAGTAAAACCCCTGGTCTTGTTCTTGATGTGGAACTCTTTCTATTGCTTTCATTCGAGTCAGCAGAGTGATTTGCTTGATAGCCTCTGCCCTCTGATTTTGTGGTAGGTTTGGCATGCCTTGTTTTCTTGGCAAGGTATGAAAATGAAACCTGTACCCTCGGTCTATAATGTCCAAAATCCATTTGTCCTTGGTCAATCTGTGCCAGTTTTCTGCAAACAGAGAATTTCCCGCCCAAGGGAGCTTCTAGTTGTTCCCTGGTAGGCGGTAGAAGAGGAAAGTCATTGAGTTTGTGGTTGTTGGGCAGGTGAAACCCCTGCGTCACTTCTTTGGTTTCCTGGCTGCCATTGTCGTCCCCTGTAAGGGCCTCTGTATTGGCCTCTTCCTCGGCCACGTCTGTTCTTACCCCTTTGAAACTTTTCTGGATTAGGAAAGGACCATTTTTCTGAAGGCCAATTCCTACTGAATCTGGGGGGTTGAACCTGGAGGAAATCTTTCACAGTCTGAACTGATTTTGCTTTTTCTTCGATGATCTTTAACACATCCTTAGCATTTGCACCAAAAAGCTTGTTCTTTTCCAAAGGTGCATCCAGAAGTTTTGCTTTTACATGATCTGGTAGAGGTTGATCTTTTAACCAAGCATGTCTACGAATCACTGCCCCTGTCATAGCTGCCCTACATGAAGCTTCCAGTGCATCATATCCACACTGCAGGAAGTGATTGCTTACTTGCTGAGTGTTATGTACAGCTTCCTGCAAAGTCTTCCTGTCTAAAGGATCAGGAGAAGCTAATGTTTTTTGTAAATCTTCTAAGAGATAATCCTGATATTGTAACATATGAAAAAGGCAATTTAAGGCTCTCATAGATAAGGTAGAGGATGTGTAAACCTTTTTGCCCCATCTCTCTAATGACCTAGCTTCCCTGTTGGAGGGCAAAGGATTTTTAGAGGTGGAGGCTGAAACTCCTTTAGGCCCCTGTGAAATAGTCTCCAAATCAGCAGTATGGGCCCTGAATAAATGGGAATGAGTTTCTGGGACCCTGTAATACCTGTCTGGCTTGGCTGGAGCAGGAGGAAGAGAATCAGGGGTAGCACTAGAGTCAGAATACAAATCATCCAGAACATCAAGTACAGGAGGAATAGCTAAGGGCCTGTGCTGAGGCTTCTTAAGGAAAGTCCTCAGGCGTTTTCTAGAATCAGAATATTCCTGACCTTGCCACTTGAAATGTTCCCTCATGGTGTGCAGAACTTCCCCAAAAGAAATATCCTCAGGAGGGGAGGCCAAAGGGATGGAATCTTCTGCATCCGAGTCCTCATAGGTCTGGAAGAGCTCTTCCTGGCTATCAGAGTGGGCAGAGCCCTCAGAATCTTCATCTGAAGGAGTAGGGCTAGAGGGTTCAACCCAGGGCCTTTTATCAGGAGGAGGCTGGGATGCTCTCTCAGGATGGGCCTGTGAACCTCTAATCATGGAAATTAAATCAGCAGCCATGGACATAATTTGTGTCTCCGGAGTCGGCTGAGGTAAGGATTTAGAAGTAATATGCTTTGTTTTGCTGGCTGCCTTAGCCCTAGTGTAGGCCTTAATAGACATGGCCATAGGGGGCCTGGCAGCTCCACGTGCCGGAGTGACCTTGTCCACAGCAATGGTCTCGGGGCATTTCCTCGGTTTCGGTATCCGGAGGAAAATCTATGACTGGCGTCGGAGTAATGTCTGGAATCGGAGTCGTCGGTAATGCGGTGACTTCGGTTCGGAGCGGTGGAGAGACCGTCTCAGAGGGAGCCGGAGCACTCGAGCTAGGTTTTGGCGTGGAGTCGGTGGTAGACGCGGGCTGAGGATGTCGATCCCGGTCTTTTCGCTTTTTGGGAGTTTGCGATGTCGGAAGTTCCGACGGCATGGTGTAAGCAAAATTATCGCCGAAAAATTCTTCAGCGAACTCCGCCCGGCGCCTGAGAGTGCGCTTGTTGAAGCGAGCACAGGCTACACAGGCCGAGACGTCGTGGTCTGGGCCCAGACAAGGGAGGCAGTAAGAGTGGAAATCCTTATGAGGTATTTGTTTACCACAAAAAAGACAATTGTTAACTTTTTCAGTAATTTCTGACATCGGCTGAGGCAAGAAAAGGTCCCCAACGGGGTACTTAGCTTTTTTGATGACTTCGGTATCGTAGAATACAGGAGCTGACTG
Source organism: Protopterus annectens (assembly GCF_019279795.1). NCBI lineage: Eukaryota > Metazoa > Chordata > Ceratodontiformes > Protopteridae > Protopterus > Protopterus annectens. The sequence continues at coordinate 420,723,508 of NC_056732.1, forward strand.
ACCGGCACTTGCGAACTGCTTCTGCTTCGGGCACCGCGCGACAAGAAAGACTGGGTAAAATGGCGTCGGCTGATGCTTATGTACTCCAGCCGCTCTGACGGAGAGAAGTGCGACATCAGCCGACGTCGGACCCAGACTTTGGAATCCGGCCGACCAAGGGCTGCCTGAGGCAGGACAACCCACATGTTATGACTGCAGTTGCATTCTTGAAGGACATCAATGCCGAAGTGTTAGCATTTTGGAATTTTGAGGAATGTATCGAGTTTTAATAGTATGGGATGAGTCTCCAAGTTCCATACTTTCTAGAAAGAAAAACATTTTTTTGAACACCACCCTTTGTTTTATACTTTTGAGGTTACTGGTTGTATGATCTCCAGTGTCAAGTGTAGGATGGGAGGAATTAACTGCATTTGATATACACTTGGGACATCACAGTCATGTTTGGAATTTTTGCAGACTGCAGCTTAATCATCTAAATGTGTCTCCTGTAATGCAACTACCTGGTTATTAAGTAGCTGAATACCCTATTTTCTTTGAACAGATTAGTAAACTTACTGACATTCCATGTTACAAAAAGTACAAGTGTGTGAGTCCTACTTACCTGTAACAGTAGATGTTTGACTTTCCCACTGTCTCAGTGGCTTATGGCTTCTCTGCCTGCACACCAACCCACACTCCCAGTTTCCAGAGTTCAGAATCCCCTCCTCTGACTCTCTGTGATAAGGCACAGGCTAAGCCCCTCCCATCAGGGACAGCCTAACAGCTGTCACAGAAAGTTAATTATTTAGGCTTTTAGTGCCAAGTAGGAAGAAACAAAAATGACCAGAAGCAAGAACTGCTTGAAACCAATCAATTCACAGCCACAAATCACCAACACAACAAGGCTAGATACTGCTGAACTATATACAAAATAAAGAGGATAGTGGCAGGTGCTGCCACTGAAGCAGAGCGAAATTTGATCATCTACTGTTATTACAGGGAAGTAGGACTTGCAAACTGTACTATGTTCATCATTCACAATTGCTCAGTGGTTTAACAGTAGATCCAGTAGTCCCTGGAGAGTGGTCCTCACAAAGCCTGCTCTGGAACTTGAGAAATAATCCAGTTATCAGTGTTTTAAAAGGGTATGAACATAGGAGCATAATGTTGCCTCTAGAATGGTTCAAGAGTTCACTCCTTTCCAATATGCCAGCAAATAAGGATAAGGCTCTGGTGAAATGTGCCTTAACCACGCCTGTAAGAGATTTACAATGGTGAGAGCAACAAAAAAACAAATAATAGCAGGGGACATCCAATGAGCAATCGTTTACTTAGACAGGTTGACCATTCTTAACCCCAGAAGGTAGTACCACAGCACATCCAAGGTATGCAGAGTCTTCACTCCCTTGTTTAAGTTTTGGGAAGAAAACACAGAGCTTGATGGCTTGATTCCGGGTAAATCCAGGAACTTTTGACATGAAAGAATGATCAATGCTTAAAAAGTACAGTTTTGTACCTACCATAAATGTAGATGTTCGAAGATCCACATTGCTGCAGTCCTTACACTTGGGTAGTCCGCTGTCCTCGGTCGGCCCGAATATCAAAGTATAAGGCTGACGTCGGTCAAGGCGCATTAGACTGACATCAGGACGTCAGGGTACAAATGCGCATGACCGACGTCATATCCTCAGTCTTTTCTTGCCCCAGATGTCAGAAGACCCTACCAAGAAAGGTCAAAACACAAAGACAACAAACAACCAACCAACCACTCTAGCACTAATAATATGTACATTATATACAATATACACAATATTTACAATCCAACCCACACAACCGCCTCTACAGAGGGGAAGGAGGGAGGGTAAATTGGACTGCAGCAATGTGGATCTTCGAACATCTACATTTATGGTAGGTACAAAACTGTACTATGTTCTTCATCTCACACACTGCTGCAGTCCTTACACTTGGGTAGAATCCCAAAGCAGAGGTAAGGAAGGATGGCACAACTATAAAGAAGCAGGAGCTGCCAAAATGCTCTGTAAAATAGCAGTGGCAAAACCAGCCCTAGATTTAGAGTAAAGTGGTAGGTGATAATGCTTAGAGAAAGTATGCACTGAACTCCAAGTAGCTGCCTCCAAGATATCTTTAGTTGCCACCCCCCTTAAAAAAGCTGTTGAAGTGGCAGTAGCCCTAGTGGAATGAGGCCTAATCCCAGCTGGAACCTCCTTGCCATGATGGGAATAACAGAAAGCAATGCACAACCCAATCCACTTAGAAATAGTTTGTTTTGACACAGGCTTGCCCTGAGAACTCAAAGCAAAAGAAACAAATAACTGCTGAGACTGCCTGAACCCTTTAGTTCTGCTCAAATAATATCGCAACTGCCTGTGTATATCCAAAGTGTGCAAAATCTTTTCCCCTTTATTTTGGGGGTTTGCATAAAAGGTAGGCAAATGAATAGTTTGGTTTAAAGCCACACTATAAACCACTTTAGGCATAAAGGAAGGATTAGTGCATAAAGATACCCTATCCTTATGGAAAATTAAGAAGGCTCAACTGCCATAAGGGCTTGTAATTCAGAAACCCTTCTACAGAGGTAATGGCCAACAAAAAGCAGTCTTCCATGATAAATATTTCAACTCAGCAGTAGCTGCAGGCTCAAAAGGTTGTAGAGTGAGTTTCTCCAACACAAAATTGAGATCCCAAGCAGGAGTAGGAGCTCTCGTGGGGTCTTATATTCTTTGCCCCTCTAAGGAATTGCTTAAACAAAGGATGAGAAAACAATGGTGGGTCACAATCATAGTGAGCAGAAATTGCTGCAGCATGAATCTTAATAGAAGAGAAGGACAAACCTTTGTCCAGTAACTCAGTAAGATATTGAAGAGCCACACTTAAATTAGGCTTAGAAACATCAAATGCTTTTGCTGCACTCCAAAATAAAAATCTCTTCCATTTATCTGCTTACACTTTCCTTGTACTAGGCCTTCTGGCCTCCAAAATAACATTCAAAACTTGCTGTGGAAGCTGAAACCCTCCAGGGTTTAAAACAGAATATGCCAGGCTGTCAGGTGAAGAGAGTGAAGGTTGACATTGAGTAAATGACTGTTCTCCTGAGACAGCAGGTGTGGAATCGAAGGTAAAGGCCATGGAGGCTCCCGTACCAGACTTCTCAGTAATGGGTACCAATGCCGTCGAGGCCAATCTGGAGCTATTAAAATCATCTTTGGCTTGTCCTGTCTGACCTTCAGAAGTACCTTTGGGAGGAGAGGCAGAGGTGGAAAGGCATACACATGAAGATTGCTCCAATTGAATGAAAGAGCATCCACTTTCCAAGCTGTGGGATGAAAACTTTTTGTGCAAAACTTTGGCAGCTGGTAGTTTAGTGGAGAAGCGAACAGATCTATGTCTGGAGTTCCCCATGACACTGTCAATTCCTGAAATACATGAGGATCCAATTTCCACTCGTGGGGATCCATAATTTGTCTGCTCAACACATCTGCTAAGGAGTTCTGTGCTCCTGGCAGAAACCTTGCCTGTAGATTTAGCTTTAAACTGAGAGCAGTCTCCCACAAAATCATTGCTTGTCTGCACAGAGGATAAGAATGAGTTCCCCCTTGCTTGTTGATGTACCACATGACAGTTGTGTTGTCTGTTAGAATCAACACCTGCCCTGGAAGAAGTAAATCCTTGAAAGCTATTAATGCAAATTGGACTGCTAACATCTCCTTCAGATTGATATGTAGATGTAGAAGTCTGGCAGGCCACGTGTCTTGTATCCACTTTCCATTTAGATGAGCTCCCCAAGCTTTGTCTGAGGCATCTGTCGTTAGAATCTGACTCGCCTCTGGCCGGGTCACAGAGAGTCCCTTGTTTAGGTGACATTCCTGAGCCCACCACAAAAATTCCTTTTGAATGCAAGGTATTATCTGAATGACAGTGTCCATATCTTGGCAGTGCTGAGTCCATACATTCTTGAGATACCATTGTAGCTTCCTCATATGCAGTTTGGCATTGGGAAGCACCAGAATACAAGATGCCATGAACCCCAAGGCTTGAAGGACTGTCCTTGCAGTCAGCCTGGACTGATGAGACAATTGATGGAAGTAAAGAGAAAGATTCTGTTGTTTGTCCGGGGTCAAAAAGGCCATCTGGGATGCTGTATTCAGTCTCACACCCAGAAAGCACATGTCCTGAGAGGGTACTAGACTGGACTTTATTTCGTTCACAGAATACCCCAGGCATCTTAGCACTGCTATCACATAGTGTAGATGATGAAGAAGTTCGTCCTTTCCTTGAGCCAGAATCAGGCAATCGTCCAAATAAGGATAGATCTGTATTCCTCTTAGCCTGAAGAAAGCTATCACTGGAGCCAGAACCTTCGTGAACACTCTGGGTAGATAAGCCAAAGGGCAATGCAGAAAACTGATAATGAGAAGTCCCAGGCCGAAAACGTAGATACTTCCTGCAACTTAGCCTGATAGGAACATGAAGGTAAGCCTCCTTGAGATCCAGAGTCACCATCCAGTGATCTTTGCCCAGCAGAGGTAAAAGCTGTTGTAACGTCAACATTTTGAACTTGGGAATGTCCAGATAAGTGTTGAGGATAGATCAATCCAAAATTGGTCTCCACGTGTTCCCCTTCTTTGGTACTAGGAACAGGCGAGAATAAAATCCTAGGCCCACTCCTGACAGAGGGACCGGTTGTATGGCCCCTATTTGGAGCAGCAGAGAAATCTGTTTGTGAGCCTCTATTCTTTGCTGAGGAGGAACGTCTGGCATGCCTTTGAAAGGAGGCAAGGTATGGAAATAAAACCTGTAACCTTGGTGTATGATATCCAACACCCATCTGTCTTGGGTAATTAAACTCCAATTTTCCTTGAAAAGTGCCAACCTTCCTCCCAAAGGTGCTGCCAGACGAGAAGGCTCTGGCAGCTGAAAAGGTAGGTCATTGGGTCTGTTTACGAAAGGACTGACCCCTGCCCTCACCCGAAGACTGTGCAGGTAAACTCCCTGTTCTAGGCCTGAAAGAGCCCTGAGCTCTGCCCCTACCACGTCTAGACCTACCCCTAGACTGGGAATCATAAGAAGGATACGTCCACCCCTTGGTAGGCCAATTTCTGCTAAACTTCGGAGGCTGAACCTGCAAAAAATCTTTAACAGTCTGCATAGACTTAGCCTTGTCTTCCATTTTCTTTAAGACTGCCTCAACAGGTGAACCAAATAACACATCAGATTGTAAAGGAGCATCTAAAATCCTTGTCTTAACATGGTCAGATAAATTCTGATCCCTTAGCCAGGCGTGCCTGCGAAGAACTGACCCAGTGGCAGCCACCCTAGACGAGGCCTGTACAGCATCAAAACCACATTGCAAAGAATGCTTACCCACTTGTTCAGAGACATGTACCAAATCTTGTAACTCTTTACACTCAATACCTTCCGCCAGAGCATCTACCTTAGACTTCAATTGAGACAGTAGATAGTTTTGGTATTTCAACATGTGAAACTGGCAATTCAGAGCCCTCATAGCTAGGGTGGAAGAAGTATAGACTTTCTTTCCCCATCTATCCAAAGCCCTGGCCTCTTTATCTGGAGGAACCGGATTTTTGACAACAGAAGCCTTAACACCCTTAGGCCCCTGACTAACAGTTTCTGGGTCCGCCCTAGGACTCTTAAAAGATACTTATGAGCTTCAGGCACCCTATAATACCTATCCGGCTTAACAGGAGCAGGAGGCAAAGAATCAGGATTAAGAGAAGCCTCTGCAAACACATCCTCCACAACATCCAGAACAGGAGGTATAGCCAAAGGCCTATGCTGGGGTAAAACAAAATTCCTAAGCCTTTTCCTGGAATCAGAGAAGTCCTGACCTTCCCACTTAAAATGCTCCCTCATGGAATGAAGAGTCTCTGAAAAGAAAAATCCTCAGGAGGAGAAGCAGAAGGAGTAGAATCATCCACATCAGAATCAGAATAAGGAGAATACTCCTGCAAGTCTTCAGCCGAAGACTCTGAAACATCTGAAGCCTGCTCAAAACTCCCCAACTCAGGTTCCACCCTAGGCCTCTTATCAGGAGGGGGCAAAGAACCCCTAATCAAGGTAATCAAATCTTCTGCCATTTTAAGCATATGCTTCTTGGGCACAGATCCTGAAGAACTAGGAGTGACACCAACTGAAGCTAAACCTGGCCTGCCTCTGGGAGAAGCCTTGGAAACAGAAGGGGAAGGCCTAACCACCCTAGGAAGGGAGGGGAGTACAGTAACCTGAGAAGCCCCTTCAGCCTGACCTGCCTCCTGAAAGGCCACATCCTGCAATAACAAGGTCTCCCCCTGGGACTCCAGAGAAACCTCCGGTGGAACCACTGGCTCCACCGACACCTCTAAAGAACCGGCATCCGGTACGGACGACTCGTCTAACCTGGGCTTAGCTGCCTTATCCTTGCGCTTCTTCGAAGAAGCGGACGCCGGAGCATCCGACGGCATATTATAATTGCACCGCTTCCCGAAGACTAACCTGGCACAATCTAACCTTCTCTTAATAGTGCGCTTATTGAATCTAGCACAAAAGCGACACCCAACAACGTCGTGCTCAGGCCCTAAACAAGGAATACACAAAGAATGATAATCTCTATGCGGTATCTGCTTCCCACAAGAAATACAGTTATTCACTTTTTCTGACATCCGGTAAACCACTGAGGCAAGAAAAAACTAAAATATTCTCCAACGGGGTACTTAGCCAACTTTGACTCGGTCTGAAACTCCGAATTCGAAAAATTTCAGAACGCCGAACGGCACTTGCAACGCTGCTTCTGCATCGGACCATGCGGCAAAAAAGACTGAGGATATGACGTCGGTCATGCGCATTTGTACCCTGACGTCCTGATGTCAGTCTAATGCGCCTTGACCGACGTCAGCCTTATACTTTGATATTCGGGCCGACCGAGGACAGCGGACTACCCAAGTGTAAGGACTGCAGCAATGTGAGATGAAGAACATCAACCCTGTCCTTGCAAAACATCAGATAAGGCTGGCCCACTATGACAGCCTGCAGCTCCGACACTCCCCGGGTAAATGTCAGAACAATTAGCATAACAGTTTTCCAAGTGACGAACCTCAAATCAGCCTGAAAGGCAGGTTCAAAAGGAGATTAAGTCAATTTTTCAAGAACAAAGTTAAGATCAGAGGAGGAGTGATTTGCTTTTAAGACGGGTCTCAAGTGCAACATTCTTTTCATGAAGTGTTTGACCACAAAATGAGATGAAAGAAGGGAATCAATGGGCAGACAAGTTGAGATGGCCACAGGATGCACCTTGACAGATGCATAAGATAAGCCATCACTGAGTAGCTCACAAAGCTATTTTAAAAACAGACAGGTCAACACCATACCAGGCCCTTTGATACCCATTAGACACCACCTGGGAAACCTCTTCCACTTGTAAACATAAAAGATTTTATAGTTGCAGGTTCTCTCAATACCTGGGTTCACATCCTCATGGAACAGGTGCCTAAAAGGTATCACAATAGAATCATCCAGGTTGTCAAGTAACAATTGCTCTGAACTGGGTTGAGCCAGCTGCTCCTGACACTGTGTAAGCAGATAGAGTGTGAGGAAAGCTTGTGGTAATTGCCCTTGCCCAATTCCATTGCCGGCCAAAACCAACTTGACCTGGGACAAATGGGGGTCTCTACAATGATCTTTGGTAATTCTTTCTGAATCTTCAGAAGTACCTTGGTCATCAGTAGAAAGGGTGGAAAAACAAAGGAACATTCCAGTCAAAGGGAATGGCAATGCTTCTGTCCTCCAAGCAATGCTGCAAGGATGTCTTGAACAGAATTTTTTCAACTGTTTTTAAAGGAGGCAAACAGAACTATACGAAGTGTTTCCCCACTTCTAGACCAAATCCAGGCAGTCCTCCGTCCTGAATTTTCACTCATGAGGGTCTGTCCAGGATCTGTTTAATCTGTCTGCCACTAGATTTTGCTCTCACAGGATGTACAAGGCCTAAGGTGTCAGAGAATGCTATAAGTCTAGCTTCCAGGCCATCAATGCCAAATGGCAAAGGGGATATGACCCCTTTCCTTTATTCAGGTGCCACATGACTGTGGTGTTGTGTGTGTGACCAATAAAAGGAGAACTGGAGATAACTGGTGAAGACAGTTGAAGGTCTGAATCACTGCTAACATTTCTTTGACGTTTATGTGCTTTGTAGCATCTGAAGGGCCCCATTCACCTTGCATTAGAACTTCCCTGGACACTGTTCCCCATGCAGAATCTGACGAGTCTATCTGAACTGAAGCCCAGAGGGAGAAGGGCAGGTCTACATTGAGATGCATCTGATCCCTTCACCACTGCATCTCTTGTTTCACAAAATCCAGCACTGTTACCTGGAACTTCAATGGAAGCAGGTGCTGGGTTCAACTATTTTTTTTTTTTCTCATGTGAAGTCTCGCCAGTAGTGTCATGAGGATCACTGATGCCATGAGGCCTAGAATTTTAAGAAGCTCTCTAGCAGAGGCAGCGTCTTGAAAAAGAGAACCCCCTGAAAATTTTCTGGTAGAAAGTTCATACTTTTTTCTGTATCCACCATATACCCAAGGGAGACCATTCTTTGTTAGGGAGTAGGACAGTTTAATTTAAAGTGGTGAGCAACTGGAATGTGATTTATACGCATCCATCAGATGTAAAGTCACCATGAAACAGTGGTCCAAAAGAATGTATGACAAATCTAAAAATGGCTCCCACGATAGGGTACCAAAAAGATTCTGTTGTAAAATCCTTTTCATTTTTGTGGTGCATGAACTAATTCTATAACCCCTACTTGCAACTTGGGAAAGAGTACTGCAAAGAACAGATGTGTCTGGTCTGCCAAGTGCAAGAGATTTCCCTGAAGTAAGAAGGATTTTCTGTTCACTGCTAAGAGTTTCCTCACTGAATTATTCTCAGTACCCACTTGAGACTATTTATGGCCAGGCTGCTAGGATGAGCAAAAGCTTGGGCAAGGGGAAAAGGGTCAAGAGAAAGGGATGGGAGTCTTGGCATAGTCATTCTTTTGTAGGGAAATAACTGTTTTTTTTTTTTTTCATTCTAGATACTCCATGCTAATATCTACCTCTATCCCACTGTATGAGAATCTGTGTAGCAGCAGGACTAAACACAAATTCAGAACTTAAAAGAACATTCAAAACCTTATTTTTAAATCCTCAAAAAAATCTGGTTATGTAACCATGCATACCTTGTCAACACAACAGACACAGCTGCATTTGTAGAACTGTCTGCTCCTTCCAAGACACTCCTAGCACATTTCAAAACCTGAGTCACATTGTAAACATTGAATCATATAATAAACAATCTTATTCATATAACACTTCTGTGCAGCAGACGAAGATACAAAGTCATCTAAACTAGAAGCACACTGCAAAATAAATTTCCATATGAAGCCCGGATAATACAAAATTCTAAAGATGAAATTACAAGACTGAGCCAACTATTTCAGCAAAGATTCTACCCACTTAGTAATTTTATCCGTCTGTGTAGGGTTAGAAGAAACCATGGCCCCCTTGTTAGAGTTGGCAGCTAGAGAAACCACAGCTGAGTCAGCTGACAACAAGCAAAGAAAGCTGCAATATCAGAGTATACCTTGTATATCCTCAAAGCCTTTTTAGGAACTGGCTCACTAGCAAAAGGGGTTTAACATGCAATTTTACAGACATTTTCTAAGGCCGGTAACAGAGAGGAACACACAAAACACTTGGAATCTCATTCTCACGAAGTTCGTAAACTTTGCCAGATCTCTGGCATAACTAGAGATTACTCCCAGTCAAATATATTTCTAAACCTAGCTGGCATCTATGGAAAGGCAAATGCATACTTGGGTTTTTAAACCTGTGCACCTTTCAAAGAATCAAACTAAATGGACTTAAGAGGGTTCACTTCTCTCTGAAATCTGCAGTGCTAAACTAATCTATAGAGAAGATAGCCCTATATTAATTCTGAAAGTGAGCATGGTCTCCCAAGATCAGCTGACTGTAAAACATTCTTACTTTACGAAACCACATTAGCCCAAAATATTGCAATAAACAGATTGTCTGTTGCATGGTGAAGTATTTGTTTCTTTTTACTATAACCTACACTAGAGAACAAAATGTCTGGGGACAGAATATGTTTGGCAAGGGGTCACTCACCTAAGACCTCTCCTGCACCTAATGGGTTTGGTTCTCCCATACCTGAACCAGGTAATGAAACAGCCCCGGCGGATGTGTCTGACCATGTACCATAGAGGGCTTCAGGCTCACACAGAAGGGGTGGCAAGACAAAAGTGGTCTGCAGGTCAGCTTAAAGGACCACTACGCGCTTGTATACAAGTTTCCTCATCTCTTTCTCCCCTATCTTTTGACACTTGCATCATAGAAAACTGAACTGCTGTAAGGAAGTGTAATTTTTGCTTTTTCTCTTGTACTCCTACCTGCAGCTCCGTTACTGGGATCCATCTTCCTGCCTGCAAACATTCTTACGGCGCTGTATACAGAGTGTGGGCGCTGCAATAGATTACTAAATCTGTTTTCATTCTGTTTCTGCTATGCTCTAGGACAGCCCACCTTAAGTTACTACGTTCAGAAAATGCCCATTTTAATTAACTATGCATGATGTTTTAACTCCTCTTGTAATAAAATGGTTGTGCAACTATCGGAACATTTATTCTTTCTCAAGTTGCTGGAAGCATCTGTTGTTTTGATGGACTAGTCCTTCATGAGCAGTGGGTTTACTTTTGCAGCTGCAATTATTTTACTACTCTGTAATTTAGGTATGTGAACTAATAGCCTGCGATACGTACTGTTTGAAGATGTCCTCATTCATTTTTTGCTTCTATTTCACAGTATTTTTTTAAAGGCTAGAAAATGTTATGAATAAGTTGCTGCTGTACAGTGTCTGGTTTGAAAGGTTTGATTATAACATACCATTATTGCATTGTAGAATTACCATGCTTATTAGCACGTGTTTCTTTTGGAACTTGCTTTAGTTAAGTTGTCTAGTTAAGCTACCATAGCTTTTGTTTACATGTTCCTTTTTTGCAATTTTAAAAGTGTGCCCTCATCTGCATTATAGCTCTGATGAATTTGTAAATGGTTATTTGATTATTTTCTTTTTTTTTCCCATAATAAATCTTTATTGTTATATTATTATCATACACAAGTAAAAACAAACACAAAATTTTAAAAGAAAAAATACAAAACAAAAGACTACTAACTAATATCACTATCACACCAAACAAATATACAATATTTACAAGAATGCTTCCATGTAAACATTAAGAATAGAGAAAAAACAAAAAGTTGTTAATAACATTTCCAGTAATATACAGTTTAAATACAAAATTCTCTCCAAGCAAGTATATAAATGTGAATACCTTCAAGTTAAAATTGTTATGCTAATATAATATTAAATATCTGTTCCCAAATTTTTGGGTTATTAATGTTTTTATTATTCGAACTTAAAGAGTAGTTTATGAGCTAATATATGCCTTGTTGCCAAAACTCTAAAGCTTTCCCAAGATGTTTTAGATGGGTCTAACCAATTAGTGGCTATATAAAGCTTCATTAACAGAAAAATATTAATATATATAGTACTTTGTGATCTAGGGAGTTCTTCCGGAGGAATATGTAAACTCGTAAATTTCCATGACAACATTGTACTTTGGTAACCCATCTTCTGAAGTTGAATCTTAAGGGAATTCCAAAGCTTATATATGCATTTACAGCTCCAGAACATATGAAGAAGATCAGCCAGTTGATTTTTACAGTATGGACAAGTTGGAGAGTTTTTAGAATTAAATTTATGCAGGGTAAGGCGTGTATAATATGCATTATTCCATATCATCAACTGGGTATACATCAGTTTTTGAAGAGAAGTAGATCTGATAGTCAGGTCAATTCCTTTTAACATATTACTTTTGTCTGTCACTAAAATTTTCTCTTCCCAATAGTTAGATAACAGAATTTTATCATGAAACTTAAAGTCTTTAATTCATTTATTTGTTGCTGTTATATATTTAATATCCTGTTGGAGGGCTTGCCACAACTCAAAGCATTTATTAACATTTTCATCTTCAGGCTTAAAATTTATAAAGTAGCTCATAGCAAGTTCTCTAATTTGTCTCAAAATAACAAGATCATTTTTGGGTAAGTTAAATTCTTGTCTTATTTGATTGGCCGAGCGGTCCAGATATTTGTATATATCAATCAAAGTTAAAATAACTATTAGTGGAAACTTTTTAAGATCAATTGATTGTTCAATTTTAAATTAGGATTCCTATGAAAGGGTTGAAAAACCATCATATACTGACACAGATCCAAAGATTGAAATAAATCTTGTATAGATATGTTAGTTTTAATGTGTTCAATAATCCCATAAATTTTCAAAGTATCTTTACCTAAAAAGGGTATTGCTTTAGGATTAATGTTTAACTTTAAAATATATTTATAATTCAAAATCACCCAAGTTGGTGTCCACTTAGTAGTAGTTGTATCATAGTTGGCAATTCTTAGAATTCTATTAGAGTTCACGATTAGGTAGTACAATTCGAAGTTAGGCAACTTCAGTCCTCCTTTATTTTTTGGGGTCATTAATTTATCATAAGATATCCTGTTTTTTTTGGTTCCCAAATGAATTTAGCCAATTCTTTATGAATTTTTTTTAAAAAATGTCTTCGAAAGTATTAATTGGGCTGACCTAAAAATATAAAGTAATCGTGGTAACACATTAATTTTGACAATTGAAACTTTTGCTAGTAGGGGCAATCGTAAATTTTTCCACCTCCCGAAATCAGAAATTATTTGGTCCCAAATTGTTTTAATGTTATTATTGCAGAAGTCTTTATTGTCTGTAGAAAACTCAATACCTAAATATTTAATTTTTTCTTTAAATGTTACCTGCCCAACCAAAGGCAATAACGAAAAAGGTTTAGATGCCTTTAAAGGAAAAATATAGTTTTTTTTGCAAGTTAATTTTGTAGTTAGAGACTTCTGAAAAGCCATTAACAGCCTTCAATAATTTGTCAGTGTCAGATATTGGAGATGCACAATAAATATTAAGATCATCCGCAAAAGCTGCCATTAAGATTTTAGTTCCATAAATTACTGGGACATTATGATAGACATTCTGTTTAATATATAAGAACAGAGGTTCAAGATAAAGATTAAATAGTAAAGGGGACAAAGGGCAGCCCTGGCGTGTTCCATTCTTAATCTGTATTCTTTTGAAGGGGCTTCTATTAATGCACAGTGTAGTATAGGGATTACTATATAATATTTTCAACATTTGAACAAATTCATGGGATATATTAAAATAAGGTAAAAGAGCAAACAAAAAATTTCTATCAACCCTGTCAAAGGCCTTCTGTGCATCAATTATAAGGGCATAGATATTAAGATTATTTTGTTTAGCATGTGTTATCATAGTATGTAATGTAAGAGTATTATCACTGGTTTGTCTACCTGCCATAAATCCAGCCTGTTCTTTGGATATTATATGAGTCATGATTTTTCTTCAGTCTACATGCTATAATGGAGGTTAGAATTTTCATGTCTACATTCATTAATGATATCTGTCTATAAATATCGGGGTTTTGAGGATTTATGTATAAAAATAGTCTTTGAGGCGTTAAGATGAGGATCATTAATAGTATTCCTAATTATGTAGTTAAATATAACTGAAAGTATCTTACCAAAAATATCCGCAAACCTTTTATAAAACTCCACTGTCATCCCATTAGGACCTGGTGATTTATGTGATTTCATATGTTGAATTGTATATACTATGTCTTCTTCAGATATCGGTTTAACTAAATCATTTTGAATATCCTCTCGTATTTCTGGAAACTTAATTGATTGTAAAAATTGTTCATAGATTCTATGCAAGGACATATCCCTTTGCCCATCATAAATTTTTGTATATATTTTCTCAAAAATATTAATATCCTCTGTTTTAGACTACATTTTATTATTAAATTGTATTTCCAAAATTTGTAGTGTTGTTTTTGATTGATTAATGATCCTAGCCAACGCTTTCGATGGTGTTTGAACGTGATTAGCATATCTCGCTAACATCTTATATTCTTGGAATGTTAATCTACTATTTTGTATTAAGAAGAGATCCTTCTGACATTTAAATAGTTCTTTCTCTGTTTGTTCATTAAAATTCCGAATCAGTTGTTGATCCAATAATTTAATTTTCGTTTCCAAGTTTTGAATATCTTTATTTAGTATTTTTTATAATAAGAGGCTTTTTGCAAAAGGATCCCTCTTATTTGTGTTTTAACTGTTGCCCATTCAATATCTGGGGCATATTGTTGTTTCTTTAGACTAACCAGTAAGTCTTTAAGGTACTTTGTAATTTCCTGTATTATTTCTTCCTTATTCAGCAGATTTGGATTAAGAGACCAATTATAGCCTCTTTGCCGCAAGGTATCTTTTATCTCCTTAGCAAAACTCAGCGAAATTTTCGAATGATCTGATAAATACCGTGCATGTATAACTATAGGTTCTAAACTAATCAATGTTCTTGAAATCGGGAAGAAATCTATTTTGGACCACATTTTATGACATGGGGAATAAAATGTAAAATTATTTGTACTATTAGCATTGTTTAAATAGTGAAAAGGGTCGTATAGTTGAAAGTCTTCTTTAATATCATCCAGTACCAATAATGCATGCTTATTAAATGCTTTGTGTTGACAAGATCTATCCAACTTCGGATTTTGATAAGCATTCCAATCACCTCCAACAATTACATAGTATCCATCAAATTGTGTTAAAATTGAATACAGTGATGTTATGAATATTTGTTGATCATTACAAGGTGCATATATGTTTAAAAGTAAAATAGGTTTATCAAATAATGTAGATGCCAGAATAACATAGCACCATCGTCCATCTTTATCTGTATTAGAATCTAAAATTTTGTCCTTATATTGGTCTTTAATAATTATAGCTACCCCGGCACTATTTGACTTACCCTTCCGATGCTATTACTTCTCTGATCCACTTCTTTTTTTTTTATATCAACCCATTGATCATTCATTAAATGCGTTTCTTGCAATAAAATAAACCACGCCTTAGCCTGCAACAATACATGTAACAATAGTTTCCTCTTCTTTAAATTCTGGAGCACTTTAACATTCCATGAATCTAATTCCCACATTACCAAGGTTGACTGTACAATAAAGGTTTTGGAGAGAAAAGATTAAAAAAAATACAGTATGTTCAAAACCATACATGATCTGGAAGCAATCCATATATCCCGTCCTAAACCAGTGCTTACCCACTCTAACCCCGGACCAGGACATTATAGGTCTTGTGTAATATAGAATAACAGAAGGTTTAAGAAAAGAAACGAACTGGAAAACATCACATTATAAAATTTCAAACATGTTCCATAGTTGAGACCTATATAATCTAACTTAACTACGACAAAGCCTAAACTAAACATTCCCTAACAAGCACTGCATTGAGCTACATCTCCCCAATCAAGTATATTTAAGCAAATCAAATTAAAATACAATATTACAGTACATATGAAAATAAAATAAATTGAAAAAAGGAAGTTTTAATATTTGGATTAGCTATCTATAGATAAACCACGTGCATAGAGACGCACACAAAAAAAAAAAAAAAACATATTAAAATACAACCCTATGTTAAAATAAATATATAGGTAAATACAGGTATCCCTGGTTAAAAACCCACACTATTATAGTTTTATACTAAAGCAAACTACTAACTAACTAATATAAAATGCATTATCACTTTAACACAGTACATTATGAACTATAACGAGAAGCATATTTATACAAACATTACTAAATCCCTGCACCCTCTCTAAATAATATAACCACAAAATTCTACATAAACATGTATATGATAAACAAATAAAATATTCCTATGTGCTTACTTTACCATACAACAGTGTTATTTTGAAGTTAAATGAATAAAAATATGTTAAAACAGTTTCCTTTGGTTTCCCAAGCCTGGAAACCTTGTGAAATACGACAGGGGACCGCTTTTATAGACGGACTCCCGGAAGTGTCACAGCGAAATCTGCACCCACGACAGCATTTTAGGCACTTCCTGTTCTCCTCTTCGTCGAAAACACTTCGTAGAAGCCATAAAACAATGGGAAATGAACGCAGGTAATCAAGATAAGCAAAAACAAACAGTTTTATTACTCTGGAAGAGGCCTAGAGCTTTTTAAACGCAAACAAAGGATTATCCAGTCCTGGGAACACAGTAAACAATGGATCCGACCTCAGCAGCATGCCAGTCTCAACGAAAGTTCAATTCAAGTCTCTGATACAGGTAAAGCCTTGAAAACTTTAAGAAACAGATTTTTTTGCCTCATTTTTAGTGGAAATAGCATGTTTAATCTCATCCATTGTAAATATAAGCATATGTGGGTATTTCATTTGAAACTTAATTTGTTTGTTAATAAGAAATTTACAGTATGGAGCCAACGACTGTCTAGCTTGTCTTACCTGTATGGGTAAATCCTGTGACATGGATATTTTATTATTTTTCCACATGATATAGCCTCCAGTTTGTTTCACAGTAGTAAGTATTCTGCTTACATCTTGATAGTGAAGTATTTTGACATATACAGGTCTAGGAAAGTTAGATGCTTGTGACTCTCTCAAAGCTCTGTGCGCTCTTTCAATAATAATTTGTTTCACCCCATCAGAGTCATTTAACAGCACTTCAAATATTTGTAATATAGATGGAATTAATTCATTATACTGAACAGATTCTGGAATCCCTCTGAGAATAATATTGTTTCTCCTGGATCTTGCTTCTAAGTCCATAAGCTTGTTTTGCATAGCCTGTATATCCACATCATGTAGATTAGTTTTCTTTTCAAGTAAAGTTAATTTATCCTCAGTTTCAGAAATTCGAGCTTCCGTCTTGTCCATTCTCTCCAGCAACTGAGTACATGAGTTCCCAAATGTTTGTATTTGACAAGTCAGTTCTTTCAGAGCTTCTTGTATGGGTAGCAGAGCATTTCTGATATCTTCCATGTTTAATGGTTGTTCAGATTTAGATTTGGTCCCTGATTTCTGTTGTTCCTGTATTTTAGTAATTTTTTTGTCTTTTAGAAATCACATCCTTTTCAGGTGACAGCAATTCCGAAAGTTTTGTTTTAGTAGTGGTTGTAGCCATGTTTTTTTTTTCCTCTTTTGACATCTTATTTGAACACAAAGACTTGCAGTATAGAAAGCACACTGTTCCTTTGTTTACTTCTCTCTGCAGAGCCAGCTAATCTGTTGTAATCCAGTGAAATATATTACTTTTTTCCAGTTTTTCTTCTTAGTAATAGATAGTTAAGTGTAGTTGAAGTTATTTTATCTAAGATTTGATGTTAAAAGCTTTATATTATCCACTCAGGGTTTAGATTTCCTCAGGTTAATTAGAGAGCTGCAGTTCAGCAGTGCTTACAGAACGGCAGCCATCTTTGAATCACCGTTATTTGATTATTTTCTGCTTTTCTCTTCATTAACAGAACACACTGTATATTTTGTCTAACATGATGTTAGGTACGGCAAGTTTGGATGAATATGTTTGCGGCAGTGCAGCTTTTGCGAAGTTTCGCCCTTAGTGAATGCCGATTACAGATAACTCTATAAATTGTACAGATTTATGCTTAATATCTTCGTTACTGCCTCCTAATTTTGGCTTAAAATTGTTATTTTCGGTCTGTCATTATTTTCTGAGGTCAACCAACATTAATTTGCCAGAGATTTTACAGAAAATTAATGTAGACCTCAGAAAATAACGAGAAACACTATACTTTCGGAATTCATACCCCTCAGAAACATCAAGCTAAAGTCATAAGCATGTTATTTTATCAGCTTTCGGTCTGTAAGAGTGTTATTTAAAATTGTGTCCTTATTTGTTGCTTTGCACCTATTCAGAATGTGCAGCATTAGTTCACGAAGAACGAGCAGGTTTAAAATCGGTTCAGCTTTTTGTTCCATAATTGTTGCTTGTGCATGTGGCAGGTTCAACTGTCTTATCAGATTGTAAATCTGATAGCCCAATAGTGGTATTATTTATCAGTTAGCACTGTCATATCAGATGCATCCATTTTGCTGCTGCTTTCTTCATCATTGCAAGTCTAAGTTTCAAAAAATGTAATATACAATCTGCTTGCACAGCACATAAAATTTTCAAGTCTCCACTCAAGCTTGGTTTATTTCCCATTTTATAATCTTGAACGTGTTAGTAATAGAGAATGCAGCATCAGCTACATATGGGTCTGCAACACACAATAAAAAGACACTTATTTATTTCTTATAATTTGTTGTTTATACTTTTTGATTCCTGTAATTTCTCCTAGCATAAATGAAATGACCACAAATCCAGGGTCAAGCTTGAAAGCAAGCATTTTTCTTTTATTGAATGTTATCCAAATAAACATAAACAACATGCAGAAGTCAAAGCTTTCACTTAACCTGCAGGCATTAATTAAACAAGATTTTTTGGGCTATCATGTTTATTTTTACCAAGTATGCTGTATGAAAGTACTAAACGTGTATAGTTCTGTTAGCACGAGAATTGCCTGGAGTTATCTTACAGTAACAGACATACCTCTCAAATGTACAGATTTTTGCCTCATATTTTTGGATTGTTCCCCAAAAATTGTTTTTTTTTTTTTTTGGACAAGTCACTGGGATTATCCAAGTATAAAAGTCACTAAATAATGACGTGTATCTGAGTTTCAGACTTCATGTCCTTCAGAAAAATGCATGCTAACCCAAACCTGTTACTCTAGCAACTTTCTAAGTCTATATCAGCAATATTTAAAATGTGTGCTTTTGGGCCTTTGTCCCCCTGTTTTACAGGGCTTTGTCCAGATTTCTTGGGGTAAGAGGCTGAGCAGTACGGTAACAGATTTCCACTGAGTTTTCATATTTTCCCCAAGGAGTGACCTTATTACACTTATTAAATACATTGCTGTAATTTTTTCTTATCCATCATACATGTGTTATCTAAGAGAAATAAGGTCCCATCATATATTCAGTTTCCTGATCTCAAGGAAGGACTCATCTTCCAGTCTAGTTCTATGAATGTACTAAGTATTTACGAGGATTATGGTACAGTAAATAATGAGTATGCAGGAGACCTCAGTTTCAGATGACAGCAGAATATGCACGGTCAGCATTCTTATAGTGCTACTGATGACGTAAAATATGGTCACAAAGGCAACAGGACGATTAATCCATAGGAAAAAAGTACAGTTGTGTACACTTACCATAAATGTAGATGTTCGAGTGTATTCACTGTTGCAGTCATCACATTTGGGTTATCTGCCTGCAGGTAGCCCTCAGCCAGCCTGAATACCAGAGTCTTTGGATTTCTGCGTCAGATGCAGTCACTTCTTCCATGACATCAGGTCGCCAGGGGGTATAAAACATGCAGCCGGACGCCATTACATCAGTTTTTCTTGCCCTAGATGTCAGGTGCCCCCACAACAGGAAGCAATTACATGGTACGGTACACTCCCAGGAAAAAGCAAATACACATGATATAATATATGCCAAACAAGAAGGAAAGGTAGAGCCAACAGACGTCAGGGGGCTGGATGGAGGGTAATCAGGACTGCAACAGTGAATACACTCGAACATCTACATTTATGGTAAGTGTAAACTGTAATATGTTCTTCGTGTTTCACTGTTGCAGTCATCACATTTGGGTTGATTCCCAAAGCTAAGGAAGGGTGGAGGTAGTTAAAGAGCATTAGGGCCAGCAATCAGGCCCTGTAAGACTGCTGTGGCAAATACAGCTCTGGATTTAGAAAAGATAGGCAGGTGGCAATGCTTGGTGAAAGTATGTGCAGAGCTCCAGGTAGCAGCTTCCAAGATGTCCCTGGTAGGGACTCCTCTGAGAAATGCCGTAGAGGTAGATGCAGCCCTGGGAGAATGTGATCTTATCCCCAGATGTGTAGGTTTTCCAAGGTGCTTGTAGCAGAAATGAATGCAATGGGCTATCCACTTGGAAATGGTTTACTTTGAAATGGCCTTCCCCTCTGCCCCTGCAGCAAAGCTAACTAGCAGCTAGATTTTCTGAGAGGCTTAGTCCTGTCCAAATGGAATCTAAGCCGTCTGTGCACGTCCAGAGAATGCAGTATCCTTTCCCCTTTATTTTGAGGATTAGGGAAAAAGGTAGGCAAATGAATGGACTGGTTTAGGGCCACGCTAGACACCACCTTGGGCATAAAGGATGGATTAGTCCTGAGGGAAACCCTGTCCGCATGGAAGATAATGAAGGGTTCCACTGCCATGAGGGCCTGTAATTCAGACGCTCTTCTTGCTGACGTGATGGCTAGACGTAAGGCTGTTTTCCAAGAAAGGAATTTCAACTCTGATGGAGCAGCTGGTTCAAAGGGGGGAAGAAAGAGTTTTTCCAATACAAAGTTAAGGTCCCAGGCTGGAGTGGGAGCTCTCCTGGGGGGGGGGGGGTCTTACATTTTTGGCCCCTGTAAGGAATTGTTTTAGCAGGGGATGAGAGAAGAGGGGTGGCTCAGTATTATAATGCCCTGAAATGGCGGAGGCATGAATCTTAATTGACGAAAAAGATAGGCCCTTGTGGAGCATTTCTGTTAAATAATCTAGACTATGAGGTAAGCTGGGCACCGTTGTGCCCATCCCCTGAGCTTGGCTCCAGAAACAGTACCCTTTCCACTTAAGAATGACATCCAGCACCTGCTTACTGAGGGTTGCTAGAGGTCAGCTTAGGGAATTAGCCAGGCTGCAAGGTTCAGGGTTTGAAGCGGAGGGTGCAGAATCTGGCCCGCCTGCTGGGACAGCAGGGAAGGGGTCTGAGGCAGGTGCCATGGTTGTAGCACTGTCAGACTGCTCAAAAGGGGGTACCAGAGCTGGCGTGGCCAGTCTGGTGCAATCAGTATTGTCCTTGGCTTCTCCGGTTTGATCTTTAGTAGAACCTTTGAGAGGAGAGGCAGAGGGGGAAAGGCATAAATCAAGAGGCTTTCCCAGGTAAAGGACAGGGCCATCCACTTTCCAAGCTTGACTGTGGGGAGTTCTGGTGCAGAATTTGTTCAACTGGTAGTTCTGAGGGGAGGCAAATAGGTCTACCTCTGGAGTCCCCCATTTGTTCCTCAAGAGCTTGAATATTTTCGGTTCCAGTTTCCATTCGTGTGGGTCCATGAGATTTCTGATTAAGTCGTCTGCCAGTGAATTTAGTTTGCCTGGCAGGAATTGAGCTTGTGGCTGCACTTGGTAGCTCAAGGCTGTGTTCCACAGAGCCATGGCTAGTCTGCAGAGAGGGTAGGAGTGGGTTCCCCCCTGCTTGTTTATGTACCACATAACTGTGTCTTTTTCTGTTTTTACCAATAGCTGTCCTGGAAGAATAATGTCTTTGAAAGCTGTCAGAGCATTCTGTACAGATAACATTTCTTTTTGATTAATATGCAGGTGCATCTATTTTGGGTTCCATTTGCCCTGAATGCACTGCCCATGCGTCTGTTGTTAGGGTTTGGGCAGCAGGGGGTAGAGTGAAAGGGAGTCCCTTGTTGTGGTAGCAGGCCTCTGCCCACCAAATGAACTCTGTCCTTAGGCAAGGAATGATAGGAATCATTGTTTCCAGGTCCTGAGAAAGTTGACAACATAGACATTTTAGATACCACTGAAGTTTCCTCATATGCAGTCTTGCATATGGAATTAGCAGAATGCAAGAGGCTACGAACCCCAGAGCTAGCAGTATTTTCCTTGCAGATAGCTGGGTTTTTGTGGCCAATAGTTTGAAGTAGGTTGTCAACTAATCTTGTTTCTCCGGAGTGAGGAATGCCATCTTGGAAGTTGTGTTCAAGCTTGCTCCCAGGAATACAATCTGTTGGCAGGGTACTAGGTGTGATTTCTTTTCGTTGATGGTGTACCCTAGAGAGGTTAGAAGTTTCTTTACAAATGCCAGGTGTTGTAATAGCAAGTCCTGACTTTCTGCATGAATCAGGCAATCGTCCAAGTATGGGTAAATCTGAATATTTCTCTGCCCTCAAAATGCAATGGCTGGAGCTAGACACTTTGTGAACACCCTGGGCGCAGTAGATAAGCCAAAGGGAAGTGCAGAGAACTAATAGTGCATGGAGCCTGCCCTGAAACGTAGGTATTGTCTGCAGGATTCCCTTATTGGAATGTGCAGGTAAGCTTCCCTTAAGTCTAGGGTTGCCAGGCATCCTTGGCTAGCATAGGAAGAAGCTGCTGAAGAGTTAGCATTTTGAATTTTGGAACCACCAGAAAGGTGTTGAGAATAGACAGGTCTAGGATAGGACGCCAGAAGTTTTCTTTTGTGGGTACCAGGAACAGTCTTGAATAAAAACCTTATCCCCTTTGTTCTTCTGACACACGTTGAATAGCCCTAATACTGAGGAGAGAGAGTACTTGTTTTTGGGCCTCCGGCCACTGATTTGGAGGGAGTTCTGGCCAACCACTTGAGGTTGGCAGTGTGTGGAAGTGGAATCTGTATCCTAGGGCAACTATGTTCAAAATCCATTTGTCCTG
This sequence comes from Protopterus annectens, assembly GCF_019279795.1. NCBI lineage: Eukaryota > Metazoa > Chordata > Ceratodontiformes > Protopteridae > Protopterus > Protopterus annectens. Next base: position 420,746,042 of record NC_056732.1, read on the forward strand.
GGTAATGAGTTCCCAGTTTCTTGCATGCAGGGCGAGCTTTCCTCCTAAGGGAGCAAGTAGTTGAGCAGGGCTTGGAAGGGTTAAGGTTAAGTCAGTGTGCCATTCTTCTGTAGGGGGGTGGCTTACCCCTGCTTTGGAAGTGGTAGCCCCCCCACTACTTAGATTTGTGTGAAGCCTGAGACTGAAGTGTTGGTGGTCTGCTGTTCCTGGGTTTGGACAGAGAAGGCTTGGAAGGGACTGGAAAAGACCAGTTCTTTGAAGGCCAATACCTACTGAATCTGGGAGGCTGTACTTGTAAGAAATCTGTAACAGTTTGCATAGATTTAGCTTTTTCCTCCATCATTTTGAGAACTTCTGCTTTGTTGCCAAAAAGGGGGTTTTGGTTTAAGGGTGCATTCAGTAATTTAGCTTTAACATGATATGGCAAGTTTTGTTCCTTAAGCCAAGCATGCCTTCTAAATACAGACCCAGTGACAGCAGCCCTGCAAGATGCTTCTAAAGCATCAAAACCACATTGCAAAGTATGTTTGCCAACTTGTTCTGCAGAATGCATTAAACCTTGCAACTCTGTGTTCAGCACAGTCAGGAATCAACATCATTTTCTGTTTAAGTAGTCCCGTAATATGCTGCTGATAATTTAACTTATGAAACTGGCAATTTAAAGCTCTAATGGTCAAAGTAGAAGTGTATACCTTCTTACCCCATCTGTCTAAGGCTCTAGAGTCTCTATCAGAAGGGATAGGATTTTTTGCAGAAGTAGCCTTAATGCCTTTTGATACTTGGGAAAAGGTCTCTGGACCGCTCCGCAGTAGGATTCTTGAAGAGGAACTTGTGAGAGTCAGGTACTCTGTAGTACCTGTCAGGTTTCCTGGGAGCTGGAGGCAAAGTGTCTGGGGGTAAAGCTAGATTCCAAGAAAACATCATCTACAATAGCCAGAACAGGAGGGATAGCTAGAGGCCTGTGTTGAGGCAGGAGTAAAAATTTCCTAAGTCTCTTTCTGGACTCAGAATAGTCCTGGCTTTCCCCCTAAGGGTATACAAGGTTTCACCAAAAGAAAAATCTTCTGGAGGGGAAGCAGAGGGAATGGAATCCTCTGCATCAGAATCCTCATAAGTAGAAATGGGCAAATCCTGGTAATCGAAAAGAGCAGAGATGTAGTACAGTTGTGTACACTTACCATAAATGTAGATGTTCGAGTGTATTCACTGTTGCAGTCATTACATTTGGGGTAATCTGCTGGCAGGTTGCTCTGTCGGCCTGATGAACAAAGTCTTGGGTCCTGCATCAGTTGCTGTCCCTTCTTCCATGACGTCAGGTCGTCAGGGGTATAAAGCATGCAGCAGACACCATTACATCAGTTTTTCTTGCCCCAGATGTCAGGTGCCCCCCAAATGGGGAGCCAAATATTTAAGTAATTAAAAGCACAAAAATATACCTCCAAACAAAAGCAAATACTCCAAAAAGGCGTTTAAGCATAGTAAAGGAAAGTATAAGTATAGTAAGAGAAAAAAACAGGGGGTTGGAGGGAGGGTAACCAGGACTGCAACACTGAATATCGAACATCTACATTTATGGTAAGTGTACACAACTGTACTATGTTATTTGTGTTTTACTGTTGCAGTCATTACCATTTGAGTAGATTCCCAAAGCTATGGTTGGGAGGATGGATTTATACAGCTTTAGGACCAGCTATAAGGCCCTGCAAGACAGCAGTGGCAAAGCCAGCTCTGGATTTAGAGAAGAAAGGTAAATGTTAATGTTTGGTGAACGTATGAACTGAGCTCCAGGAAGCAGCTTCTAGAATGCATCTGGTAGGAACACCTCTGAGAAAGGCTGTAGAAGTAGATGCAGCCCTGGTGGAATGAGATCTGATCCCCTGGGGGATAGTCTTACCATGGTACATACAGCAGAAACAAATACAATGGCTTATCCATTTGTAAATAGTCTGTTTTGAAATAGCCTTTCCCTCTGCCCCTGCAGCAAATGCCACCAGTAATTGTTCAGATTTTCTTAGAGATTTTGTCCGGTTTAAGTAAAATCTAAGTTGTCTGTGTACATCCAATGAATGCAGAATCCGCTCCCCCTTGTTCTGTGGATTGGGAAAAAAAAGTTGGCAAATGAATGGTCTGATTAAGAGCCACATTGGTTATCACCTTAGGCATGAAGAATGGATGTCCTGAGAGACACCCTGTCCACATAAAAAATAATGAAAGGCTCCACTGCCATAAGAGCCTGTAATTTGGAAATCCTTCTAGCTGAAGTGACTGCTAACAGCAAAGCTGTTTTCCAGGAGAGAAATTTTAAGTCTGCAGTAGCAGCTGGCTCTAAAGGAGGGAGAGTAAGTTTTTCCAATACAAAGTTGAGGTCCCAGGCAGGGGTTGGAGCTCTCCTGGGTGGTCTTAAGTTTTTGGCCCCTCTGAGATGCTGCTTTAAGAGAGGATGAGAGAAGAGGGGAGGTTCTGTGTTGTAATGAGCTGAAATGGCTGAGACATGGATTTTTATGGAAGAAAAGGACACGTCCTTGTGAAGCATCTCAGTTAAGTATTGTAAAATCTGAGGGATATTGGGCACTGCTGTGCTTATCCCTTGTGATTGATTCCAGGCACAGAATCCTTTCCATTTGTCAGCATAAGATTTTCTAGTACTAGGCCTTCTTGCCTCCAAAATGACATCCATCACAGGTTTGCTGAGGGATGCTAAGAATGAAATTAGGTGATTAACCATGATGCAAGATTCAAAGTTTGGAACGGAGTGAATTTGGTTGTTCTGCTGAGACAGTAACTAAGGTGCCACGATGGAAGATGTGACACATTGCGCAGGAGTGGGTACCAGTGTTGGCGAGGCCAGTCTGGAGAAATCAAAATAATTTTTGGTTTGTCCTGTTTAACTTTTAGTAAAACTCTGGAGAGCAGAGGCAGAGGGGGAAAAGCATAGACTGATAGGTTTTTCCAGCTGAATGATAGGAGCATCCACTTTCCAGACTTTTTTGTGATGAATTCTTGTGCAGAATTTGTCCAACTGATAGTTCTGGGGTGAGGCAAAAAGATCCATGTCTGGACTCCCCCATTTGCGTGTCAACATGTTGAAAATCCGTGGTTCCAGTTTCCATTCGTGTGGGTCCATGAGATTTCTGCTTAGTTCGTCTACCAGAGTATTCAGCTTCCCTGGCAGGAATTGAGCTTATAATTGTATTTGATAGATCAAGGCCGTGTTCCACAATGCCATGGCTAGTCTGCAAATGGGGTAGGAGTGTGTACCCCCCTTGCTTATGTACCACATAACTGTGGTGTTGTCCGTCTTTATCATTAATTGTCCTGGATGAAGGTAGCCCTTGAAGGCTGTCAGAGCATTCTGTACAGCTAGCATCTCTTTTTGATTGATAGGAAGGTGCATTTGATTTGGGCTCCATTTGCCCTGAATGCACTTCCCTGCCAGATGAACCCCTCAAGCATAGTCTAATGCATCTATAGTTACGGTTTGGGTGGCAGGGGGTGGAGTGAATGGCAGTCCCTTGTTTTGGTGGCAGGCCTGGCAACTGCCCACCATAGGAACTCTAGTTGCAGGCAAGGTATGATAGGAATCACTGTTTCCAGGCTGTAACAATGTTGACTACATAAACTTTTTAAGTACCACTGAAGTTTCCTCATATGCAGTCTTGCATATGGAATTAGAAGAATGCAGGAGGCCATGAACCCCAAGGCTTTCAGAATTTGCCTTGCAGATAGCAGGGTTTTTGTGGCCACCTGTTTGAAGTAAGTTACAAAATGAATTTGCTTTTCTGGTGTAAGGTAAGACATCTGGGCAGTTGTATTCAAGCTTGCACCCAGGAATGTATTTTTTTGCGAAGTTACCAGTTGTGATTTCTTTTCGTTTATGGTGTACCCTAGACAAGTTAGAACCCCTTTTTACAAATGCCAGATGTTTTAGAAGAATGTCCCTGTTTTCTGCCTGAATTAGACAATCGTCCAGGTATGGATATATTTGAATTTTTCTTTGCCTGCGAAATGCAATTACTGGAGCCCGGCACTTTGTGAAGACCCTGGGGGCAGTAGATAAGCCAAAAGGCAGTGCAGAGAACTGGTAATGCAAGTAGCCTGCTTTGAAGCGGAGGTATCTTCTGCAAGATTCCCTGACTGGGATATGCCTCTTAAGTCTAGATTTACCAACCAGGCATCTTTGCCTAGCATAGGTAGTAACTGTTGAGTCAGCATCTTGAATTTTGGAATGTCCAGAAATGTATTTAGAATGGATAAGTCCAGAATTGGACGCCATGATTTGTCTTTTCTGGGTACCAGGAAAAGTCTTGAATAGAAACCTTGACCCTTTTCCTTTTCTGGTACTGGTTGATTAGCCCCCATGTTCATGAGGGACAGTACTTGTTTCTGGGCCTCTGCCCACTGATTTGGAGGCAGATCTGGCCATCCGTTTGGGATTGGCAACGTGTGGAAATAAAACCTGTATCCCATTTGTCCTGGGTAATCAGTTGCCAGTTTCTTGCATGAAGTGCCAGGTTTTCCCCCCAAAGGGGCAGCCAAAAGATAAGTGCTTGGTGATTCCAGTGGAAAGTCATTGAGACTGTTTACTATAGGGAGATGCCTTGTTGCTTCCAGATTTGGTGGTGGAGGCACCCCATTGCTTTTAAGTCTAGAGTTACCAACCAGGCATCTTTGCTTAGCATAATAAGTAGCTGTTGAAGAGCCAGCATCTTGAATTTTGGAACGTCCAGAAATGGACGCCATGATTTGTCTTTTCTGGGTACCAGGAAAAGTCTTGAATAGAAACCTTGTCCCTTTTCCTCTTCTAGAACTGGTTGAATAGCCCCCATGTTCATGAGGGACAGTACTTGTTTCTGGGCCTCTGCCCACTGATTTGGGGGCAGGTCTGGCCATCCGTTTGGGAATGGCAACGTATGGAAATGAAATCTGTATCCCTGGGATACTATATTTAAAACCCATTTGTCCTGGGTCATAAGTTGCCAGTTTCTTGCATGAAGTGCCAGTTTTCCCCCCAAAGGGCGGCTAAAAGGTAAGTGCTTGGTAAGTGTAAATGGAAGTCATCGAGACTGCTTACCATAGGGAGGTGCCTTGTTGCTTCCAGATTTGGAGGAGGCGGCACCCCATTGTTTTGTTCTAAAAGCCCCTTGTGACTGAAACCTGGAGCCTTTGGAATGTCCGGGTTTGACTTGAGTGGCTCTCGAAGGAACTGGAAAGTACCAGTTCTTAGTAGGCCAGTGCCTACTAAATCTTGGAGGTTGCACTTGTAAGAAATCTTTCACAGTTTGCATAGATTTAGCTTTATCTTCCATCTTTTTTAAAACTTCTTCAGCCTTATTACCAAAGAAACTGTTCTTGTTGTAAAGGAGCATCCAACAATTTTGCTTTAACATGATCAGGCAGAGTTTGCTCTTTAAGCAAAGCATGCCTTCTTAGTACAGACCCAGTTACAGCAACCCTGCAAGAGGCCTCCAAAGAATCAAAACCACATTGCAAAGTATGTTTTCCAACTTATTAGGCTGAATGCAATAAATCCTGTAAATCTTTATTTTCCACACAGTCAGAAATTAACATCATTTTCTGTTTAAGCAGTCCCATGCTATGCTGTTGATACTTAAGCATATGAAATTGACAGTTTAAAGCCCTGATTGCCAAGGTTGGAGAAGTGAAAACCTTCTTACCCCATCTATCCAGCGCCCTGGAATCTCTATCAGAAAAGGTAGGATTTTTAGCCTTGGGACCCTGAGAAAATGGTTTCAGGATCTGCAATAGGATTTTTGAAAAGGAATTTGTGGGAGTCAGGAACCCTGTAGTTTCTGTCTGGCTTACAAGGAGCCAGAGGCAGAGAATCAGGAGCCATACTAGATTCTGAAAATCATCATCAACAATGTCTAGAACAGGAGGTATAGCCAAAGGCCTATGGCTGAGGAAGAAGAAGAAAATCCCTAAGTCTCTTTTTAGATTCAGAGAAATCCTGACTTTCCCTGTGGAAATGTTCCATTAAAGTATGTAAAGTTTCCCCAAAAGAAAAATCCTTAGGGGAGAAGCAGAAGGAATGGAATCTTCTGCATCAGAGTCCTCATAAGTAGGTACAGACAAATCCTGTTCATTAGAAGTCAGAAGACATAGAATCCTGTTCAGAAGATTAATAATGAATGTCTTGCCTAGGCCTCTTAGAAGGGGGAGGGCTACCCCTAGGCCTCTTAGAGGGGGGGGGGGGCTACCCCTGATAAGAGTAATTAAATCTTCAGCCAATTTGATCATTTGTTTTTTAGGCATAGGGGCCTGCACATGTGGCCCAGACGTTGGTTTTTTAGACATAGATTTAGATTTTGGCCTTAGTTTAGAAGATGGCGTCGGTCTAATATACAAATCTGTAGGCCTGAAAACACCCACAGAAGCTGGTGCCTGCACAGTGGCTCCGGACCCATTTAAGGCAGAGACATCCGCGGGTTCCATAATTAAAGCAACTCGCGGCATACCAAACTCCGGATGGGTCTCAGTAGAGGCCTGCAAATCAGAAGTAGCAGGTATCAGGGGCTGCAAAAGCGCCTCACTGAGTACCGGCGAACTGGCCACTGGCTTAGGAGAAGCACCGTCGTCAGTTTTGGACCTCGACGGCCTGTGTCTTTTTCTTTGCGTTTCGACGACATTTCTAGATAATTAAAGCGTGAGCCAAAATATTTAGAAGCAAAAATATACCAACATTTAATAGTGCGTTGATTAAATTTAGCACAAAACCAACAGCAAGGCACATTGTGGTCAGGGCCTAGGCAAGCAATACAGTACAAATGAAAATCGTTATGAGGTATTTGTTTCCCGCAAGTAATGCAATTATTAACTTTTACTGACATCGGAAAGGAGCAAGAAAAAGGTTCGCCAACGGGGTACTTAGCTTTTTAGTTGAAGACTTCGGTTCTGAAACACGAAAACGAAAATTTCAGGAGTCGGACGACCGGCACTTGCGAAATGCTTCTGCTTCGGGCACCACGCGGCAAGAAAGACTGATGTAATGGCGTCGGCTGCATGTTTTATACCCCTGACGACCTGACGTCATGGAAGAAGGGACAGCAACCGATGCAGGACTCAAGACTTTGTTAATCAGGCCGACTGAGGGCAACCTGCCAGCAGATTACCCCAAATGTAATGACTGCAACAGTGAAACACGAAGAACATCAGATTCCTGATCAGAAGAATCGGAAAGAAAATCAGTTCTAGGTCTCTTAGAGGGGGAAGGCTGGCTTCTCCTAATTAAGGTGATAAGGTCTTCAGCCATTCTAAGCATTTGTTTCTGAGGCATATGGGCCTGAGTATGCGGTTTGGTCGTCTGTTTTCTAGGCGTAGTGAGAGCTTTAGGCCGGAGGAATTCTGTATTTCTAGCTCGAAACGAAGTGGTCATTTTAATATGAAAGTCTGTAGGCCTGAATACACCCTCAGAAGCCGGTGCCTGCACAGCGGCTCTGGACCCATCCAACGTAGCGACATCCGCAGGTTCCATAGTCTAAGAAGCATCTTGCGCCATACCGGATTCCGAATGGGTCTCAGTAGAGGCCTGCGAATCTGTAGTAGCGGGTTATCAGGGGCTGCGAAAGCACCTCACTGAGTACCAGTGGACTGGAGACTAGCTTAACGGAAGCGTTGTCAGCAGTTTTGGACCTATGCGGTCTGTCTCTGTCTTTATCCTTACATTTTTTTTGGAAGATCGGTAGTCGGATGGCTTAACAAAGCCATTTCGGAGTACGAAGATCGAGAACAAACGTATTTACCTACAAAAATAGCCAGACGATAAATAGTTTGGGAGTTGAACAAGGCACAAAACCGACAGCGAGGGACGTCGTGGTCTGGGCCTAAACAGGTGACGTAGTAAGAATGAAAATCTCTATGAGGTATTTGCTTCCGACAGCGAGTGACGTCGTGGTCTGTGCCTAAACAGGTGACGTAGTAAGAATGAAAATCTCTATGAGGTATTTGCTTCCCACAGGCAAGACAATTGTTAATATTTTCCTGACATCAGTTAGAGCAAGAAAAAAGGGGTACTTATCTTTCTGAAGATTTTGGGTCTGAAACTCGAAAACAAAAATTTCAGGAGACGGCCGACAGTCACTTGCGAACTGCTTCTGCTTCGGGCACTGCATGGCAAGAAAGACTGATGTAATGGTGTCAGCTGCACGTTTTATACCCCTGACGACCTGACGTCATGGAAGAAGCGACAGCATCTAACACAGAAATCTGAAGACTCTGGTATTCAGGCCAGCTGAGGGCTACCTGCAGGCAGATAACCCAAATGTGATGACTGCAACAGTGAAACATGAAGAACATCTTAATTTTCTTAACAAGTACTAGCATATCCCCACAAACCTCTTACTTTGGGTTCCTGTTTGACAAGTAAGAAACGGACACCTCCCAAGCTTTCAATTAAGGAGACAATTTACACTGTGCATTTTTTGAAGTGACTGAGATCTAGCACAAAGATGGCAACTCTGGCCTTGTGTCTCAGCTCAGAGTAGCTTGACTGTCTTAAACAAGCATTGTCAAAAGTACATTCAGCAAGGGTACCCTGTTATATCTATCATGACAGAAGTCCTGGTATTGGAATATGCAGCTTAGACAATTTATTGACCTATTATACAATGTCTCTCCCACACCTCCCAAAATTGTATACACCTACTCTGAGATCACCATACCTTGGATAAAACGGAATATTACGAGAAATGGCCATCTCGGACTTAATATATGTATGTCCATTCACTCTCCATGTTTTGTGGGTCACACTAGCAAGGCCCGACATCATATGGATATCACTCTACATTCTACGTTTTCCAAATGATTTTAAACGCCTGTGCAGGAAATGTATAAGCTCATGCTGCTAGGTAGCAGCAGGAAGTCATCTTTTCAATTTGGAATATTTACTCAAAAGTGGGAGAGATTTAACTTAAATGGGGATGATTAGGGGTCCAGGTTAATAGTAATGCATACTTGTTAGTAATGCATACTTGTTTGAGAGTGAGTGGTTGTGTGCTTGAATTTGTAAGTGGGTATGAGTGTCTGGCCATGATTGCTTATATAGAATGTGTGTGTGTGTGTGTGTGTGTGTGTGTGTGTGTGTGTGTGTGTGTGTGTGTGTGTGTGTGTGTTTAGCATGGATTGTGTAAAAGAGAATGATGTGACATGGCAGGGATGAGACAGTACAGTTGTGTACACTTAGCATAAATGTAGATGTAGATGTTCAAGTGTATTCACTGTTGCAGTCATCACATTTGGGTTATCTGCTTGCAGTAACCCTCAGTCGGCCTGATTATCAAAATCAGGGGTCCTGCGTCAGTTGCTGTCTCATCTTCCATGACGTCAGGTAGTCAGAGGTATAAAGCATGCAGCCAACACCATTACATCAGTTTTTCTTGCTCCAGATGTCAGGTGCCCCCCTAATGGGAAGCGATTAAATATGTATATAAATGTACAAGGTTATACCTCCAACAAAAAAGCAAATACACCAAAAAGCTTTTAGGCACAGCAAAGGAGCATAGAGGTATAGTCAAAAGAAGTTAGGGGGCTGGAGGGAGGGTAACCAGGACTGCAACAGTGAATATACTCGAACATCTACACTCATGGTAAGTGCACACAACTGTACTATGTTATTTGTGTTTCACTGTTGCAGTCATCACATTTGGGTAGAATCCCACAGCTAAGGATGAGAGGAGGAATTTAAACAGCATTAGGATCAGTATAAGACCCTGCAAAACTGCAGTGGCAAAGCCAGTTCTGGATTTAAAGTAAATTGGGAAATGGTTAGCAGCTTCTAGAATGGCTGCAGAGGTAGATGTAGCCCTGGTTGAATGGGGTCTAATCCCCTGTGGGATAGGTTTTCCATGGTGCTTATAGCACCTGCCCTGGTTTTGTTTTGGTGTTAATCTTGGTGGCTTTAAAACTGCCCGCCCCTCTTGTAAATTTGTGTTTGGATACTACTCCTGGGCTCATCTCATTTGCTCACTCAACTGAGTGCAGTGAGATCATATTCTGATTTCAGGCACTCCTACTATGTACAAAGAGAGCATCTGGAAAAGAAAAAAAAAATTAAGCTCGTTTCCTGCCTTTCCTGTAAGTGGTCTAGACTGTTTGTAGGCTTCTGAGCCCCCAAGCCTTTCTGTTTTGGAGGGAAGCTTTCTAGCTTAATTTTGTTTCTTAGAACTAGCCAGTTTTCTACTTTCGGCACTCAAATCTATTTCTTTGAACTCAGCACTTGTTCAGAACTCGTTGTAAGCACTAAATAAGCTGCAAATTACTACAGCACTCAACTTTCCTCACTTGTCTAGAGGAAAGCAGTTTTTAGTACTTAATAAATAAGCACCTATCCAGGCATGTCTAAGGGTCAGCTCCCGGTGATTTCTCCTGTCTACCTGATGAATCTGGGCATCTTGGGGCAATGCAGCAATTGTCTCATGTGCACAGACAACCCTCTCCTCCTACCATCCAACACTACAACCTGTGAGAGATGCACTTATATAGTCAAACTGAAAGCAAAGCTCTCTTGACCCAAGACTGGACTAGACAGTCAAGAGGAGAAGGTAAACACTTGCACCACACCACACTCATCACATAGTCCCTCAAAACCTACACCACCAAAACACACACATAGAAACACAAAACACACACCTACATTGGTGGAGGCTCTCAGTAAAAAGCTGCCCAAGCATCAGGGACCTCCAAAGCAGAAACACAAGCAAACTCCACCCCCCAACACAACCCAAATGACACATAGCCCACAAACTCAGTGTGCCACTCAACCACAGCCCATACGGCATAACAATGTACCCAACACTCTAGTCATAGGTGACTCTATAGTCAGGCACACTGATGTTCCACTCACCAGGCTAAACAAGGAGAAAGTTACTGTCAGCTGCCTGTCAGGTGCCAGGATCCGCCACATAACGCACGCACTCAGGTCACTCCACAAGTAGAAATATGACACTGTCATTGTCCATGTTGGTGTGAATGACCTGAGATGTACCTCCCTGGGCTACATGAAAAGAGACAGAGGAGCTCTCCAATAATCTTGTAGCCCAGGCAGGTATGACCCTAGCCCTGAGTAGCACCTTGCCATCACCCAGAATGATACCACAGTACAAGGACAAGATGATTGATTTCAACAACTGACTAAGCTTCTGGTGTCATTCTAAGGGGATCCAGTATCTGTCTGCCTGGGATGACATGATCGACAGACCACAATGCTTTGCCAGAGATGGCCTTCACCTGTCACTGGCTAAGGCTCTTGCCACCCCTATAGTGCCTTTTTTAGGCAAGGTTCAAATGACAAATTCACCACCGTAACAGGTACAAGCAAGCAAAATCTGAGGATAATGCTACTTAATGCTAGAAGTCTAAACCTCAAAATGCACTCACTCAAGGTACTCCTTAAAATGGAGAACATCGACATCTGTGCAGTGTCAAAAACCTGGTTCAAGGCTCCAGAGAGCACCACACTGCATTACCAGGCTATAATTCATACCACACCTTTCGGCCTAACCTGGACCGAAAGACTAAAGGCGGAGATGTGTCCATATTTATTAAGGATACCCACACCTCCAGGCTAGCTGCTCAGCATAATGCATCCGAGATGATCCAAGTGCAACTAACTCTGGGCAAGACCGCAATCCAAACTGTAGCTTGCTACAGATCCCCCACCATGCCCCAGGATTCCCACTCCTCATTTCTAGATACACTAGAAAATATTAGGGTACAACCCAACACCCTAATAATGGGCAAATTCAACTACCCCACCATTAACTGGGAAAATGACTCATGTACAAACTCTTTTGCTCAAATTATTTTGGAATTCATAAATTCCAATGGCTTGGATCAACTTATCCACACCCCCACCAGGGGCAGCAATATCCTAGACCTGGTCATTATCAACATGGGTGACTGGTGTTCCACACCAAAGGTCAGTTCCTCATTGGTCAGATCCAAGCACAAGCTAATCACCCTAGACATCCACATCCTGTCCCCACCCCCATTAGGGAAACTACCGTAAAAAATTTCTCCAAAACCAACTTCACGCTTCTTAAGACAGAAGTGGCAAACTTTACGACACCCATGCAGACGGACAATAGAGGTACGACTGCCGAATCCTACACAATTGCCCTTTATAAGAACTTACACGAGTGCATGGATCATGCTATCCCTAACAGAACTAAGATGTTATCCTCCAAAAAAATGAAACCTATCTGGTGGTCCTCTGCTATAAACAAACTCTACCATAGAAGAAAGAAACTGTTGCAAAAAAGATTAAAATCCCATGACTGGAAGAACTCCCTGGTCAGCCTCAGTAAGGAGCTGAGATCCCTCATAAAATCCTCCAAAGCTAGTTACGAAAACAAAATTGCCACGGATTCTAAAGACAACCACAAAGTACTCTATAGTTAAGTCAAAAATCTCAATGGCAACACTCAGATCTGAAATATACAGAACCAACTGATATTGCCAACATCCTGGCTGACAGGTTCAGTGCTAACTTTACCCCCCTCTCACCCCCTAAAGAGCCCATCTCTATACCAGAAGAATGCAAAGTTCCTGTAATCAAGGCTGCACAGGTAAAAACCACACTCTCCAAAGCCAAGAACACAGCATCCATGGGACCTGACAACATCCCAGGCTGCATTCTACACGAACTACAGAGCGAACTGGCAACCCACCTAAGTACCATGTTCAATCATAGCCTCACCTCAGGCTTTGGGCCCACTGAATGGCGCACAGAGACGGTTATCCCACTCCACAAAGGGGGAGCCGCCACGGACCCTGGGAACTACCACCCCATTAGCCTGACAAGCCTGGTCTGCAAGGCCATGGAACGTATCATCATGGAACTTATAAACAAAGACATTGGTAATCTCCAAACTCTGGACCCCACCCAGTTGGGGTTTGTAAAAGGCAGATCATGTCTCCTAAACCTGACAGACTTCTTTGAAGTAGTCACCAAAGCTGTAGACGAAAGGTGGTTCACACAGCCTATCTAGATCTTGCCAAGGCTTTCAACACCATCCCCCACTCTGGAATTATAGATAAACACACTAAACTAGGTATAAATCCCTATGTCACAAGATGGGCTGCCAACTGGCTCACTGACAGAACCCACACTGTGAAAGTAGCAGACTCCAAATCAGACTTCAGGCCAGTGACAAGTAGAGCACCACAGGGTTCAGTCCTGGGTCCTCTCCTGTTTGGTATCTACTTCTCTGAAGTACAGGCTAACACAGACGGTCTTTGGCTAACGAAGTTCGCAGATGACTCCAAACTAGGAGCCGTAATCGAAACTCCTAACGATCTGGACATCCTACAAAAGGCCCTCACTGAGACAGATTCCTGGTGTCAAAGCCATGGCCTCAAACTCAATGCCAAAAAGTGGACGGTCATCCCCTTTGGTAAAAACTCTGTACCCATGAACTACCACATAGGCGTTAGTAAACTTAAAACTGAAAGTGTGATAAGAGACCTTGGGACACAGCTGGACAGTAGTCTCTCCTTTGATAATCACATCGCCACAGTAGTCAGAAAATCCTTCTACGTGGCACATCTCATCACAAAAGGTTTCTCATCCAGGAAAAAAAAGAGGTCATTGTTCCCCTCTACTCGTCACTCATTAGACCCATTAGAGAGTACAACGCCCTTTTTGGTATGTACCTCACAAGACATATACAACTGGAAAGACCGCAGAAATACCTCAAAAAGAGGATTACGGGCCTCAAACAGATGCCCTATGCAGACAGTCTCAAAAATTACCAGCTTTACTCCATCGCATATCGCCTACTCAGAGGCAATCTCTGCCTAACATACAAAGCTATGTCAAACCCAGAGGTGCTGGACATATTCCACTTAAAGAAAGCCCAATTCCTCCGAGCTACATGCTCTAGGGACCTAAACCTTGTCACCACGATAAACAAAAAGTACAGTTGTGCACCTACCATAATTGTAGATGTTAGAGTGCATTCACTGTTGCAGTCATTACACTTGGGTTATCCTGCTGGCAAAAATCTTGATGACTGGACGGGAAATGGGAAATAGGAAATTCACCCCAGGGATCACTTCTGTGGCTCTGCTCGACAGTGGCACAGGAAAATAATTTTCTTGGGTGGTGAAAGCCAGGGTATCTTTTTGGCTAGGCTTATATAGGTAGCCTAGTACCTACCTATGAACAGTCTGCTATTCATCTGGCTTCACAAGTTAGTCACCTGTAGATGCTTAGATACACGAAAGGTGTCTTTATCTGCATAACTGATCTGTCTCTGTAACATTAGAGAATGTCTTATGATGTTCTGCCTTTATGCAGTGCTGTTGCCAAGGACAGTTTGTACATTTCCTGGCTTGACTGTAGTTTGAAATTACAGATAAGTTGTTTAAAGTCAGAACTTTACCTTTTGCACCCTTTTCTTTTGATGAAGCCATTGCCTTTCCCCGTGGTACATATGAGCTGATTTTTGGGTATAAACCGACTATGTGTGGTGTTCCCGTGCAAAATGGCCTTTATATAAAACCATCTTTTTCGATCTCTTTCTCTCTCTCTATATATATATAAAACTATATGTGTGTGTGTGTATGTATGTGTGTGTGTGTGTGTGTGTGTGTGTGTGTATATATATATATATATATATATATATATATATATATATGAATGTGTGTGTATGTGTATAATACACACACACGCATATATATATTTATGCATGAACGATGCTGCAAAGTTGGACGGCCACCAGCATGGTGAGTGAATGCTTTGGTTCTCATCCAGAGGGTTTGCTGCAACAAGTGATGACAATCTTAGGTTTAGGTCATGAGTAGCTGTGTTGGCCATGGATGTCACTGCATTGTGAGGATAGGTTGCCTGAGGAAGACAGGTACTGTGCTGTTATCGAAGATGTAATGGCTTTTTAAGAAAGTACAGTTTTGTACCTACCATAAATGTAGATGTTCGAGTGCTAATACAGCTGCAGTCATAACAGATGGGGTTCTCCTGCCGTCAGGCGGGTCCTCGGTCGGCCGAATTCCAAAGTCTAGGTCCGGCGTCGGTTGTCGTCGCTTCTTCCCTGACGTCAGTGCGACAGGGGTATAAAAGAACCAACCGACGCCATTTTCTTCAGTTTTTCTTGCCCCAGATGTCAGGTGCCCCCAGAAGGAAGGCAAAACAGAAATTTATGTAGTAAAGCAAATGCAATATAATCAAAAAACAGTAGCAAATACACCATAAAAGAATACCCCAATGAGGTTGTATGAGGAGGTGTTAGCCATAAGGCCTGTCCCAAGAGGGGAAGGAGGGAGGGAAACCTGGACTGCAGCTGTATTAGCACTCGAACATCTACATTTATGGTAGGTACAAAACTGTACTGTGTTCATCGTGCATACAGCTGCAGTCATAACAGATGGGTAGAATCCAAAAGCTAATAAAGGGTGGTAGGCACTAAGTGGAACTAGGTGGAGCCAGGATGCCCTGCAAGACTGCAGTGGCAAAGCCCATTCTAGTTTTGGAGTATAATGGTAGGTGATAGTGCTTGGAGAAAGTATGTACAAAATTCCAAGTGACTGCTTCCAAAATATCTTTGGTAGGAACCCCCCTGAGGAAAGCAGCAGAGGTAGCTGTGGCCCTTGTGGAGTGAGATCTGATGCCTGTAGGTACAGTTTTACCATGAAAAGAGTAACAAAAGCGTATGCAGTGGGCTATCCATTTTGAGACTGTCTGTTTGGAAATAGGCTTCCCTTGAGCACCTGTAGCATAGGACACAAAGAGTTGCTCTGATTTTCTGAAAGGCTTTGTTCTGTCCAAATAATAACGGAGCTGTCTGTGAATGTCCAAGGAATGTAGTAGCCTCTCCCCTTTGTTTTGTGGATTAGGATAAAACGTAGGTAAGTGGATAGCCTGATTCAAGGCTACCCTGGATACTACCTTTGGCATAAATGAAGGATTGGTTCGTAAGGAAACTCTGTCCTGATGGAAAATGATGAAAGGCTGCACAGCCATGAGGGCTTGTAGTTCCGAATCCCTGCGTGCTGAGGTGATAGCTAGAAGGAAGGCTGTTTTTTCCATGACAAATATTACAGATCTGTTGAAGCAGCTGGCTCAAAAGGAGGCAGGGTGAGTTTTTCTAGAATGAAATTGAGGTCCCAAGCCGGTACTGGTTGCTTCCTCGGGGGTTTTATATTCTTAGCCCCTCTGAGGAACTGTCTTAAGAGAGGGTGAGAGAATAAAAGAGGATCAGTGTTGTACTCTGCAGAAATGGCTGAGGCATGGATTTTGATGGAGGAGAATGAAAGTCCACTGCTTAACAGCTCGGCACTGTAGTATTTGAGGTAAATTCAGTATTCCAGGATTCTGACCCTTTTTCTGATTCCAGACACAAAACCGTTTCCATTTTGCGGAGTAGGCTTTTCTAGCAGAAGGCATTCTGGCCTCCAAAATGACATCCTGCACCTCCTTGGAGGGTAGGGTCTGCTGTGAATTTAAGGAATTCTCCATGTGACTAGATTGAGTGTTTTCAGCTGACTGTGAAGAGTTTTGAAGTTGTGCTGAGTCAGTAGAAGAGGCATTAGAGGCAGGATCCATGGTGGGGTATGAGTCAGGCTCCTCAGGATTGGGTACCAGTGTTGTCTTGGCCAGTCTGGAGCAATGAGAATCATCTTTGGTCTGTCTGCTCTGGCTTTTAATAGAACTTTGGCCAGCAGTGGAAGAGGTGGAAAGGCATAAACCGTCATTGTTGTCCAACTGAAAGAGTGCATCCACTTTCCAGGCCTGTGGATGAAAGGTCCTTGAGCAGAATTTTGTCAATTGGTAATTTCTGTGGGTGGCAAAGAGATCTATGTCTGGCCTTCCCCATGCTTGAATTATCATTGTAAAAACTTGAGGATGCAACTTCCATTCGTGTGGATCTGTCATATTTCTGCTCAGGTTGTCTGCCAGTGTGTTTTCCTTCCCTGGTAGGAATTGTGCTTGAAGTTGGATTTGCAATTCCAGAGCCGTGTTCCAAAGGGACATGGCTAGTCTGCACAGGGGATATGAATGAGTTCCTCCCTGTTTGTTTATGTACCACATCACTGTGGTGTTGTCTGTTCTTATCAATAGCTGCCCTGGATGCAGTAGGTCTTTGAAAGCCATAATAGCATTTATTACTGCTAGCATTTCCTTTTGATTGATGTGTAGGTGCTTTTCTTTTTGTGACCATTTGCCCTGAATGCACCGATCTGTCATGTGCGCCCCCCAGGCGTAGTCCGAGGCGTCTGTTGTGATGACTTGATTTGCTTGAGGCTTGTAGAATGGGAGACCCATGTTTCATTGGCATGCTTGAGCCCACCACAGAAATTCCTTTTGAAGACATGGAATCGGTGGTATGATTGTTTCCAAACCGTGGCTGTGTTGAGACCACAAGTTTTTTAGGTACCATTGAAGTTTCCTCATATGCAGCTTTGCACATGGGATTAGCAGGATGCAAGATGCCATGAATCCCAGAGCCTGCAGGATTTTCCTTGCAGTCAGCCTGGTGAAGGTTGCCAGTTTTCTGAAGTATTGAGTTAATTGCCCTTGTTTCGCTGGCGTGAGGTAGGCCATCTGGATGTTTGTATCCAAGCTGGCACCCAGGAAAATTATTGTTTGAGAGGGTATTAGTCTTGACTTCTTTTTGTTGACTGTGTAATCCTAGAGATTTCAACAACATTATTACAAAAGCCAGGTGTTTCAGAAGAGTGTGTTTGCTGTCCGCTTGGATCAGTCAGTCGTCCAGATACGGGTATATTTGTATCCCTTGAAGTCTGCAGAAGGCAATTACTGATGCCAGGCATTTCGTGAACACTCTGGGCACAGTAGATAAGCCAAAGGGCAATGCAGAGAATTGATAATGGGATGAACCTGCAAGAAATCTGAGGCATCTTCTGCAATCTTGTCTGATTGGGACATGCAGGTATGTCTCCTTGAGGTCCAATGTCACCAGCCAAGACTACTTGCCCAGCCTGGGAAGAAGCTGCTGTAATGTGAGCATCTTGAACTTTGGTACGAGTAAATATGTGTTTAGGATTGATAGGTCCAAAATAGGTCTCCAATCTTTGCCCTTCCTTGGTACCAGGAATAGTCTGGAATAAAAACCTTGACCCTGTTCTTGTGCAGGTACCTCTTGAATAGCTTTCATGTCCATGAGATCTGAAATTTGTTTTTGTGCCTCTGCCCTTTGATTGTGTGGCAGGTTTGGCATGCCTCTCATTTTTGGAAGGGTGTGAAAGTGGAATCTATAGCCTCTGTCTATAATGTCCAGGATCAATTTGTCTTTTGTGACAATATGCCAATTTTTCGAAAATAATGCCAGTTTTCTGCCTAAAGGTGCTGCCATTTCAGCCTTGCTTGGCATGCAAAGGGGAAAGTCATTGGGTCTGCTTTCTGAATGGCTGTGAACTATCCTCACCCCCTCTTGGTGTAGGTGTTTGCCATTGTCTGCCTCTAAATGATCCTTGAGATTGCCCTCTACCTCTCGGGCGCCTGTATCTACCTCTTTGAGGTCTGTCTGTGGCTGGAAAGGACCAATTTTTTGAAGGCAAATTTCTAATGAAACGTGGCGGTTGTACCTGTAGGAAATCTTTCACTGTTTGCATTGATTTTGCCTTTTCCTCCATTTTCTTTAATACCTCCTCAGCTTTAACACCAAACAATACATCTTTTTGAAGAGGTGCATCTAGTAATTTAGCTTTGACATGATCTGGTAAGGTTTGCTCTTTGAGCCAAGCATGTCTACGTATGACTGATCCTGTAACAGCGGCTCTACAAGAGGCCTCTAAAGCATCAAAACCACATTGCAAGGTATGTTTACCCACTTTCTCTGCACTATGCAACAAATCCTGCAACTCCTTCAAGTCTGGTTGTTCAGGTTGTGACATTTTGCTTTTCAACTGAGATAACAAAAACTGTTGATACTTTAACATATGGAACTGACAGTTTAATGCCCTCATGGTTAAAGTGGCGAGGTGTATACCTTTTCCCCACCTTTCTAAAGCTCTGGAATCTCTCTCTGAAGGTAATGGATTTTTGGCAGTGGAGGCCTTAATTCCCTTGGGACCCTGTGAAATAGTTTCTGGGTCAGCCGCATGGCTGTTGTATAGGAATTGGTGTGAATCAGGCACCCGGTAATACCTGTCAGGCTTGACTGGAGCTGGAGGTAAAGAATCTGGGTTAAGGCTGGCCTCTGAATACACATCATCTAATATGTCTAAGACAGGAGGTATAGCCAGAGGCCTGTGCTGAGGGAGCAAGAGGAAATCCCTGAGCCTTTTCTTGGAGTCTGAGTACTCTTGGCCTTCCCAGTGGAAGTGTTCACTCAAGGTATGCAAGGTTTCCCCAAAAGAGTAATCCTCAGGGGGGGAGACAGAGGGAATGGACTCCTCTGCATCAGAATCTTCAAAAGGGGAGTAAGAATGTTCCTGGTCCTCAGAATGCTCTGAAGTAATGGAGGCCTGGTCCGAGGAAAGGTATTCTTCCTCCACTCTGGGCCTTTTGTCCTGGTGGGGGTTGAGAACCTCTGATAAGAGTAATCAAATCATCAGCCATTTTGAGCATCTGCTTTTTAGGCATGGGGCCCTGCAGAGCTTGTCTTTTAGAATGCATGGCTGCTTTAGATTTAGTGTAAGCCTTAATGGAAAAAGAAGAAGAAGGCCTGAAGACAGCTTGAGAGGTGGCAGGCCTGTCTGAACTCTGAGTTTCCCCGCCCAGAGTGGCTTCGGTATCTGTAGTCGGGGTGTGGGCCGAAGAGCCTGCAACCTCGGGCACAGAAGACACCGCTAATGAAGTGTCATCGGTAGTCAGGGGCTGCGTAGGCGCCTCGCTGAGAACCGGAGCACATGTAGTCGGCTTTAGCGTGGTGTCTGTAGAAGTCGCGGACCTCGTATGTTGGTCCTTATCTTTACATCGTTTACTCAAAATTGGAGTTGGAGTATCCGACGACATGTTGTAATTAAACTTTTTGCCAAAATAGTGTTGGGCGAACTCCACCCGACGCTTAATAGTGCGTCTGTTGAATGTAGCAGAAAAACGACAGGCCGAGACGTCGTGGTCTGGGCCTAAGCAAGGTATACAGAGGGAATGGAAATCCTTATGTGGTATTTGCTTCCCACATGAAATGCAATTATTAACTTTGTCTGACATCGGTCTGAGGCAAGAAAAGTTTCCCCAACGGGGTACTTAGCTTTCTAGAAGTCTCCGGTTGAAAAATATTCGTAATCTCAGGAGCTGGCCGACCGGCACTTGCGAACTGCTTCTGTTTCGGGCACCGCGCGGCAAGAAAGACTGAAGAAAATGGCGTTGGATGGTTCTTTTATACCCCTGTCGCACTGACGTCAGGGAAGAAGCGACGACAACCGACGCCGGATGTAGACTTTGGAATTCGGCCGACCGAGGACCCGCCTGATGGCAGGAGAACCCCATCTGTTATGACTGCAGCTGTATGCACGATGAACATCCATATATGGAATTATCTGTTGAAAATTTCCTGTTTGTGAAAGATTGGGAAACAGCCAGAGTATTTTGGTATATTGTGCAACTGTCACTGTGTGTTCATTTAGGACACAGTTGTGTTTAGGGGTCAACTGTGTCTGAGCTGGACTGGCACCTAACTTTTTGGGACAGCATGTAGAACAAATTCAGTGGGCTTGCTTCAACACCTTGGGGGTGCCTGAAGTGGACATCAGCAGCAGCTAGGGTCACCCATAACTGTTTCTTCATTGCTTTGTGGAGAGGTGGGACAAGGCAACAGGGTTGAAAGGCACACTGCGGTTATCTGTGTTTAGCATTCTGTGCTGTAAACAAGACTGATGAAGAGTGGCTGGGGCACTGGCAGTCCAGTTAGGTAAACAGAGGGGGATATTGCAGTGCGATTCCTCCAACTGAATTTGTCGGCACTGAGGTTACAGGCATCGGAGTGGTTGACCATATTTTTTTCATCACTATTTTCAGACGAGTTGCGGAAACTGCCAGAACTTACTGGTAGATTGCAAATCTGCATGTGTGTGTGTGTGTGTGTGTGTGTGTGTGTGTGCGCGCGCAGTGGATGGTGTAACGTTGAACGATGTAGCTGAAGTGCACTGGCACCAACCCTATTTAGGGCTGACATGATGTCAGTGCAGTGGGCTTGCTGCAACAGCTATTAGGTGGCCCGAACTGACATCAACCATAGAGTGGGTGCCCCACAGCTTTTGCAGCACTATTTTGCAGAGAGGTGGGCAATGTCATATGTTTCACTGGTACATTGTCTGTCTTTGTGTGTGTTTAGTATGGGTGGGTTGTGTCAAAGAGAATAATGTAGCATGGCATGGATGAGACCAACCTTCTTAAATGTAGCGACTGTGAGGTGACCAGAGCCGATTTCGCAAGCTTATGTTTAATCAGTGTCATGTGAAGAGATGGGTAAGGTAGCATGGTTGACCAGTATATAAATTTAGCATGGATGATGTGAAATAGAGTGATATAGCCTGGTAGGGATGACAGGAAATCATATAGTGGAACCCCTGGAGTCAGTGCATTTGGCTTGTACCAGCTAATACTGTGAGGTAGTTTGCCTGGCCTCATTTTCAGACACTCAGGGGATGTAAAAATGACATTTTAAAAGCAACCTTGGAAATGGAATTTTGGTCTCAGTGCTGGAAGATTTATCAAAAATGTGATAAGAGGGGAAGCTCTCTGAGTTTAACCCTCTCTGTCCATATTTTTCCAAAGGTTACTTGGCTCCCTTGTCCAACTGCATCCAGAAAAAGGGAACTGGCAATCTCACCAACATGAAGGTAAGCAGGCATTAAAACGAATTGGGATGTTTCAGACAGGAAGTCAGGAACCTCTGATGAACAAAGGACAGGCTACGACTTTAGAATGAGTATGTAAAGGGCATTCCACCACTTCCGTCCCTGGCATTCTCTTGTACTTCCTTAAAGTGAGTTTGCCCATTTCTGTCTGTTTGGCAACAGTTTGTTTCACATGAATTGGTTCTGATACTGAGTTGGTGTGAAGAGATCACTCTTATAGAGGACATTATTTCCCATCCAGAGACCTAACCACGGACTTCCCGCCTGTCCTGTAACAAATCCTTTATTGGGAGGGGGTTACATGAATAGTTCATATCACCCAGTGGTGACTAAGCTTTAATTTCATAATATTTCTGAAGCATAAAAAGACAAACACCTGGAGATCAGTTTGGAATCCTTCAGTCTTGAACCACTGGACCCAGTGCAAGAGCCTGTCATAACACAGTCTCTTTCCCCTTTCTTCCCCATTTGAGTTAGTGGGTATGGTTCACATTATAAGAAAACAGCTACTAATACCACATTGGTACAAGATGGTGCTGACCTCAGCTGTGATGTTTATTAATTACATTATGTTAAAGTGTAAGCTGTCGTTATCTAACAAGATGTTAAGGACTCAAGTGTCCATGTGGAAAAACATGGCTGTTATCTAGGCCAGTGGAAGAGAGACTGTTTTGTAAACCAAGCATGAATTAAATATTAATGTATATCTGTAGTGTATAAACTGGTTTCCACAGGTTGGTTCTCATGCCTCATCTGAAGCTATTGTTTGGATTCCTGTGAATATGCTCAGCTGTATTCTGCCTTACAGTTCTCATTAATATACATAACACCGCCTTCATCTTTTTTGGCTGAAGACTCAACTGTATGGAGACTGAGGAGTCGTGATGTCTGCATAGTGTATTCATCTCCTCATCATGATACGTGTTATCTCAGCTTGGCCCTTACTCTTATGAGAGTCACAGTCTTTGTTATTCATCTGGCTGCAGAAGTTAGCCACTTGTAGATGCTAAGGCACAGGAAAGGTGTCTTACCTGCATAAATTATCTGTCTTTAACAGAGAATGTGGTATGACGTTCTGTCTTTATACAGTGCTGTTGCCAAGGAAAGTGTGTACATTTCATGGCTTAACTGTACTTTGAAGTTACAGCTCAGTTGGTTAAAACCAATAATTTGCATGTTGCACCCTTTTCTTTTGACGAAGGCATGGCCCACCCCTGTGGTGCATAGGAGTCCATGTTTGCGTATAATACTAGTGTGATGTCTGCACATTAACTTTCTTGATGCTCCTTTGCAAAATGGCATTGAGGTGTGTGTGTGTGTGTGTGTGTGTGTGTGTGTGTGTGTGTGTGTGTGTGTGTATATATATATATATATATATATATATATATATATATATATATATATATCAAATGTGTGCGTATCCTTATGTACATAATGTATATATGTGTATATACATACATACATATATATATATATATATATATATATATATATATATATATATATATGTATATGTGTGTGTGTGTGTGTGCATATATACACACATATATATATATCTGTATATATGAGTCTATATTATATTATCGTATGATGAAAATAGCGAACGCTATTTCATCGTACCGATAATATCTAAACAACAAAATATCAAACAAACGGAACAGCGAAAAAATTCGCTGCTCTGTAACAAAAAAAAAAAAAAAAAAACAAATTTAAGTGGGGGCTTCATCCCCCACCCCCCCTACTTAAATATACCAACTCCGAGATCGCACCATAGTGGAGGAAATGGCAAAGTCCAGAAGACAGCCCGCTGAATTTTTTCCCTGGGAAAAAATTCTATGTTCCGTGACTTCGCTATTTTGCCATTTCGACAGTATCAGATCGACTAAATACCATTCGCTATTTAGTCCATTCGATACTGTCATATAGACTCAATATATATATATATATATATATATATATATATATATATATATATATATATATATATATAAATATATATACACAGAAAAATATAGATATGCATATGTGTGTGTATATATAGTGGCATTGACAAAAAGGCACTAGTCACAGCTGGATGTGGCAGAGTTAAAGATGTTAAGATTTGCACTGGGTGTGACGAGGGTAGACAGGATTAGGAATAAGTATATTAGATGGTCAGCCCAGGTTGAACGATTTGGAGACAAAGCCAGAGAGGTGAGACTGCATTGGTTTGGACATGTGCTGAAGGATGCTGGCTATACTGGGAAAAAGATGCTAAGGATGAAGTTGCCAGGTAAGAGGAAGGCCTAAGATAAGGTTTATGGATGTGGTGAGAGAGGACATGCAGGTGGCTGGTGTGACAGAGTAAGATGCAGAGGACAGGAAGAAATGGAAACGGGTAGTTATGTACTCACCATAACGATTGATGTATGTGGTCCATCTCGCCTCACATTCTTTACTCACGGGTTCGGAGCCAAGAATCGGGTCTAACTTGGCCAACTTACTTCTCTAGCACGAAGTCTAATTGGCTGGGCTAACCCGGTATCCCAAGATGCACCTCGTCCTAGCCCCAGATCTAGTTTGCAGCCATTCCAGTCACACCCCATGCACACACAACCGCCACTGGAGGGAGCACCAGCCAGCAAGGAAAGAAAAAACAACTGACATTGAAGGGTTCTCAGAGCCAATTTTCCTCCAAAACCTATAGGGAGGGTACGTATGAATGTGAGGCGAGATGGACCACATACATCGATCGTTATGGTGAGTATATAACTACCTGATGTTATGTGGTCCTATCTCGCCTACATTCTTTACTCACGGGACAGCATCCCCAGCACCTCTATCCTGGGCGGCTCATAGGAAAATACTCCTGAGAACCGTGGAACCAAAGGAAGCCCGGCTCCTAGAAGCCACGTCCAACTTGTAATGAGTAATAAAGGTGTGTGGAGAAGCCCAGGTGGCCGCAGCACAAATATCATCCAATGAAAGCCTGGCATGGTAAGCTATCGATGTAGACACTGCCCTGGTAGAATGAGCTTTGACCGGAAAGGGTAAATTTCTGTCTGCTGACAAATAGATAAAGAAAATACAATCTTTGATCCATCTAGAAATTGTGCTCTTGGAAATAGGACAACCTGTTTTTTTTTTCTGAAAAGGACACAAACAATTGATCAGACTTCCTAATATGCTTAGTCCTGTGTAAGAGTTTTCTGTGCACATCCAACTGGTGGAATCTAAATTCTGCTTTATTGGAAAAGTTTGGAAAGAACACTGGTAACTCAATCGAGTGATGAAGATTAACGGTGGATGACACCTTCGGAAGGAAGGACGGGTTAAGTCTCAGGGAAACTCTGTCCTTATGAAAAGTCAAATACGGAGGTTTAATGGACAAAGCTTGAATTTCTGATACTCTTCTGGCCGATGTAATGGCTATTAGGAAAGCCGTCTTCCAAGATAGAAATTTCAATTCACAGGTGGCAGCCGATTCAAAGGGCGGTGAAGTGATGGCTTGTAACACAAAATTTAGATCCCATGGCATGACAGGTTCTGAAACAGGAGGGCGAAGTAAGCAGGTGCCTTTCAAGAATGCCTTACAAAGTTTATGGCCCATAAGAGAAGGCTCGTAAGATGTATGAAAATTGGAAATTGCAGCCAGCTGCACATTAATGGTAGCAGGCAGGAGCCCGGAAGGAAAAGTATGGCCAAAAAATCTAAGACCGACGGAACTGAGGCTGTGAAGGAGTCCAAACCTTGGGCCTGAGCCCAAATGAAGAATCTCTTCCATTTGCTGGAATAAATTCTTCTGGTGGAAGACTTATGAGACGAAGACAAGATGTGTACCACCTCAGGTGAAAAGGAATGTCGCCTGACTAGTGATGCAAGTGGAGCAGCCAGGCTGTCAACCTGAGGGTTCGCAAAGAGGGATGGAGCTGTCCTGACATGTGAATCAGTAGGTCTGGCACTGGGTCTAGGGTCCAAGGACCGTCCACTGCAAATTGCTGAAGAAAAGGGAACCATACTTGTCGAGGCCAGTGTGGAGCAATTAGAATCATCCTGCTTCCCAAGGATATGGCTTTCTGAATCACTCTTGGTAACAGAGGAAACGGAGGGAAAGCATAGATCAGACCGGAAGGCCAATCGTGGACAAGAGTGTCCCTGGGGGACTCCCCCTGTGGGGGGATCAGTGTGAAGTACTTGCTGCATTTGGCATTGAGAGGGCTGGCGAAGAGATCGCAGCAAGGCTAACCCCACCTGTTGAAAATTTGAACCGCCACTTGGTTGTTCAGGGACCACTCATAAGGCATCAGAATGGCTCTGCTCAGCCTGTCCGCTATCACGTTGGTCTTTCCCGGAATGTGCGTTGCCACTAAAAAACGTTGGGAAGACACTGCCCAATGCCACACTCGCATGGCCACTCTGCAGAGGGGGTAAGACTTGGTTCCCCCCTGCTTGTTCAGGTACCACACCACTGACATGCTGTCCGAGTGAATTGCAATCGTTGCCAGAGGAAGAGAGCTCTGGAGTGCCCGCAATGCTAGTAACACCGCTCTCATCTCTAGAACATTGATGTGCAGGTGTACCTCGTGATCTTGCCACGTGCCTTGGACCATCCTGCCAAGATAATGCCCCCCCACCCCATCTGGGAGGCGTCCGTGGTTACCGTGGCCACTGGAGACATAGGAATCAAGCTCTTCCCCTTGTCCAGATTGGTGGAACATAGCCACCAGCGGAGGTCCTGTTTGCACCGTTCCATGAGAAGTATCAAGTGGGAAAGAGGAAGTTTCTGAAAGGACCACTGGGCTGAAAGGAGCCATTGTAGGATCCGCATGTTTAACCTGGCTAGAGGCACCGGCATGATGGTGGCAGCCATGGATCCCAGGAGCTGGAGAACTAACCTGGCCTGAACTCTCTTGAGGGGCAACAATGCGTGAATCTGAGACTGCAGCAACTTTATCCTCTCTTGTGGCAGAAAAGCCAGCATTTGAATAGAGTCTAGCTCTGCGCCTATAAAAACATCACGTTGTGAGGGCAGCAAGGCAGACTTTTCCCAGTTCAAGGTAATTCCTAGTTGTTGACAAAGTGTAATGGTAGCCTCCCTGGCTTGAATGAGGAGATGCCTGGTGGGGGCGGTGAGAAGCCAGTAGTCCAGATATGGAAACACCTGGAATCCCCGACGTCTCAGGTGAGCCGTCACCACTGCCAAACACTTGGTAAACACCTTGGGGGCTGTGGTGAGACCAAAGGGCAGGGCATGGAACTGGAAGTGACTGGCTCCCAGCCGGAAGCGTAACTGACTCCTGGATGCCTTGTCCATCTTGATGTGGTAGTAGGCATCCTTGAGATCGATGGAGCACATCCATACTCCTTTTTCCAGCAAGGGAAAAATTGACTGAAGAGTGACCATCCGGATCCAGAATGGGCCTCAGGGTCCCCTGTTCTTTTCAGCACCAAAGAGAGTCTTGAGTAAGTTCCTGATCCGATATGGTCTGAGGGGACTGGTTGGATGACTCCTTTTTCTAGCAGCTTTGAAATTTTAGTGCTGCTTGATCCCGTTGACTGGGTGGAACATCCGGGATTCTTTTGACTGGAGGGGTTGTTGATAAAAAGGGGATAGCGTAACCTCCGGTAACTATTCGAAGCACCCAACAATCCTGGGTGATGCTTTCCCAGGCTTCTGGACGCAACGAAATTCGGCCCCCGACTGGCTCCAGAACAGCACAGTCGGGCAATGCCTCAGGAACGCTGAAAGGAAGGTCTCCCGAGTTGCAGGGGCCTCCTCTGCCTCTTGGACGGCGTCTTCCAGAATAATTTCCCCCTCCTCTGCCTCTGGAGGGGGTCTCACCTTGAGCGGCAGGGAAAGACTTCTGTGACTTCTTGAACCACATTTTCCCTCCTCTCTGAGCCTTGGTGTTAGGCCTAGAAGGAAGAGAGAAACGGGCCCCTACGGAAGATAGGGTCTTTCCCTCCTGTTCGCATCTGGTGAGGGTGTCTTTCACTTTGGTCCCGAAGAGTGAGGACCCATCAAAGGGGGCGTCAGTGAAGGAAGACTTAAAGGCCTCTGTGAAATGACACAGTCGCATCCAGGCTTGCCTTCTGAGAGCTACACCTGAGCTAGCTGCCCTACTCGCCCCTTCGGCTGCATAGGATAAGAGCCTCATGGACGAGTTGACAATGGAACCAAGGGTAGACAACTGGGCGTTAACAGTCTGCGCTACCGCCTCAGGCATGTTACCCATCAGAGTGTCTCCTAGCTCCTTAAGGAGATATCTTTGGAGCAGAGTAAAATGACAAAGATAATTCAGTGACCGCAAGGTAAAGGTCGCTGAAGACAGGGTACGCTTCCCGTACCGGTCCATACTCCTGGACTCCTTGTTAGGAGGATGGACGGAAGAAGAAGCCTCTGCAACTTCCTGCTGAGTGGCTGCCGCCACCACCAAGGCATCTATACAAACCTCTTTGGTCAGGAACTCTTTCCCCGGGGGAGCAAAAAGGAACTTATTTGGACATCTGGGCACCGGTTCCACAGAATCAGGGGTCTCCCACACCCTTCAACAAATCAAATCCAGGAGTTCATCGAAGGGTGGAGACACCCAGGAGGCGGAGGGTTGAGCTCCGAAGGCCTTGAGGAATACCGACTCCTCCTCAGAGGGGGGTCTTGGATGGCCAGTCACCTCTCTGCCTCAAGATCTCCAGGATGTCAGAGAAAGAGACATCCTCGGAGGACGACTTAGGGGACCCCTCTGACTCCTCGAGGTCAGTATCGGACGTGAGGGACTCGTCCTGGGAGTCTATGTGCTTCCTCTTGCACAACTTCTTTCTAGGAGGCTCCTCAGGCACCGACTCTGAGGGGCCCTCAGAAAGTTGGGGACTGCACATGGGGGTATCCTCGGACCTTCGGGCTCCGCCATCCACGGATAGGGGGATGTCAGAGGCTCTAGCCGGGGTGTATGGGGAAGGCGTGACCGATCCGGGTGATGTGACTGACGATCTGGCCAGTGCGCTCCACATGGCCTCGAAGGCAGGTCCCACCGAATCCGAGGACCGACCCGTCTCCGAGACCACAACCGGAGTCGGGGTTCCCTGAGCCGATGCACCGAGAGGGAGGCTCGGAACCGACAAGAGTCCCGAGGTATCCCCCTCGGGTCTGACCGAGGAAACCTGAGTACTGAAACCAGAGGATGGAACCGACATGGTTGGAGCTGACGTCGGCTCCGATAAACTCGCAAGGGGTATCAGAGCCGACACGAGAACATCACTCGGCGTGGAGCACTCCGGCGCCGACGACACAGGGGTGCTCGGAGAAGGAATCATCGGTACAGGAATAGGAACTGGTTCCGGAGCCGACTGGGTCGGAGCCGAGAACATCTTTGCTAACACCGGCGACTGCAGGAGCCTCTGGACCACCCTATCCACATCCAAATCAGACAGCCTCGAGGATTTGGAGGAAATAGAAGGAGATCGGGATCTCCTACCCGGAGACTCAGGCCTAAGACTGGGTGACCGGCTCCAAATAGGCTACAATAATATCGGAGCCGAGGTCGACTCCAGTACAACAGATACTTCCTGCGGCCCTGAAGACAAGGGAGCCGAGGAAGCAGTATCCACTTTTGAGACCTTCTCCGGGGGGGGGGCTCCGATGAGAC